>NC_092773.1:57841866-58211241 GCF_047496795.1 Chiloscyllium punctatum
ATTTCTGCAAGAACTCTCGTTTTTGGTTCAGATTTACATCATCAAAGAAAAATGAAAATCAATATTCTGTTGATGGTTTCACTTATAAAACCCCTCAAATAATAAAACTAGTTATCACTCTAAGACACTCTAAGAGACAAATATACACTACACTGATTATACACCTGCAAACATGCAAACCCACTTTCAAATTCAGGCCGTGGCCGACCCAAGTCCGAACGTCTCCGTATCTAATTCGAGTCTCGACAATGGATGGGAAATCACGTTTCCGCGACCTGCCAAATGCACAATTGTGAAATTACTGGCTGTAACAACAAGCTCCATCTATACAGCCTTTCTTTGGCATAGTGGGAGTGGGAGAATAATATTGCATCCCAGATATGTTTCCAAGTGCATGTCCATTCTATCATTATGACCGCATTATTGCATCTCAGGAACAGTACCTGACCGTACCGCACCTCAGCAGCAAGAGATTAGTTTAGATGTTGGAGATCAAAATCAATAAGTGCAGCACCTGGAAAGCACATTCTGTCAGGCAACATCTGAGGAGCAGGAGAATCGACGCTTCGAGCATTTCTGATGAACAGCGTTTGTGCGAAACAACGAATTTCCGGCTCCCCGGATGCTGCGTGACGTGCACAACATTTTTTGACTCTACCCCACCTCTGCTCATCTGCTTCGGAAAATAATTGATGAACTTGCTGCGACTCCGTTGTATTCTTTTGTCACATGTTTGGCAGCTTGCAACATTCTATTGCTCATATCACTCAGATCATCCAGACTACTAAATAAGAATAAACTGTGGATGCTGGAAATCTGAACCACAAGCAATAATTGCTGGAGAAACCCTGCGTTCCCTCAGTTCAACTGAATCGTAGAACATTAAACTGGGAGCAGGAAATGAGAAAGCCACAACTTAATAACTACTATACTTCGTTTCTCCCAAAAATATAAAGTGCAGTGTTTCGATCAGGGTCTCACTGTCACAATTGCTGATTGGAATGGGGAAATAAATGTTGGCCCAGGCACTGCTGAACAAATGAAAATAAAAGACTTTTTGCATTCCTCATCAGTTGCTACCACTGCAGACCATGTCAATTTGATTCAGAAAGCAGGGCAACCAGATACCTCTGCATTTTAGTGTCCAGAAAAATCTCATTTAACTTAAAGGATCAATATTAAAGGTTCCTGACAAACATCTCATTCTCCATTACATTTGTCACTATCTTGCTTAAAAACTTCCTCATCTCTTCACACTCAATTTTAATACAATTAAGATTCCATTCACGGTTTAACTTCCAAACTATTTTCACCACGAACATACTCTTTTTTTTAAATCGAAGACTAAGCTGAAATGAAGCCTTTTGGAATTCCAAATATCGCTCTATCACTCTTTGTCCCTTATTTATTGTGTCCGTGTGAAATAAGTTAAACTTGAGCCCTCTCGCTTTGAACTCCACCATCCTGGGTTAAAAGAAGACCTAGACAAGTCACCTATCCACCCCTCATCATGCTTTTGTAAACGTCTAGAAGTTTACACACCAGCCTGGAACACTGCTGGGAAAAGCCCCTGCTCAAACACTCTCTCCTTTCAACTCTAGCCATCTCGAAACTGCAACATCCTTGTAAATCTTCTCTGCATTCTTTCAAGTCGAACAACATCTTTCCTGTTGAAAATGATCGGAAATATCAGCAGTATTGTAAGTGTGGCCTCACTAATGTTCTGTACAGCCTCAACATGATATGTGAAGTCCAAGAATCGATGTTCTGACTAATGAAGGCAAGCGTGCCAAATGCTTTATTCACGAACTTTTCTACATGTGACACAAAATTTCCTGCTCTCGTAATCTTTGCATTAGCTGATGAAGTCGTGCTTGTCTTCTTTACTACTAGATTCTGCTGCCTTCAAGAATCTGTAGACCCACATGCAAGGTCACAATGTTCCTTTGCGTTTTCCAGTGCCCTACCGTTCTGTGAGTACTCCCATGACGTGTTCCTTACTAAATGCATCGCCTGATGTTTTTATTGTTATTTTCAGCTCCCACTATCTGCCCATTTGACAAAGCCACCTCTAAAATCCTGGAACCTAAGACGTTCATACTGACTGTTAACCACTTTGCCAAACTTCATATCCTCCTCAAACGTCCTTATCATTTCCCCCACATTATTTGTACATTGTTTCGTAGGATCACAAACATGAAGGGACACAGCATTGATCCTTGTGGTACACCACTGAATACCAGCTCCACGTCACAGAAACGGCACCATCCTTTCTCCAACCACCCAAATAAGTTTGGATCGAAGTTACGACGTGACCGTGAATCCATTTTTTTAAACCCTGTTACCAATCTCCGGTGTGGGATCTTAGCAAAGGCTTTCTAACGTCCTCATAACATAAATCAACCTCACTACCCTCGTTTACACATCTCATCACTTCCTGAAAAAATACTTCATCTGATCTGTCAAGTATAACTGCCTCTGACAAAACCCTCGCTGGTCAAACTTTGTCTGGAAATGTTGCTCCTCCAACAGTTTCGTCACACAGCTATGTAATTCGCTGTATTATATCTGCCAGCCTTATTGAAAACTTGAATCACATCAGTAGTCCTGCAGTCATCTAACTTCTGGCAGGTGGACAAAATGTAATGTAAATTAATGGTCAGAGCACATGTAATTTTATCTCTTGTCGCAGAAAGCAAAGTAAGACGCAACTCCATCCCGAGCTGGGGATTTGCCCAATTTTAGCCTGTCAAAACCTCCAATACCGTCTCAGTCGCGATGTGAAACGGCTCAAAAAACCTCAGTCCCTCGTCCTGCATTTTGTACCGATATTTTACCAGACAAGTACTCTGCCCCAGCTGCACATGTAAGGTGATTCACTCAGTTCTCCCATTTACTAACGCAACTCTACTATGACACTGGAGGGAGATAATTCCGGTAATATCAGTGACAAACGCTGTTTCAGCCTTTGCGCCGATATATCCTTTAGCTTTGATAACCAATGGCACATTTTCACAATGAGCAAGGGTTTAAGTGTTGTCTATCTGAAAAAGAAGTCACTAAATTCTTCTTCCTGTGGAAACACCAGTCAGTTCAGGTTTGACATGAGGTTCTTTTTCTCACTCTCTGTTGTCCATCAAGTCCAAGATAGAACTGCGGTACATTCACATGATTGCTGTATTAATCAACGTAAGATGTTGATGCATATGACTCGCATTGCAATAGGATCAATCCACAAGAGAAATTTTCAACATGAACAGAGTTCTGTCTTCGGTGCAGGGGATCATTCAGCATGGACAATCTCAGGCTTCCAATAGGGCACATGCACGACCTTTCTTCCTCGATCATTCACAGTATCAATAGACATGAGACAGAGATGTGCACCAAGGAACAGGGCAAAAGCAGAAGGTCCTGGAACAGCTTAGTATGTCTGGCAGCATCTGAGAAGAGAAATGAGAGCTAGCGTTTTGGGTGCAGTGACCCTGCCCCCGAGCTGATGGTAACAAAAAAAAACTGTTGGTCGATATCAAGAAGATACGGTGGTGGGGTTCGGATAAGAAGTGAACAGTAGGTCGGTATAGAACTCAGAGAGAGAAGAAGAATTGGACAAACTAATGGATAACGATTAGGCTGGGAGTGTGAATAGCTTTTAATGGAGACTGTTAGTGACTAAACATAGGTAGTGCAAAATGGCTAGATAGAATTCAGAACATGTTGAAATAGGCAGACGTGAATTAGTGCAGTTACATGTGTGACTGTCTTCAGACTGACAATGGGCCACCCCACCATCCCCCCCCCGCCCCCCCCCCCACCTCCTTGGCAAGGAAGGAATGAGAGAGGAAATTCAAATATATCTTCAGCAGTTAAAATCGCTAGAGTTTCTCCATTCAAATGTTAAGTCCGCCTTTATGCCACCGCCCACCCCTCCACAGCCTGATCCAATGACTTCAATCAGATCTCCATTCATGAGCACGAAAATTGAAGAAAGTAGCAACGATGAAGCAAAGGTCCATACGTTTGTTGTCCGTTGTCTTCCTCTGGGCATTAAACAACTTCAGTTTTATCTTCTCTCTCGATCATTGAAGGGATATGAAGGATCAGTGGTCAAGCTAACATCAAACAGCCAGTTGGCTCTTTTCCATTGAACAGCGGAGTGGGAGCAGACACAGCAAAGAATGCTGCATTCACCCAGTCTGCAGCTGCAGCTGCTGGACTGCATACTCACATGAGCTGGTATACTCCCTCTGAAGCATCTCGGAAGCACGGAAGATCGTCAGTTTTGTGAAGTATTTAACTGCCCTTATCCAAAATTCAGATGGCTCCGAGCAGTGATGCAAGGACAGACTGAATTTCGTTTTTGGGATTAACTTTAGTGGAGCAGGTTTTGGAGAACAGGTTCGTTTCCTCTCGACTTAGGGAGGATGGAGTGGTCATTAAGGACTGTGGAATTAAGGATTTTACTGGTGAAGGAGAATTCTTCAAATTCAATTCAAAGTAACGGACAAATGAATGTTGTTGTTATAATCATTGTGTGTTGTGTGTCAATAACTTGGTTAAATGCTGGCTGTCAGATTCTCATGATAACTAGTAACGTCATCGCAGTGATTATCATGAAATTGTTAAAGGAGGGTATGAGAAAGTGTCAACGGTAGGAGCAGGTAGGGAATGCGTTTTGAGTTGTGTGAGACAAAGGCTCAGCTAGCATGTCTTTGACCTGGTAAGAACTTGCAACAAACAATGAGGTGCTGGAGGCAAGGGTACTGGGTCAACGAGGTGAAAAAGCACGTCATGGTAAGCTAGGTAACAAGGGGAAAACAGAATTCCCAATGAAAAGCCAGTTAACAACGTGTAAAAACATTCAGTATGTTAAACAGTTAACAATATGAAAAGATTCATCATGAGAAACCTGTTAACAAGGTTAAGAACTTTCATTGCATAACGCTAGATGGCTTAATTGTTACTGTTGATGCTTGCTGATTGTAACAGTAATCCAATCAATGTAGTTGTTGTCCTGTTTAGAACATAGAACATAGAACAGTACGGCGCAGAACAGCCCACGATATTGTGCCAACCATTGATCATCATGTAAGGTAAACCTAATGTACGAACCCTCAAAGTTCTGTGACCATATGCATGTTAAGCAGTCTCTCAAATATCCCCAATGGCCTCGCTTCCACAACTGCTGCTAGTAACGCATTCCATGCTCTCATAACTCTCTGCTTCAAGAACCCGCCTCTGCCATCCCCACGAGACATTACGCCAAACAGCTTAAAACTATGACCCCTCGTGTTAACAATTTCTGCCCTGGGAAAGAGTCTCTGGCTATCAATTCTATCTATGCCTCTCATCATCTAGTACATCTCAAGTAGGTCCCCTCTCTTTCTTATTTTTTTCCAACGAAAAACTCTGAGTTCAGTGATCTTCTCTTCGTATGATAAGCCCTCCGTTCTAGGCAGCATACTGATAAACCTCCTCTGAACTCTCTCCAAATCATCCACATCTTTCCTATAATAGGGGGACTAGAACTGGACACAGTGTTCCAAATGCGGTCTAACCAAAGTTTTATAGAGCTGCAACAAGATCTCACAGCTCTTAAACTCAATCCCCCGTTAATGAAAGCCAAAACACCGTATGCTTTCTTCGCAACCCTGTCCACCTGGGCGGCAATTTTAAGGGATCTATGTACCTGCCCACCAAGATCCCGCTGTTCATCCACACTGCCAAGAATCCTGTCTTTACTCCTGCACTCAACTTTCAAGTTCGACTTTCCAAAATGCATTACTTCGCATTTATTCAGGTTGAACTCCATCTGCCAACTCTCAGCCATCTCTGCATCCTGTCAATGTTATTCTGCAGCATAAAACAGCTCTCTATATTGTCAACGACATCTCCAACCTTTGTGCCATCTGCAATCTTGCTAACACATCTTTCAATCTCCTCATCCAAGTCCTTAATAAAAATTACAAAGAGTAGAGACCCGAGAATATAGCCCTGTGGAACACCACTCACCACTGACTTCCAGGCAGAATGCGTTCTGCCACTACCACTCGCTGTCTTCTTTCGACCGTCAAATTCTGTGTCCAGTCACCTAAATTTCACTATATCCCATCCCTCCTGACCTTCCTAAGGAACCGACCATGGGGAAACATATCAAATGCCTTACTGAAGTCCATATACACCACATCGAGCGATCGACCCTCATCAACGTGTCTCGTGACATCCTCAAAGAACCCAATAAGATTTGCAAGGCATGACTTGCCCCTCACACAGCCATGTTGACTGCCTTTAATCAAGCCATGCTCTTCCAGATGGTCATAAATCCTATCCCTCAGAATCCTTTCTAACTCCTTGCAGACGACAGACGTGAGACTGACTGGTCTGGAATTGGCAGGGATTTCTCCATTTCCTTTCTTAAGAGAAGAATTACATTTGCCTCCCTCCAGTCCTCAGGTACGACTTCGGTGGAGAGCGAGGATGCAAAGATCTGCGAAAGCGGCGAAGCAATCACATTTCTTGCTTCCCAAAGCAGCCGAGGACAAATCTGGCCTGGCCCAGGCGACTTGTGAACCTTAATGTTTGTCAAAATGTTCAGCGCATCAGCTGCCTCATTCTCTATCTGTTCCAGCATGCTTACCTGCTTCTCAATGGTTTCATTCACTACAAGGTCCTTTTATTTAGTGAACAGAGAAGCGGAAAACTCATTTAGGGCTTCCATGTCCTCTTCAGAATCGATACACAAGTTCCCTTTGCTATCCCTGATCGACCCTACTCTTTCTTTGATCATTTTCAATTCCTCACATACGCGTAAAATGCCTTTGGATTATCCCTAATCATTCCTGCCAAGCCTTTTTAATGACCCCTCCTGGGTCTCCTCAGACAATGTTTGAGCTCCTTTCTCGCCTGCCTGTAATCCTCCAGAGCTGAGCAAGACCCTTGCTACTTCCACCTTCTGTAAACTCCGTTCTTTCTTTTGACGAGAAGCTCCTCCGCTCTCGTCATCCAACGTTCCTTTATCTTACACCTTCTTACGTGTCTCAGAGAAACACATTTGTTCATCACTTGCAACAACTGTTTCTTAACCAGTCTCCACATGTCTATAGTGCCATTTCCATGGAACAATTGCTCCCAGTCTCTGCTCCCAAACTCACGTCTGACAGCATCATAGTTTCCTTTTTCCCAATTAAATAACTTCCCATTGTGCCTGATTCTCTCCTTCTCTATAGTTATGTAGAATGTGAGGCAGTTGTGTCACTATCACCAAAATGCTCTCCCACCGTAAGATCTGACAGCTGCCCTGGCTCATTGCCGCGCATCAAATCCAAAATGGCCACTCCCCTCGTCGGCCTGTCAACGTACAGAGTGAGGAAAAAATCCTGAACACACCTTACAAAAACAGCTCCTTCCAAACCTTCTGCTCGAAGGAGTATCCAATCAATATTAAGAAAGTAAAAGTCACCCATTACAAAAACCCTAATACACTAACACTTTTCCAAAATCTGCCGACCTATGGTTTCTTCAATCTCCCTGAAGCTATTGGGGGGCCCCGTAGTAAACCCCCAATGAGGTGACTGCTCCCTTCCTGTTCCTAATTTCCACCCATACTGACTCAGTAGGCAGACCCTCCTCGACAATAGTAACTTCTGTAGCTGTGATACCCTCTCTGATTAGCAGTTCTGCACCCGCTCCCATTTTCCCCCTATCCCTATTTTTTTAAAATTTTCTAAACCCTGGACCATTCAGCAACCATTCTTGCCCCTGAGAAACCCACGTCTCTGTTATGGCCACAACATCATAGCACCAGGTACTGATCCATGCTCTGAGCTCATCACTTTTATTCTTGATACTCCTTGCATTAAACAAACACACTTTAACCGATCCCTTGGTTCTTTCCCGGGAAATTCATTCACACTGGCTGCGCTACCTCTTGCTATTATCTCATCTCCATCACCTCTCACCACCGGTATAGAGCTCAAGTTCCCAAACCCTGCAATACTATTTTCAACTCTCCTGTTCAACTCGAGTAAACCTTCCACCCAGGGCATTGGTGCTTTTCCAGATCAGGTGCAACTCGTCCTTCATGTGCAGGTCCCACCTTCCCCAGAAGGCATCACAATTCTCTACATATCTGAAGCCCTCCCTCCTAAATCAGCTGCGCAGCCACGTGTTAAGATGCACCCCGTCCCTGTTCCTCGCCTCGCCATCTTGTGGCACCGTTAGTAAAGCCAAGAACATTACTCTGTTCGTGTGTTCTGCAGCTTCCACCTTAACTGCCTGAAATCACTTATTTATATCCTCGATCCTATTCCTGGCTATATCATTGTTGCCAATATATAACACGTTTTCTGGCTGTTTTCCCTCCCCTTTCATAATATTATACACCCGATCGGATACGTCCAAGACTTTGGCACCAGGGAGGCAACATACCTTTCCGGAATCCCGATCCTGACCACAAAATCTCCTGTCAATTTTCCCAACACAGTTTGGAAGCAGCTCCTTGATGTGGACCAAAAAACTACTGAATAATCTGTTGTTCAAGAGAAGACCGAAAACTCATCTCTGTGCACAAGGCGATCGTTCTCTCAACCTCTGGGGCCCAGAATACAAATGAAGGATGTGAAGCCATACTGTATTTCTGAGTGTTTGCTTCGAATGATATGGGGATTAGGGAATCCAGACGACAATATGAAGTTGCAAATCAATGAGGTAACATCGACATTAATATGACCGTTGATGATTTGTAATAAGTCAGTCAGCAATTGGCTATGACCTTGCTGAAATCTGGTCTTAAAAACACACAGCATAGGAACAGGCCCTTCGACCCACCAAGCTTGCACTGACACATCATGCCTTTCGAAAGTTGTAATAAGTTAGCTATCTTCCCTTCACTCCTTACTCATCTATGTGTCAAGATACCTTTTAATTGTTGCTTCTGTATCTTCTCCTACAATCTCCTCTATCAGGGCATTTCCACATTCTTTCTCGAATAGGAAAAAATAAACTTGCTTCTCATATCTCCATCAAACCTTCCCCTTTTTAACTACAAATTATGGCTCAGGTCATTGATATGACTACCCTGGGAAAAAGGCTCTGAGACTCTATTCTATGCACATCTCAACAAATTTTGCAAACATCTATCATGTCGCCCCTGAGCCACTGATTTCCAACTAAAAACAAATCAAGCTTGCACAATTATTCCTCACACCAAATATCCTCCAAAGCAGCCAAAAACCAGGTAAACGTTTTTAAGCCATCTCCCACAAATCTAAATCCTTTTTTTTTGATCGTGCAACCAATCCTGTACACAATATTACGATGTGGCTGAAGTAAAGTTGTGTTCACCAGGAACATGTCATGCCAATTTTTGTACTCTGTTTTCTGATTGATGTCCGCAAGCATGTGATAGGCCTGTGATGACACTGTTCACACTGTTCACACTGGTGAACTCAGTTTCAGTTTCAGAGAACTGTAGCTTGTATGCCTCGATCACTTCGGATTTTGAAGCAAAAAAGAGTTATTCCATTTATTGTATATTTCTCTTCTGCAGCAGACCTTCGACAATGCATTACCTCGCAATTGTCCAGATGAAATTACATATGCATTCTCTCCATGTAAGTCTCCAGCGTACCTATACCTTGCTGTAACTCTGCCAGTCAAACCGACGATCTACAACTCCAAGAATCTATTCACAGATCTCCAGTCACAAAAACACCCGTTCAATTTTCTTCTGTCTTCGATGACCAAGCAGATCTGTATCCATCATACCGATTGACAACTGATATTATTTGAGTTAACCTTCTGTATAGGCCTGTCATAAGGAATCATATAAAATATCTTTTTTAATCCGATTTGTAGGTAGTTATTATTTTAAAATAGCTTGTGAAAAGTGATCTTTGATCGCTATAGTGGTTGTTCAGTTCTATTCGCCTAAGTGATGGTAAAGGACGATGATAATTGTGAATATTTGCGAGGTCCTGTCAAAACAGACTTGATGCGTTGCTGTTTTGCATCTTGTAGTTAGCGTTCAACACATATCATATCTGGCGTTGGTGAAGGGAGTGAGTGTCGAATGTGTTGCACGTTGAAAAATGAGTTACTTACCCAGCACAACTTCGAGATTCTTCTTACTGGAGGTACAGTTGTCCAGGCAACTGGATGGATTTCCATTCTACGCGTGAGCCACACTATTTGAACAATGAACCTAAATTGTACAGACGGGCAGAATTTCTAGTACTGATGAAACAGCACATTTTCCTCTCAATGCTTGGCTCAGGTTTTTGATAGACAGGCATTCAGAGATGGCAATTTCACAGCAAGTCACGGGGAAACTGGCTGATTACCATAATTTGGAATGGCCATTGCCTGAGTCCGTCAGCTATGAGTGTTACATGTCAATTATCAATTCAAGCCAGCTGCTTTCTTACAGTGTAAGAGCACACACTCTTTCAATATCTCAGGTGTAGTAAATAGTGCTGAACAATAGCTAGCAAGCTTTTCGACTTTGGAACTGATGCTGGAAGGATGGGCATTGATGGGATATCTGCAGATTTTGTGTCCAATTTTCTGAGTCTGAAGATCTGCTGCACAGATGCATGACAACTGTGGCGATTCGTCTATAACAGCTCGAATCGCCTTCAGTATGAATCCGTAAAGTGCAATAATGTCATTGAGTCTGTTTCACATGGACACATTATTCTGAAAAATGTTTTCATAATTTACACGGTTAAGATCAAAACATTTATTTTAGTTATTAAAAAAACTTTAAAATACTTAACTCTTATTAAGTTAAAGATATCAAAGCTTTCGTGAATGCAAATGGAACAATTCTGAGTGTGTCACGCTCAGAGTTAACTTAGTGTTTAACACTCAGTGTTTTTACATTCGAGCGTGTATCACTAAATAAAGTGTTTGACAACATTTGCAAACCCGCGTCAAGTCAGCCTGCTTCCCATTGTCGCATTAAATGAAGTAAAAAGATCCAAATTCTTGAAATGAAATTCGCAACTCTGTTAGTGATGGGAAATGGACAGATGGGGGTAAAATTGAAACGCTTTGAATACGGAAAGTAACTCATTCACGATGCTCTATGTTAAATGTAACATGCCCGAATACAAATGTATATCTGTATACCCCTGAAAGTCCCTCCTAATAAACTAAACAAAGTCCTCGATTAGGGCATAAAACATATTACATTTTTGTGATAAAATTATGAAAATCATCGTTCCACAAATGAGACAGATCAGGCTAGAGTAATTAATATGGGATATTCATTACTACTTCTATCTCTCTGTCATGACAGAGTCTTGTATGGTAATGCAAAACACTTTGGGAATTGTCTGTTTGCTGCACTGATATTTCTGTCTGATGCTCTCCAATTCAATCATTTATCATAATGATAATATTGCAGGCGCTGAAGCGAGTTACGTGACGAAAAAGGCATCTATATTCATCATGCTATTTGTATTTTTATTATTCTTATATATTTCGTTAAAACTGACTGACGTACATTCCCGATAAAAACGGTTTGATTACAAGGAGAACACCCATGAGACAGTGAAGAGTGACAATCACTGGAAAATTTACTCTGGGAAAGTTTGACTTAGTGTTTCATAGCTGTTAATCAAAGTCTAATCAGTCACCAAATCTCGATACGTCTAGCTCCATATCCATTTTTATCCAGTCGAAATTATAGACTGCCACCACCATATGTCACAGTGTGTACTGAACGTGCTCTACGATTAATCAGTACGAAATATATTATTTGGGCATGCATAATGTGGCTACAGAACGTTGTAGTTAATTTGTATAAACGTTCTGCTCTTTTCTGCTCACAAGGAATTTCATATTTATTGATTTCGAATGGGACATCCTACATTGTAAACTTAGGATGAAGCGAATTGAATGAATTGTGAAGATCTTCCACATTGCTGTCCATTGTACCCCTAAATGTCAACGTCAGCTCATTGTTATATAGAAGAGAAATAAAGAATCCAACATATACGTATCATGGCATGATTCTTGACATGTAATTGACCTATTTACAGTTGAAGCCAGAGCTTCCATTTCATTTTGCTTCTCACAAGCAGTTAACTTCTTTGGTCAGAAATTTTCCCAAATTCGTTTGGCCACTTGTTAAAGTTTTCTCTCTACACATTCTACCCGCACTGATTGGCAACCTTAGGAAACCCTCATAGATTGTAAATGGCTTCAGCCATTCTGCAATGACTACAGTCTATGCCGATAGCTGTCGTGCTGCCAGTTTATATGGCTCCATGGCTACATGCTCAATGTTAAAAACTGTCAAGGAGAAATGGAATTTCATCAAAGTTAATCATTGTTGCAAAGAGTTAGTTTCATTCTCTCCCTCGAGATCTACAACACTGATACATCTCCCTACTAAAGAGATCGTACTTCCAAAGTATTATCGAGAGATTGAAATGAAACAATATACTTTGGATACTATGGTTATGAATCATAAACAGGAATTGGTGTAGGAATTCAACACCTATGAATGAATTTGTCATTTATTCATAAGGGAAACCACAGTGAAAACTTCAATTGCTGCCATGCTGTGGCGCCATATTGAAAAAAAAACTTTAAAACAATATCAAATCGATATATTAGTTGGAGGAGAGCACGTATTTGTTCTTGGCTGGCTGCATCTGTGGGGAAAGAAACAGAGTTAACGTTTCGAATCAAGCGACCCTGGTTTCGATCTTAGGCATCATTGTGTCATTTTTTAGCCGGACCTGCGCCGACACGAGTGGTGCAATAGGCACTTGCTTAACGCGAGGGAACACTTGAGGGAGAAAGTCCATGTGCAGTAGCCCTGAAAGCGCTCTGATGCTCAAAACTGTTACTAAATCATCATAGAATGACTCAACCAGACAGAACAGAAACGTACACTTTGGCGCATGTCGTCCCTTCTGACGTGATATCCCAACCCAACTTAGTTTCATTTGCGAACATTTGCCTCATTTCTCACAAAACCATTCATATTCATATCCCATCCAGATGTCTTTTAAATTTTGTAATTTTACCTGCCTTCACCAATTCTTCTGATACCTGATTGCAAACTTGCATCATACACTGTGTGATCAAGTTACCCCTCAGATCTTTTTTTTAGATCTTTCCCGTCTCATATTAAAACTACATCCTCCAGTTTTTGACACCTCCACCTTCGAAAAAGATCATGGTTACTCACCATGTCCATGGACCTCCTGATGTTATAATCCTCTATTCTCTGATATGAAAGAGTAAAAAAACTCATTCTATTGAGCCATTCCTTGGTACTCAACCTCTCCAATCCTTGCAACACCCTTGTAGGTATTTTTTGTATCTTTCCAAACTGAACAGCATCCCAGCTGTAGAGGAGCATTCAATTTTTATGCAATGTTCCAAAAGTGATCAATGTACTGTGCAACCACAATATCAAATCTCAACTGCTACGTGCAATGCTCTGACAAATGAAGACAAACGTACCAATTGTATTCTTGACCACCTAGTCATTCTTCGATTACGCTTTCAATGCATTATGTATCTGCACCCCTTTGTCTCTTTCTTTGCAACACTCCCCAGGCCCCGAGCATTTACTGTAAAAACATCGCTTTTCCTGAACAAATTGCACCGTTTCACTTCTGTCGAAATTAAAGTCCATCTGTCACTCTTCGACCAATTGGCCCATCTGATTAATATCCCAACATGTCTACAAACTCCCGAGCCATACCACCAAATTCACGTCCAAATTTTATATAAATGTTAATAGACACTGGACCTGAAAATGATCACTGTGGCACAGTAGTGCTTACAGTCCTCCACTACAACAAGCATCTCTCCACCCACTACCTTCAATTTAATATTGTGTTCAATTGGCTAGTTCTCCTTGATTACTTACGGTGTGGAAACAGGCCCTTCGGCCCAACAGTCCACACTGAGCCTCCGAATAGCAACCCACCCCCTTGCAACTAACAATACGGGATATTTAGCATGGACAATTCACCTAACCGGCACATCTTTTGGACTGTAGGAGGAAACCGGAGCAACTAGAGGAAACACACGCAGACACGGTGAGGACATGGAATCTCCACACCAACATTTGCTCGAGGCTGGAATTGAACCCAGGTCTCTGGCGCCGTGAGGCAGCAGTGCTAACCATTGTGCCACCGGGCCACACGGCATTCCTTTCTGAATTAGCCTTATTAACAGGTTTACTATGTAGCACCTTGTCAAACGCTTTCATGAATTCTATAATAAACGTCTAAGTCTGTGACTTGCTCAATCTTCTTTGGCTTCACTTCAAACAAAACTTCAATCGGGCGAGTGAAACACGATTTCCCATGCATAATGCCATGTGAACGCTAACTATTCAGTCAGTGACTCTCGAAATACATGTATATTTTGTTCCTCGGAATCTGCAACTATACGTGACTTCCATAAGGCTCAACCACCAATAGTTCTATGGCTATTACTTCCAGCCTTCCTGAAACAATGGAAACACATGACACAAGCTCCATGCTTTTGACAATTCATACGTGGTTGTCCAGAACACAAATATTTCGGCAAGGGCCCCAGCAATCTCCTCTCCAGCTGCATACAAAATTGTGGATAACACCTTATCAGATCTTGGAGATTTGTCTCTCTTAATGGGTATTAAGAACTTCAGCGAATCCTTTTCTTTAAAATGGATACGTTTCAAGACATCATTTCTAATTTACAGAAGTTCTCTAGCTTGCACGTGCTCCTCTACTTCAATATTGACGCAAGTTACTTGTTTAGTATCTTACCTATTTCCAGTGGTTCCACACTTAAATGACCTCGTTGATTTTCAGGAGTCACTCTTTTGTCTATAATTAGTCTTTTGTCTTTAATGCGTTTATACAATCTCTTTGGGTTGACACTAATTCGAGTTTACAACAGTATCTGACTTCCAGGTTCAGTGTAGGCCAATTGCCCTGTCACGCCTGTCGGATTCAATTGATTCGAACTGCTATACCGAATTAATGCCTAATTTTTCCTGAAAAGAGACGAAATTTTCTCTGATCATCCAGCATTTCCCCTCTGTAAAATCCTTGCCTTCAATTAACAGTAACTTTTTGTATCTGAACTCCCGTTATCTCATTCTTCAAGGCATCCAGTTTTTGAAACGGCATTTCACGGGCGAACAGCCTCCCATATTCTACTTGTGAAAGTTCCAGTTTAATACCATAAACATTGGTCTTAACCAAATTTGGAGCGTTATTTTATTTGCTCTGTTCCATTCTTCAACATCGTTCTTTTAAAACTAATATAACTATAGAGCATACAACACAGAACAGTCCAGCACAATACAGGCCGTTCGACCACCGATGTTTCACCGGCCTTATAACTTACCCTGAGATCAGACTAACGTAAATATCTTTCACTGTACTATCTTGCATGTACCTATCCAAGAGTCGTTAATATGTGCCTCGTGTAACTAACTTTACTACCAATGCTAACGGTGCATTCCACGCAACTACCAAGTTCTTAGGAAAGAACATGTCTCTGACATATCCCCAAACATTCCTCCAATCATGTAAAAATTATACCCTCTCGTGCTCGACATTTCTGCAAAGGAAGACGTCTTTGCCTATCCACTCTATACCTCTGAACATCTTGTACATCTCTAATTCTGACGTGGTACTCTAAACTGCTCCATCACTGACACTTTAATCTCTTGCCTAAGCTTATGCCTCAACAGAATGTCAATATTCCTACTTCTCTGGTAGGTACATCTATAATCAGAGTAAAAGGAAAAAAATAATAACCCCTTTACACTCTTAAATAATTCCACTCCACCCAGGTCCTTGATCCTACCATAACCTTCGTGCATATGTGGAAATCTAAAATCCCCAACCATTATGTGTTTGCTTTCCAATTTGCTGCTAACTGCCGAAGGTTTACGTGAGAAACCTTGATTTTTCTGCTCCTCCGATGCAGCCTCATCGGCTGGTCTTTTGCAGCACCACATTGTATGAATCTGATGTACAGTATCTGCAGTACCCTGATTTTCCCCAACGCAATCTGATTACCTATCCTACCAATCCGCGCTGTCAACCATTTATCTCACTGCATCCGTGGTGCTTCCACCTCCCGGAAAATGCAATCCATCACATCCCGTTGCAATTTTATATTTCTTACTGCCTCTAAATGTCATTCCAAATGTTCTATGTGATTCAGGAGGAATCGCGTCAAAACATACTTCTTGAAGAATTCGTCTCCAGGATCATAATTTTTTTTTCCTGATCTACCACGTCTAACAGGAAGGGCCCAGCACAATACTAAGAGCGTTTTTTTTCCCCACTAACACTTTACAGAGCCAAAATTACCTGAAAACAGACACAGCATACTTTGCTCCAAATGCAACGGTTGTACAGTTTCATAGTTCAAAAACATGCTCTGGAAATAACTTAATTCCAACTCTTAATATTAGGAGTTATTCAAGAGAGAGATCACAGCTTTATTTTAAAGGATGCACTCTCCTTAGTCACTATTACAGATATAAACAGAAGGACGATTAATAATAAGTTTTTGAAGTTTTATGAGTCATCAGGGTCAAAAACAAAAGGTTGCACTCCTCTGTAGTTTCAACCAATGATTCTTTCATGAACCATTTTCTCCCACCATCCATTCCCAGTTTAGCAGCACGATCATTAAGAGAAGGGAGAAATTGTTTTGAGAATGCAACGTATTCTGATGATAGTGTGGACAGGATGACCGGAAATAGACAAATATTGCAGAAACGCCTATTGCTGTGGGTCTGGCCGAGTGTTTAAGGCATTAATTCAAAAATCGCTTGCGTTTTGTCCTGCTCAGGGTTTAGTCATGCTGACTATGTCTAATCGTGGTATAGTTTTTAAATGGGGTTCTGATTCAAGACAAAAAGCACGAAGGCACGTCTGTTTTCTAATAACTGTTTTGTTTAATCTATGTTCAGAATATTTCCGTTTTGCAATCGAACGTAAGAACGTAATAACATCAAGCAGGAGTAAGCCATCTGACTTTCAAAACCTGCTCCGCCATTCAATAAGATCATGACTGATCTTTTCATCGCCTCAGCTCTGCTTACCAGCTCTCTTGCTGTAAACCTTAATTCCTTTGTTGTTTCAAAATTTATCTATCTTAGCTGTGAAAACATTCAGTGAAGAAGTCTCAGTTATTGCATTTGGCATGGAATTCCACATTTTCACAACTCTATTAGTGTCGAAATTCCTTCTCAGTTCAGTAATGGATTGACATCCTCGAACTCTGAGGCTATGTCCGCTTGTCTTAGTTTCATCTGCCTGTGAGAAAATCATTTTACTTACAACTTTATGAGTGGATTCGATAAGATATAAAATTTTGAATGGATTAGACAAGATGTATGTTTCTATAAGATCCCATTTCATTCTTTTAAAGTCCAATGACTACAATCACTGCCTCATCTGTATTTTCACATAGGCCAAAGCCCTCAACTCCAGAATCAACTTAACAACCTCCTATTCAACCCCTCTAGTGGTGCTTTGTCATTTATCAATGAAGGAGACCAAAACTGGATACGGTACTGCATGTGTGGCCTCACTAGCTCACTCTATAGCTGTCACATAACCTCACTCTTTTTAAAGTCAGTCTCTTTAGCAATGAAGGACAAAAATACATTTTCTTCCTTAGTCACTTATTGCACCTGCAGACCAGCATTCTCTGATTCATGCTCAAGGGCACCCCGTTCCTTCTGCACTGCAGCATGCTGATTTTATTTTCAAATATTCGCACGTGTTACTGCTGTTCCTACTAATATGGATGACTTCGCATTTATTAACATAATACGCCACCTGCAAGACGTTTTCACAACATGCATTAAATCTATGTTCAGATCTATATTACAACAGTGAACTGATTATCTTACACCCCTACTTTCTGAATATAACAGCTTTGTGTGTTAATGCAGTACAGTTCGCGAAAGGGGAGAACAAAGAACAAAGAATATTAATGCACAGGAACAGACCCTTTGGTTCTCCATGCCTTCACTGATCAGATTCCTCTCCTTTAAGCTACTGCCTATTTTGTCAGGATCTGCATCCTTCTGCTCCCTGCCGATTCATGTATCTGACTCGATAAATCTTAAATGATGATATCGTGGCCGCCTCTACAACCTCCACTCTCAACACTTTCAAAACACCCAGTAACTTCTGCACGAACATCTTTCCACACATATCGATTTCAAACTTTTCCACTCACAGCTTGCAATCGTGTCCCCGAGTTAATAATTTCCCCACGTCAGGAAAAATGAATCTTGCTATTCATCCTGTGCTTTATTTCCACAATGTTGTCGACCATAAACAGCACACCTCCACTACCTCCGATTTTGGAATCAAAAAAATTAAAATCTACTCAACTTCTCTTCATAGCTAGCGCCCTCAGTACAAGGAAGCATCCTGGTGACCCTTCTCTATTCGATTTTCAGAGCATCTAAATCCTTTTGGTAATGTACACAGTATTCCAAATGCTGGCCGAAACAAAGTCCGACACAACTGGAACTTGATCTGGTAACTCTTGTACTCAGTACCCAGCCCAATGAAGAAAAGCATGTTCAACGCCGCCTTGACCACCCTCTCTACTGACGTTGACCCCTTCTGGATGCAATGGAACTGACCACCGAGATCTCTCCGTAGATCAATGTTCTCCACGCCTTTTCCATTTTCTGTAGAGTTCGCCCTTGAACCGGATCTTCCAAAATGTATCTCATGGTATTTGCCCTTGCTGACCTCCATCTGTCATTTCGCTGCCCAACACTCCAGTCCATCTGTAAAATAATGCATGCATTCTCTGACAGTCCCCTTCACTATCTGTTTCTTCAGCAGATTTGCTGATCAGACCACCGAAGACTTCCCTGTGGAACACCACTGTCACAGTTCCCCATTTGCAGACACGTCTTCATACTACTCTCTGCCTCCAGCTGCCCAATCTGATCGCTATAAATCTAGCCATTACAACATGGAGCACTTGCGTCTTCACTTCTCCATCAGATTCCCTTGGGAACCTTATCAAACGCCTTACTGACATCCATGTATATGACATCTGCACAACCTATCTTATCAACGAGCTCCTCATGGAATTCTATTAAGTAGGTAAGAAATGAATTTCCATGCACCAAACCATGTTGCCTATCACTGGTAAGCCCATTTTCTTCCAGGTGTAAGTAGATGCTGACCCTCAGTATATTATCCAGCAGTTTTCCTACCTTGACGTCAGGCTCATTAGTCGATAATTTCCTCTGTTGTCCCTGCGAAACTTTTAAATCAAGGGGAGAACATTAGCAATTCTCCAGCCCTCTGGAAAATCACCTGTTTTCAAAGATGCTGCACAAATAACTGTTAAGGCTCCAACTATTTCCTCCCTTCCTTTCATCAGCAACGTGGGATAAATCCCATCTGGATATGGAGACTTGTCCGCTTAATAACCTTCAGAATACCGAAGGCTTCCCCCTCCTTATGCCAACGTGACCTAAACTAATCAAACATTTCTCCTTCACCTCAACATTCGTGGGGTCCCTCCCCTCGGTGACTGCCAATGCAAAGTACTCATTAAGAATCTCACCCATTTTCTCTGGCTCCATGCAAGACTTTCCTCGTTGTCCATGAATGGATCAATCGTTTATCGAGTTGCCCTCTTGTTCCTTATATACGAACGAAACGCTTTAGGATATTCCTTAACTCTGTTTTTGGAAGATATTTCATGACCCCTTTTAGTTCTCTACTTTCCCGATATTGTTCCAAAACTTCGTCTGTTTTCACTCGCCCACGATATATGTATGCTTCCTTTATCCTCATAGATCGACACACAATTTCACCGTTTCGCTATCTCAAAGTACTCACATGTTTGTTTTTCTGAACCTTCAAATTGGAATGGTGCAAAGGAACAGAAAAGCACGTTTAAAAATTAGATATTTTCTATTTCAGCACTGCACCCATTTGTATTTGCAGAGCGCACTTCGGGCAGTGATGTACCCCAAGGCACTTCACAAGGACTTCGGAACAAGGTATTGCAGCCAAACACATATTAGCTCATTTCAATAAAGGTTTGGTCGAACTTGGGAATGCTACAGCTTGTCTTAGTGGTGGAAATGCGTAAGAGAGGGCAAGAGCTTCAGGGAGAGAATTCCACTGAGTGGACTCTCAGAAACTGAAGACACCATTGACGAACAATTGAACAGTAAATCCACATGAGAGCGAATTGTTTGGAGTACAGAGGCCTTGAATGTCCAAGAAATTACGGAAATATAAAGGATTGAGCTCAGAGAGGAAATGGAATCAAGGGTGATAATTAGAAAATAAGTACGTTGGTTGAGCTGTTGTCAGTGTAGGTTAGCGTGCAAAGAGGTAAAAGAGCAACAACACTTTACCAACAGGAAATTCAGTGGATGGGCGATGTATTCAGCTCCTATTCTTTCTTTTCCAACATTCTGGGAGAAACGGTGTGTCCCACCCACATTTCCCGTTTTTTTTTTGAAAATAAAATCATCTCTGCAGAAATGTATCCATGATATTATTTGGAAAAAACACAAGGGAATTCTTCCTGGTGAACGAGGAAAAGGCAGCAGTGGAATGTCACTTCATTCTGTATTGTCCAGAACCACAGTTCAATGGTCTGATTTGGAATATCACAGTGACAGCTAATGAAAATAGAAGGGAACAAAACTCTGAATAAAAGCTGACCGAACACTGACCATGTACATACTGAAAATTGGCGTACAATCTCATATGGTTCAGTGAAGTCTTCAGGGAATGATATCAGCCATTTTAACTGCCTGGTGATTGCATACCTACAGAAACGTGATCGTGTCTTAACTGCCCTGTTGTCAAAAAATTGGTGATAATTGCTACGCTTGGCCAGCGACGTCCATTTGCTGTAAACGAACGAAATTTTGTTTCATATTTATCCTTGGACACTAAGCACAACTATTGATCATTATTCATTCTTCTTTTACTACACAGGAAAATTCTAATCTGTCTATCAAAGTGAACCAACTCAAATTCTTGTCAATTCGAAGTGAGATCATGGCTTTGGGAATCTACTTTGGATTATCTACAGGTAGCCACAACATGTCAACAAATTGTAAGCTGGTGGCAGAATGGAACAGTGCAGACAGAGCTCGTCTGCTCCGCTAGTTCTTCTTCATTTCATAGAACATAGAACATGGAAAATTGTAGCGCAATATAGACCCATTGGCCCTCGATGTTGCACCGACCAATCTGAAGCCAATCTAACCTACACTATTCCATGTACGTCATATGCTTGTCCAATGACGACTTAAATATAATTAAATTTGGTGAATCTACTTCCATTGCAAGCAAAACATTCCATACCCTTACGACTCTCTGGGTAAAGAAACTACGTCTGACATCTGTCCTATGTCTATCACCCCTCAGTTTAAAGTATGCCACGTCGTGCTCGCTGTCACCACACTTGGATCAATACACTCCCTGTCCACCCTATCTAACCCTCTCATTATCTTATATGCATCTGTTTAGTCACCTCTCAACCTTCTTCTTCCCAACGAAAACAGCCTTACATCGTAAGCCCTTCCCCCATAACACGCAACATCCTAGTAAATCCTAGGAAATCCTAGTGTTGGTGGCACAGTGATTAGCACGGCTGCCTCACAGTACCAGAGACCCGGGTTCATTTCCCGACTCAGGCGACTGACTGTGTGGAGTATGCACATTAGAACATAGAACATAGAACATCGAAGAATACAGCGCAGTACAGGTCCTTTGGCCCTCGATGTTGCGCCGATCAAAGCCCACCTAACCTACACTAACCCACTATCCTCCATATACCTATCCAATGCCCTCTTAAATACCCATAAAGAGGGAGAGTCCACCACTGCTACTGGCAGGGCATTCCATGAACTTAAGACCCGCTGAGTGAAGAACCTACCCCTAACATCAGTCCTATATCAATACCCCCCTTAATTTAAAGCTATGCCCCCTTGTAATAGCTGACTCCATACGTGGAAAAAGGTTCTCACTGTCAATCCTATCTAACCCCCTAATCATCTTGTACACCTCTATCAAGTCTCCCCTAAACCTTCTTTTCTCCAATGAAAACAGCCCCAAGTGCCTCAGCCTTTCCTCATAGAATCTTCCTACCATACCAGGCAACATCCTGGTAAACTTCCTCTGCACCCGTTCCAGTGCCTCCACATCCTTCCTATAGTATGGCGACCAAAACTGCACACAATATTCCAGATGCAGCCGCACCAGAGTCTTATACAACTGCAGCATGACCTCAGGACTCCGGAACTCAATTCCTCTATCAATAAAAGCCAGTACGCAATATGCCTTCTTTACTGCACTATTTACCTGGGTGGGAACTTTCAGAGATCTGTGTACATGGACACCAAGATCCCTCTGCTCTTCCACACTACCAAGTATCCGACCATTAGCCCAGTACCGCATCTTTTTGTTACTCTTACCAAAGTGAATCACCTCACACTAAGCGACATTGAACTCCATTTGCCACCTTTCTGCCCAGCTCTGCAGCTTCTCTATATCCCGCTGTAACCTGCCACATCCTTCTTCACTGTCTACAACTCCTCCGACTTTCGTATCATCCGCAAACTTGCTCACCCAACCTTCTAACCGTTCCTCCAGGTCATTTATAAAAATGACAAACAGCAATGGTCCCAAAACAGATCCTTGCGGAACACCGCTCGTGACGGCACTCCAAGATGAACCTTTGCCATCAACTACTACCCTCTGTCTTCTTCCAGCCAGCCAATTCCTAATCCAAACCTCCAACTCACCCTCAATGCCATATCTCTGTAATTTCTGCAGTAGCCTACCAATGGGGACCTTATCAAACGCCTTACTAAAATCCATATATACCACAGCTACCGCTTTCCCCTCATCTACCTCTTTAGTCACCTTCTCAAAGAATTCAATAAGGTTTGTGAAGCACGACCTGCCCTTCACAAAACCATGCTGACTATCCTTGATCACATTATTCTTATCCAGATGTGCATAAATCCTATCCCTTACAATTCTCTCTAATCCAGAAGTGCATAAATCCTATCCTTTACATTCTCCCCGTGTCTGCGTGGGTTTCCTCCGGTTTCCTCCCACAGTCCGAAGGTGAATTGGCCATGCTAAATTGCTCGTAGTGCTAGCTAAAGGGGTAAATGTAGGGGAATGGGTGGGTTGCGCGTCGGTGTGGACCATGGTGTTCCGAAGGGCCTGTTTCCACACTGTAAGTAATCTAATCTATAAATTCCTCTGCACCCTTTCCAAAGCTTCCACATCCTTCTTATAATATGGTGACCAGAACTGTACACAATACTCCAAGTGTGGCAGCACCAGAGTTTTGGACAGCTGTTGCATAACTTCCTGGTTCCGGACCTCGATCCCTCTATTAATAAAAGCTAAAGCACTGTATGCCTTCTTAACAACCCTGTCAACTGGGGTGGCAACCTTCAAGAATCTGTGTACCTGGACACCAAGATCTCCTTGCGCATCTACACTGCCAAGAATCTTACCACTAGCCCAGTATTTTTCATTTCAGTTACTCTGACCAAAGTGAATCACCTCACAGATACCCGCATTATACTCCATTTGCCACCTCAATGCCCAGCTCTGCAGCTTATGTATGTCTCTCTGTAACCTACAACATCCTTCGTCACTATCCACAACTCCACTGACCTTAGTGTCATTTGCAAATTTACTAACTCATCATTCTACGCCCTCATCCAGGTCGTTCATAAAAATGACGAATACCCGCGGACCCAACACCGACCCTTGTGATACACCACGAGTAACTGGATCGAGGATGAACATTTCCCATCAAGCACCACACTCTGTCTTCTTTCAGCAAGCCAATTACTGATACAAACTGGTATACCTCCCACAATCCCATTCCTCTGCATTTTGAACAATGGCCTTCTGTGGGGAACCTTATTGAACGCCTTGCTGAAATCCATATACACCACGTCAAACGGTTTACTCTCATTTCTTCAGACTCTTCTGTTTCCTTCCTCTTAATGTCTTTTTTCCTATATCTTCTCTCAACTCTTCGCCTCCAGTGATGATTCCCGGTCTCGGGAGAGCGATTGTGTCCAGCCCTCCAGCGATAAATCCTGACCATCTGTCAATGATTTCTTGCTCCTGGTGAGAGTCACGTACTGACTCCGGGGAGAATTCTCAGGCTCCAGTTAACAACGATGCCCTGCTACTTGGCTATGATTCCCATCCGACACTGAGAGACAATTCGCCGCCTTCCAGCATACGTTCACCACCTCCAGTGAGACGGATGCCTCGCCTCTGCCGATTTATGGTTCACACCGTCTGGCGCCATTTCTAGCAAACTAAAGTGTAATGCTTTCACACCATCTGGTGATGGCTCCCGCTTCTGCTGATGACTCCCGCGCCCCAGTGATCACTCTCAGCCTCTGGCAATTTCTCCCAAACTAGTGCAGCTGCCTCTCAATGTGCTACGGCAACAGTACAGCTTTGCACGCCTCCTGGCGTATCATGGCAAACACTTGGCATGACGTGCGCACCCATAGGCATCTTAGATTAACGTCCTCCAGCTGTGGCAGCTTCGGCCTAGCTTGGCGGTCTAAAGCGATCTCTCACCCCAATGATCCTCAGAGTGAAGACCGTCACAGTTTGGAGCCAGGATCCAGTGTGAACGAGAAGGTAGGTTCCTGTGTGATCTGCTGTTCTGAACTTTAATTTCTTCAATGCTGCACATTTTGTTTCTATATTCTTTAAGATCTTTTACCCAATACGCTGCACCTAGAGACGACACTGGATGTGTCTATATGTAAACTTTTCACTATGTCCATTGATTATGTATAACAATAAAGAAAAATTCTAATTCTATAACAGTAACGCTGACAGCGGTGGAGTAGGCAGCATATGAACTCCAGTGACAAGGTTTGCCCTCTTTATCCACATATTTTTCTCTCCCTTTTTTTCTTCTTCGACTTCTTTTGAAATCAAAATTATCTGATAAAGACAGCTCTAAATCAATAGATTCCTTCGAAGGGCTCCAAGGAGCCGTCAGAATCTTGAGGCGCATCGCAGCCTCAAAGTTGGCCCGAAGGTCTGTGAGACCTACAGCAGGATTCTCGTTTTTCCAGGAAGTGGATCACTGCTGGCGGCATAGACTGGGCTGTGAAGCCTGGAGTTGGACTTTGGCAGTGTTATGCTGCAGCAGTGTAGAAGAAAACCTTGGATTGCCTTTAAGTTACGTCGATTCTCCTGTTCCTTGGATGCTGCCTGACCTGCTGCGCTTTTCCAGCAACACATTTTCAGCTCTGATCTCCAGCATCTGCAGTCCTCACTTTCTCCTTTAAATTACTTTTACTTATTTTATTCTAAGATAATGTGAATGATGCCGTCTTATGGCAATGGTATACATATTTGCTTCGACTTTACATTGAGTACAACGTCAAAATAAAGGATGTTCTATTCTATTATAAATGTTCATTGGCGACCGAGAGCGGTTTTGGGATTGCATTGCTAATATTGCGTACAATATTTCGAGGAAAAGTGCTTCAGACATTGTAAGGCACGGGTTAGATTCCTGTTGCTATACAACATAGCGGAAGGATGAACAGTTATGAAAGTTTAATTGGGTCTCTGAAAGTGTACGAGATCAATACATGCTCTTGTTGATTTTGCAATGCTACTGTGTTCCTTTTTTTTAAACACACGTTCGAATGTTGCCTTTCAGTGTGCAATCGAGCATTCATTCAAACACCACGTTTAAGAGCACAAAGCAAATGTTAAAACGTTTCCTTGTTGTCCTCAATCAAGTCATTTAAGTATTGACATGAAATCTTCTGTGTGATCCAAGCAGAATGTCGGAATTTCAGTCATGTTTTCTGGTTTGGCAGGGAATGTTCCACAAAGTGATCCACACTGATGCAGTAGAATAAGGTACATGAGGTAGCTTTAGAGCTTTCACCATTTAATGTAACAGTTGAGGGTAGTGAGTGCACATCAACACCTTCTTGACATCCTCACAGAACTTGCTCTGGGCGACAGCGTAGATGAATACGTTGTTGCAGGAACTGATAAGTGGAGCATGTTGGTAGTCTTTGAAGAATGCAGTCCGTGTCATTGAAATCCAGGCCGATGAAAAACGCCTCACCAGGAATCCTAACATCGAGAAAATGAGCCACATAGGTTTACCCACAGGAGAAGGAAGCTGAGTGATTTGGCAAAGAGCAGGATGAATGACTTCTTGCTGTTGATTATTTCCTGCCCTCCATGTGTCTCAGTGCCACGGAGGCTCTTGCGAGCACTGTGAGCACTATTAGGATATGTCTGGCAGTGAGAGCATTGAGCAGCAGAATTAGGAGGAACGAAACAAAGGGCGTCAAGATGTGATCCAACCAGTCGTGGGCCGTCCAAACTGGGGAATTGTAATAGGTTGGCTTGATCTCACAGAGCAATGACATTCCATCAAAAATGTACAAGAATTTGTTGGTGAAGTAGAATGGGATATTCTTGACAAAGCTCAAGTTGCAAACAATGGCTATGACCAGCAATGCAGTTTTCTCAGTGCAGTATTTGGTCTTAGGTCAGTGACAGGAGATGGCCACAAAACGGTTGATAGTGAAGGCCACTGTCATCCACACGGAACCATCTCGTGTCACAACTACCACCACAATGCTGAGCTTGCACACCGGAGTGGTTGACAGGAGACTGTACCTGAAGTAGATATCTCCAATTTGATTAAGGCTGACAGCAGTGATGATGACGAGGAAATCGGTAACTGCTATCGCCAAAGATAATAGGTGATGCACAGAGAGAGGTCACATCGTCCTCAAGACAGAAATATGATTGTCACCAGGTTTGTTGTGAATATTCAGATGAGACCATTGTTATGAAGGGGAAACCAGGGTCAATGGAAAATCCAGTAACTGTGCTAATCCACATGACTAGCTATAAAACCCCGAACCAGTTCAGAGATGCTATGACATATCTCTCGAGAAGTGCTGACTGGAAAACAGGGTCACCTTGATTATTGAACATAATGGGCTGGCACTATTTCGTTCAGATAATCAATCATTCGGTAAATCGAATAAATAGCTTTCCTCTGGGGCTCGGAGTTATTAAAGACTGCTTCCCATTCCGGGATCTATAAGCAGCACACAGCGTGTGAAGCCCCACCCCAGCTCCAAACCCGTGCAACATCGTCTCCGCCCCCAAAGCCCCAAACACGTGCAACACCACCCCCAGCCCGAACCCCATCCATCACCACCCGCCCCCGCCCTCGACCCATAAAACACTCCCCACAATCCCTAAAACCCCCCCAACTCTGTCGACCACTGCTCCCCGCCCAGCCCCCAAACCCTTTCACACCCGCCCCCTCTCTGCACACCCGATGGCAGTATTGAGTCAGTCTCCCTTGATAGAATTGGTGAGGTCCAGAAATGGGAATGAGGTGTCTGAGATGATCTGGGTGAACTTAAGGTCGGGGTCAAATGTGTTGGTGAAGTTGATGAACTGTTCAACCTCATCTTGGAACATGAGGTGGCGCCAATACAGTCATCAATGGAGCGGAATATATGGTGACGAGTTCGGTGGGGTAGGAGCAGGCCGAAATGATAGATCAGCTTGGGCAGTGCGACTTATGGAACTTAGGTCGAAGGTAGAATCCGGCAGTGCGGGGTTTCTGAACTATGAGATTGCAACCTGTGCATGGGAGATGCCCTGATGTGATGAGGTTGTGTATGGTCTGGAAGATGATGGAATGTTGAGAGCAGGTGAGGTCGTGGCCGAGGGAGCAGCAGGAAGAGTTGTTTTTGATTTGGCACCTGTCTTCAGCTGTGTCCAGATGAGTGCGGCAAACTGTCACTGTGCCCCCTTGTTCATCGGTTTTATGGTGAGGTTGGAGCTTGAGCTGAGTGAGTGGAGGGGAGCACATTGTGAGGATGAGAGGTTGGAGTTATTGAGGTGGGTGGACAGATTAAGGCAGTTCGTGTCCCAACGGAAGTTGGAAACAAAGAAACTGAGGGCAGCGAAAAGACCAGCACAGAGTATCGAGGTGGATGGGTATGTTGGAGGTGAAAGAAGGAGTCCTTGAAAGATGGTCGGGAGTTTTATTTGAAAACGTAAGCATCGAGACAAGGACGGCAGAAGAACTGCTTGATGTCGCAATGCACTTTGATTTTAGGGATCTGGAACTAGATGGGGATGAAAGTATGGCCTTTGCTGAGGAATTATCGTTCGCCCTCAGTAAGGGGGAGGTTTTGGGGGGAAGGTGAAAATACAGCAGGTCTGGGAGCTCGGACCCGGTGTCGGGGTGGAACTGGGAGTGGGGGTAGAGACTGCAACTGGAGTGGGTGTTGTAATAGAGGCACCGGTTTGGCGCTTTTTAGAAGTACGGCTCACCCAGGGCGTCAAGGGCTGAAGTGGTGACTTTGGGATCTGAAGGTGGCTTGTTATTGGCGGTGGTCAGGTGAGTGGCAACAGTGGGGACAGAAATGCTTGTGACTCCGGCAGCTATGGTGGCAGTAGTGGCAGAATTCGTTTTGTAGTTATTTTAGTGGTTCGGAAGAGACTGCGGCTGCAGCCACAACGGATACAGAGGTAATGTTCTAGGTCGGTCTCACTTTGATTTCAGCGGCAGTGGATCTTGCAGCGGTTGCGGCAGCGGGTGATCTTGTAGTGGTGGCGACAGTGAGTGTCTGAATATTGGTCGCAGAGGTGGCATGTTCATCCGTGGCTGTGGGCTGTCGTTCAGCGGGGACTGAAGTGACGTGATTGTTCGTCGCCAAGTTGGTGGCTGAAGGGGCCAGATGGCTGATGGAAGTCGAGCAGTTCTGGAAGCTGTGGAAAGCATCTGAAAAGATCGAGGAATCCGGAATATCATGGCGTTTACATGAAAAATTATTGTACTTGCAGTTTTGATGTCTGACATGTTGTAGATAAAACCGTATGGGTAAGAATTCTTCTGTTGACGTGAAACAGCAGAGATCCTTTGCAGTTGTGAGAGAGTGTGGCCCTCAGCTGAGGCAGGGTTGACGTTAGAGAGATAAGGTGATGATGTATAACTGCAAGTGTGGAGTAGGGCATCTCGAAGCGGTCTGCAGGTAGACGACCTGTCTCCCCAATGTAGAGGAGAACGAATTGGTAGCAGCAGATCCAGGGAATGACACGTCCAATCGTTTCAAGCTTATTGTGTGTTTGACCAGTGTCCTGCTTTGAATTTCTGAAACATTGTGTCTCGGCTTCGGGCCCAAGCTCATAAGCACTTCATTCGGCTTTCTTCACTTCTTCATAATCCTGAGATACATCTTCTGTTAGGAATGCAAGTACCTCATGAGGTCGACGTAACTGCTCTTTATGGAACAACCAAACCAGTATGTTCATTGGCCTCGACCTTTACTTAGCCACATTCTAAAATGATATGAAAATGGCTTTAATACGTTTCGAAGTAAATTATATATTGTTTGAATATATTTATGAGGATCGCCATCTGGTCTTTGGCTGTGATGGATTTGCTCATCGTTGCAACCTTCCTCAGTAATCCTCCCTCCTCACTTCACCTGCTTTTTTTGAAGCCAACGTTCCCGTCGAATCTCCTATTTCGGAAGTTCAACTCTCTCACGTTGGCCCTTTCCTCTTTCACTCTCTTCCTCTTTTCCTTTGCTCTTTCTTCCCACTTTCTTCTCTTTGTTTCTATCCTTCTTATTTCTCTTTCTCCATTTGGTCTGCTGGCGTGTAACCCTCCTTTTCTTTTTTTTTGTTTTACTAAAGTGATTATTTCACTTCTTTGTTTGTTCTGCAAGGGCGTTTTTTTTTGCATTTTTCAGTTTGCCTTTCATCGCACTCCACAGTGTTTAGTTTCATTTTCATGTTCAAACCGCCATATCTGCAATTCGATTCAAGCCATTTTTAAAGATTGTGATGATGTTTGCAGCAAGTTTAAGTGCCGAGCTATTGCTGTAATTATCTTTCATTTCTCAGAATGAAGACAACATCAACTCCAGCTTGTTTACCAAATCAAGCAGCTTTACCTTGTTCACACCTTGCAGGACGATTCAAAATCACTTGTTCTCCCCAGAAATCTACTGGTTGAAGAAAGAGCTATTAGTACACCAAGCACTGTTTATATCAAATTTATTCGACACCCAAACAAAACACCCAACACCATTCAATCGCCGCCTTTCAGTCCAACAACACTAAACCCGAATTGGAATTATCCAATAGGCTAAGAAAACAGCCCGCAAAACCTTACAGTCAGAGACCTACAAAAATGTACGAAGATCGCCCAGAGCCTAATTATCATTCAGAAATTAAGGTGTTATGGGATATAGGGAAATGTGGCTGCCTGTATACTGAATTGACGATCTGGAAAATTGTGTGAGTGGCAGTGGATGGAAAGTATTCCACCTGCAGGTCGGTGACCAGTTCTGTCCTCGTGGGATCTGTTCTTGGGATTCTGCTCTTTGTTGTTTTCATCAATGATTTGAATAAAGAAGTGAAAGTGTGTGTTGGTAGGTCTCCGGTCGTGATAGTGGATGGAAAGTATTCCACCTGCAGGCCGGTGACCAGTGGACTCCTGCTGGGATCTCTTCTTGTGCTGCCGATGACACAAAGGTCAGTGGAATTAGAGATATTGATGAGGGTTTTTCCAGGCTACAAAATGACATGGACACGATACAGAGTTGGGGTTAGTAGCGGCAGTTGAAATTCAATCTGTATTGATGCCAGGTGATTCATTGAGGAAGGTCGAATTTGAATTTTGAATACAGCGTTAAAGGCAGGATTCTTGGCAGTGCGCAGGAACAGCCGTAACATGGGGTCCATGTACTTAGATCCCTCAAACGTTTTATTCAAGTTGATGGAATTGGTAAGAAGACATTTATTTCTCTTTCATTAGCAGGGTGATTGAGTATAATAGCCACAATTGTTTGCTGCAGCTCTATAATCTGGTCAGACCACTCTTGGAATATTGGGCCCAGTTCTGATCGCCTCATTATAGGAAAGATTTAAATGATTTAGAGAGGGTGAAGAGGAAATTTACGAGGATATTGTTTGGTTTGGACGGCTCGTCTGACGAATTGACAGTGAGTGACCTCGGGCTTTTCACACTGCAGCGAAGAAAGAAGAGAGGTGACTTGATTGAATTGTACAAGCAGTGGAATGGATAGATAGAGGGGAGAGACAGAGATTTTTCTCCAGTGCTGAAATGCCTGTCACGAGAGGTCATAACTTTAAATTGATTGAAGGAAGGTATAAGGGAGATGTCAGAGGTAGGTTGTTTACGCAGATATTGATGGGATGGTGAAATGCGTTGCCAGCAGTCGTAGGACAGTCAGAGACACGAGGAACATTTAATCGACTGCTGAACAAGCACATGAACGGTAATAAATTGAGCGGTGTGTAGTAAGCTTGACCTTAGATGAAATTAAATTTGGGGCACAGCACCTTGGGATGAAGGGCCTTTCCTGTGCTCTGCTGTTCTATGCTCTATGTTCTGTATTTTAAGTTTTTTTTTCTCGAAATGTGTGAAACTGGGGAAAGTATAGCCAATCGGTATCAGCATCGGAGAAACAGAACAATCGACATTTAAGCACAAGACCTTTTAAAAAGTGCCATCCATCCATCAGGAAGTGCATTTGGCCACAATATCGATTCTCCTGGTCCTCTGATGTTGTCTGACCGGTTATGCTTTCCAGCAATACACATTTCGACTCCGATCTCCATCTGCCGTACTCACTTTCTTGCAAGTTGATTTTCGTTTCAAAAACAGATGTGAAGTGATTGTTCCATTTCTTTATTTGCTACAGTTGAGCCGACCACTCGGCCCCAAGCAAAACAGAATTTATTTAAAAACTATAGCTAAAACACGAAAAAAGAATGCAAATGTAAATTAGAATAACCTAACTAACAGAAAACCCAGCAGACTCGATGGATGAACTTTGCCAACGATTTTTTTTCACCAATTCTCGTTATATAAATATACATTTTGATAAAAGATGAATTAAACACAATTCCTTACAATTAGTCGAAGCCTTATGGAGAACATTTAGCCAAAAATCATCTGCAGAAACATGGAACTTTCTTTCAATGTATTGCAACAGCTTCTCTGCCAGAACTCAACCAAACTGGACAAGAATGTGAACTGGGAGAACTGGCTACTCTTCTGCCATTATAGGTTTGCATATATTGGCACCTCTGCCTTTACGAACTCTCTTGAGAACAAAAAAAAAGGAAAATTGACTTTGTTAAAGGGACATCAGCATCACACCTCAATCATCCAATGCACAATTTAAAAATGTTTTGATATCGGCTCGTTGTTCCTTATTTTTCTGGGGAATATGGAACCGCCTAGTTCACCTAATCAAATCAAATTAAACGTCATTAAATTCTTTCCCAAGCGTAGAATAAGTTACAAACAGAACATACGCAATCGAACCTCAGCAGGACATTTCACCTTCTCTCCTGTTTATCATTTAAGTAGAATCCCGGCCGAAAATTTGCAACATTCTACGGCCAAATAAATTCAGAAAGCTAGCCTTCATTTTTTTTATTATTCACAACGTGTGGAGTCCACCAACATTTTTTTTTCAATACGTGCACCAGAAGAAGAGAGTTCTAAGCTCACATTTTTCGATCACAACTGTCATTCCTATGTATGAGCACCAACGAGATTGATTGGAAGGGTGTTTGAGTAGTTTGAGTGAAGGATTGGTGATGCAGTTCCATCGCAGAAGAAACGTGTTGACGAATTTGCGAGTGCGGTGTTTCCATGGGTGTACTATCATTGACATTCGAAATGCTAATCCTTCAGAAAGTGATGTCAGAGGACACTAATGTGTTATGTTCGAGCAAAGAAACATGGAAACTCGAGTTTGCCTTAATCCACAGACACGTCGAGCATTCTCAGCCATTCATTATGACCATGCCTGATCTTGCATATCAACGCCACAATTCAACATTCGTTCCAAACATCTTGCTGAATTTAGTTGGGTATTTTTTCAGAAAATGCATGTATGGGTTACGTTTTTAAAGATACCAGTGAACTGAATATGACAGCCAGATGTGTTAGAAAAGTTCAGAATGTCTGAAAATATCTTAACTTTACACTGAAATGGCAGACCGCATATTCTGAAATTCGAAGCACTGTTCTATTTTCTCCAATCATGGGGAACCTTCTTCCCGGATCTAGTCGGTCTATACCTGCCTTGGTTTTTATTCTTTTCTTTCAGAACGTTTTCATTCTTCTCACCTCCGTCCTGGACAAACCTGTACATATACAAAATACTATCATCCTCAATGTCACCTGATTGAATCTGCACTGGAGCATAATTATTTAATTTAAAACGTGCACCCCTGCTGCATGTGCATATTATAGAACGTCAATCAGATTATCAAACTATTAACTATTTACAGTCCACAATGTACTGAGAGTTGCATGGAAAGATTTTGCACCAGAGTTCACGAGCGGGCCGGTGACATTAACTCACATGAGGCACTCTAATATACATTAAAAAAGAAAAAAAGCAAAAAGATGTAAAAGGGTAAGCGATCTAGTAATATGAAAGAAGATTTCATTATCTTTATTTTTGACAAATATCCAAGGTAAGGGAAAGTTTAAAGTAGACTTTAGACCATTGGAAAATGACACGAGAAGAGTAGTGTTATGAACAAGAAACAGTGAAGGACCTAAATCAGTATTTTTCTTCAGCCTCCATGGTGGAAAGGTAACAAACCAGAAAATAACCAGAGTCAGGGCACAGTGATGAGTGCAATGAACATCACTAAGATGAAGGTGTTCGGGAAACTGAAAGTTCTGAATGTCGATAAATCACCTAGATCGATGTGATCCAATCCAAGGTTCTGATAGACATAACTGTCGAGATATTCGAGATACTATTGTTGACCTTGTGGCAAACAATGAGTTCGGGTGGTACCAGTGTCCAGGAAAATGACTGGCATCACATCCCTGTTCAGGAAGGGAGTAGGGCAGAAGATGGGAAATTGGTGTTTGGTTAGCCTGCGTCGTCCCCTGTAAGATTATAAAGTCAGTTGTGAAATGTGAGATTGCAGATAACTGGGAAGTGTGTTGTAAAATAGGGTTTGAGAGAGAATGGTTTTGTCAAGGGAAGATCATGCCTGACAAATCTGTTGGAAAACTTTGACGTCATAGCAACCAAATTAGACAAAGGAGAGCCAGTGTTCACAAACTTTTTTTGAGTCAATGGACCACACAGAAGTCTGTCAAATTAATAAAAAAAAACCCAATGGTACAAGGATCTGGATTGACTGAATGGCAGAAGTCAGAGACTGGTTAAAATGGATCTCAGTTCAGAATGGCTATCAGTGAGTAGTGGAATTCCACAGTGTCAGGGTCAGAACTCCAACTTTGCAAATTGCATCTTGATGATCTGAACACACCTCCAACAGTACTGTTGCTCAGTTTGCAGATTGCACATTCATTCTTGGAATAACAGGAAATTTTGGGGAAGCAGGGAGGCTGAAGTACACTTGGACAGGCTAGGATAATAGGTAAAGAATTGATGGATGTAAAACACTGTAGGAAAACATGGATTTGTGCACTTTGCTAGAAGGAATAGATGTTCAGACGATTTCGTCAACTGGGACAGGCTTTGGAATCGTGAAGTGTAAATGGACTTAAGATTTCTACTTCACGATTATCTTACTTTAACATCCAAGTTCAGGTCTGTGTTACGGAGGCAAACACGATTTTGACATTCATTTTCAAAGAGCTCGTTTACAAGAATAGGAATACACTGCTCAGATTGTATAAGGCTCTGGTCACAATATATTTGGAAACATATGAGCAGTTTTGCTCTCTATAATTGGGAAGGATATGCTGTCTTTGTTTAGTGGGTGGGTTCAGAAGGCAATTACAATATTGATCCCGGGAATGAAATGTTTGTCATTTGAGGAGTGGTTGAGTTTGTACATCAAGAAATTTAGTGGGGTGAAGGGAAAGCTCATTGAAATTTACAAAATTCTGAGAAGTCTGAAGTGGGTGGATTTGAAGAAAACATTTTCGTTCTTAGGAGGAACAGTGGCCCATTGGCAGAGTTTCGGCGTGAAGGGAAGAAACTTAAGAAATGACTGAACAACATTTACCTTTTGCTTCTGGTCAGTGAACATGTGGAACATATTTCCATAGCAGGCTGCACAGGCAAATTGTCCCTCAGTTACAGACATCAATGCGACGAATTAGTTTGGGGATCAACATTTAATGGACAAAGCAGGAGGACCAAGTTGTGAAACATATCAGGAAGATCTAATGGCGAAGCAGACTGAGTGGGCCAAATGAAGTAATTCGCATCATGTATCGTTTGGTCCAAACATCTACTTCTGAGCTGTCTCGTTCCAAACATTATCAGGCTTTTGCCTCAGCAGTGGTTTCTGGATTTCATAATTACCACTTTGCTGCCCTCACTATACTATGCTGTGGTGATCTCATTTTGTTATATTAGAACAATCATATTGCTTTACCAAGTTGTTTCCAACTGTTTAACTTTAAATCTAAACAATAAGGTAACGTCAGCAATCAAATAAATACACGACTTAATCTGACCTTTTAGGTGCCGATAACATGAGGAACTGGCTGAAATAATGAGAAGAGTTTGTATTCGAATTACTGCCTCTCGTCGTTATCTGCTCTCAGCCACTTCGGTGGGCATACTCAGAGTGAGATTGGGGAAAGAGAGCCACTGAAATAAATATATTAGAACCCTTCCATTGTCAATGCTTCAAATGTAAAACAATGTTTTTTTTTTGTTTGTTAATTGATCTAAAATTGACAGCATGATGCGGTTTAAGTGCTCCCCTGGAGACTGTCAGATAAAATAAATGAAGGGAACTTTGAATTTTTGACAACATTAAACAGCGCAGCTTCGAGAAGTGTAATACTTCCGAACGGTCATGCATGGACCAGTGAAAGGGCTCTTCTATGCCATTACCTATCCCATTGTTGCCGTTGTTGGAATCCCAGGTAAGAAATGAATTGCAAAGAAACTACTTAGGTATTTGGAAATCTTCACTAAAGTTCTATTTTTTCCTTTGCCCATTTTTCTAAGGTTCATCCCTCTGGAAATATAAGGGATATAAACCAGATACATATATTGCCATTTTGGTTATTGCAGCTTAGTGCATGTTTTGCGGCATTAAGGAGAGTTTTAGTGCATTATTTGAACTTATATCATTGAACAACGCATGATTATATTCAATGATTTATATAACACATTGTTGTTAATAGATTGTGCAAATATGAATTCATGAATAGCATTTCCTGAACAGTAATATGTTGTATTATTCATAATTAAATTTAACTTTAATCTAAAATAGATTCTAGAAATTTAATGACATATGTGCTGGCAGTTTAGCCAGGTGGGAAATGTGCATTTTCCTGCACTGATCTTAATACATTCATGCTGGTTATGAAGATCAGCCATAAAGTTGTTGAAAGGTGCGGTGGAATGGCTGAATCTCTTGCCGAAAAATTTCTGCAGGTTACACATTGTGTTGGATGTAATGAAATCAACAATTGTGTGTAGGGATTTAAATACAAATCTGCAATCCTATCTCATTGAGCAGTTAATTACGTAAGCTGCAAAGGATCAACTTCCTTGAATAGTGTAACTAATTAATATTTGATCCTTTTTGCAGAGGTGAATAAAAATAAAATTTATTTTGTTTCATTAAGGATTTTGGCTTTTTGTTTGCATTTGGCATTCATCTTGCAAAGTTGTGATAGTTATTCATCGGTAAGCTATCTATTTCCTGTCGAGTTGACGGATTTCATTCAGCTCCTGCTCATACATCTGCACATGGAGTTGCTTTAGTTTGCAGATACTACAATATGAATGTTGTGGAATTGAACAGGATGTTTCGTAAACAGGTTTTACACAAAGAGAAACTGGAGAAGATTAAGAAGTTGGTTAACTTGAAAGGGTTCAGAAAATATTTACAAGGATGTTGTCAGGGTTCGAGGATCTGAGCTATAGGGAGAGACGGAAGAGTTTGGGACTGTTTTCGCCAGGACGTCAGAGTCTGATGGGGTGACCTTATACAAGGTTGCAAAATTATGAGAGACATGGATCGGATAAATGGACAAAATAATTTCTCTGTGTTCGGGGAGTCCTGAAGTCGATAGCATAGGTTTAGGGTAAGAGGGGAAAGTTATAACCGACACCTAAGGGGCAGCTTTTTCACACAGACGACGGTATATGTATGGAATGAGCTGTCAGAGGAAGTGGCGGAGGCTGGTACAATAGCAACACTTAAAAGGCATTTGGATGAGCATATGAATAGGAATGGTTTGGAGGGATATGGGCCGGGTGCCGGAAGTTTTTACGAGATTGTGGATAACTAGTCAGCATGGACGGGTTGGACCGAAGGGTCAGTTTCCATGCTGTACATCTCTATGACTTGATGACTCTCAGTTTGGATATGAGGAGTGATATACAGAAGCAGGGAGAAAGGGCGCTTTGAAGAAGGGAATTCAATTTCGATAATTGAGGCATTAACGTCACATCTGGAATGTTAAATACCATAATTATACAAGAGGGTATAATTGGAGAAAAATTGACATCTCAGATAATAATGGGAAACTGAATGGTCACGAGTAGAAAAACGAAAGTGAACAATGAAATTATTTACTGAAGAGAATAAATTGCCAACTGTGGTGTTAATTTGTAAGTTAGCAGAGGCCTAATACCCAATGTTTAAGATGTCAGTTGTGTATAATTCTGATTATTCTACTCACAATGACCTATGAACGTTGGTTAGCCCGCGTCTGGACGTGCCACTGTCGTGGATCACAATGGTTTCAGTGTCAGATAGGTGGAGGCAGTATATGTTCCTTGCGGTCCACTTGTTGTCATCTAGGTAATGCCATTCTTTATACTTGGTATTTCAACAAACTATTTAACTTTTTTGTCCATCACAGCCAACTTGGTGGCAATTGCAATTCTGTTCCGAGGGCGGTGCGGACTCTCCAGGTGCATCAACTACTATTTGATGGCCATAGCGATGACAGATTTCCTTGTTATTGTCAACGGATGCATACTCAACAGAATCAGCCGCATTTACTTTAGCGACAGTGTTCTGTCCACCACCCCCATATGCAGACTGACTACAATTCTGGTCCGCTGCAGCCGGGATGGCTCCGTCTGGCTAACTGCAGCCTTCACCATCGACCGTTTTGTGTTCATTTGCTTGCAGAGTCTGAAGATCAGATACTGCACCGAGAAAATGGCGTTGCTCATCATAGGAATGATCTGCATCCTAAGTTGTGTTAAAAATTTCCCTTTGTACATCATCTACAGACCCTTCTACATCCTGGATGGGTTCGCCTGGTTCTGTGGTATAAAGTCTATATTTTATACGTTACCAATCTGGCAGGCCTATGACTGGATGAATCACGTCTTAACTCCCTTTCTCCCATTTCTCCTCATCCTGATACTCAATGTCCTGACCGTAAAACACATCATCACAGCCAGCAAACTCCGTACGAAACTTGTCAGGGCTGAAAATGGCAGTGATCCAGAGATGGAATACCGTAAAACATCCATCGTCCTGCTCTTTGCCATTTCAATCAGCTTCCTGCTGTTGTGGGCCACCGAAGTTGGAAATTTCTTGTACTTGCGTATTAAGGGTGATGCATACTTCAACAATGAGAATTTCAAAGACTTAACCTACGTCCTGCAAGAGACAACGAACTTGTTTCAAAAACTCAACTCCTGCACAATGTATTCATCTATGCAGTATCCCAGAACAAGTTCAGTGAGGAGTTCAAGAAGGTCCTTTTGTTCTGCTCATAGAAAGCTGTGAAAAATAAACTTTCCATGTAGCATCTACAAAGTGTTCACCCTCAATTGATTTAGTGCATCATGGACCACTCTCAATCAGAATTCAGTAAGCAGCGGATTGTAGTTGCAACAACGAAGAATTATATGGGACAAAATTCGATGACCACACATTTGCACTGAAGCAATGTTAATGCATTATTGATGATTTGTTCAGATATGAGATCATAGTATAATTCTAATTTCTGGGATAGTATGTAAATATCCTACTGTCACTGACGCAAATCAGAAAATAAATTGTTCGCTCCGTCGCTCTGGGTTTTAAACTGCCCGATTTCAATACCCCTCAGAGCAGTTTTCTGACCATAGGTTTTAAATACTTTTCTACAGTCCTGCTGTGAACATCCTGCCACGTTTTTTTCACTTCACCAATATGCTTAAATACCTATCGAAATTGCGCAGTCTGTATTGGTTAATTGAATTTCCGTTCTTCCTCCATTCCTGATTTCATTCTTTCCATTCTTGCGTCTTCTTCCCTTTCGTCATCTCTTCCGTTTTTCTTTTCTTCAAACTAATAAACTCCTGTTCAGTATTCTAGTTGTGGTCAAATACTTACGTGTATGGATAAGTCAAAACACTGAGGTTTACCAGCACAACTCAATTCTCCTGACTGCATTTATTCACTTTGCAGTTTTTAACTGAGTTCTGGTTCAGTTAGACAAAGCTTAATCACAAGAAATGCCTGCAAACTCCACCCAGATTGTCTAAATTTCATTTATTCACGTTGAGGAAACTCAGGTTTTGAAGAAGAAGCATATTGGACTCAAAACCTTGCTGTTGTTTGTCACTCCACAGATGCTGCCAGATTTGCTGAGTTTCTCCATCATTCTATCTGTTCATTGTTTGAACCGCTTATTTCATTCAACACCTCCAATTGCAGCTCTCTGATAGCAGCCCTGCGGAATGGGTTGTACTGAAGTGCTTGTTTCCACGTTGCATAACTCTATAACTTCTTGTTCTATCAACTCTCACGCCCAATCATTATAAATAACCCATGAGATCTACAGTTAACACACTTTGCTTCAATGAAAACAATTCTGGCCTGGAGATTCTCTCCACCAAACTACATTTTCTAATATCTGGACATGGTCCAACGCAGAGATTTCCAATGATAATTTGCGAAAACATTGCGAAAACATAGAAATACGTTAAGGAAAAACAAAAGGAACATCCAGACACCATTGTTCAAATTCTTTACAAACACTTTTGGAAGGGGATTCAGAGGAGATAGAGGGGTGAACTGACCAACTTGGCAGGCACATACAAAGACCTTCTTTCACAGCCTGAGCCAAGCATCTACTGTTTGTGGATCATGAATTGATATGATGCATTGAAACTACTTGAATTCCAGCACCTCAGACATTCAAACTTCATTTTGGCTCTGAAACAATGAGGAAAATTAGGAACAGAAAGATAACACTGGATAGTTCGAAGTGAGACATCTCTGATTGTAGGAGAGTTGTTTTCCGTTGACAGAAATAGTCTTCAGAGCGGCAATATGCATCTTGGACTCACTGACTGCCTGCTGTCTGCGTTCATGGAAATGGTGGAATTATCTATATTTCTCGTGCGATTGATTAGTATATTCTGCGACAAACCAAGAGGCAACTCTTTCAGTATCCAGTCGTCAAAACCAAGGATTTAAGATGGCGACTCGTCCATACAAGTCCCGACCGCTTTGCTCGTCAATCACCTACTCTACCTCACTTAAGTTCACATGATGTATCCTTATATACAGGATTTTATGGCGAAGTGATCCACAGATACACTGCCCTCTTGGTCTCAGATGTAAAGAGTTGTCCATTCGCTGTGGCATTTTGCCCTTGCATTCCAGGCTGTACAACTGGTGAAACTGTCCTCGCCTAGTTCTCTCCATCCAGTCTTCTCAGCATTCCACAACCAAAATTCAAGCTATTTTGAGTACAGACCCAGAGCCCTCTACAATTCCTTACATGAAAGCAGTTTCATTCCCGGGCTCATTGTTCGAAAGTACTTTGAACACTCTCTAAGGCCAGCACATCTTTCCTTAGTTGCAGAGTTCAAAATTGCTTACAAAACTGTGAAATATATTATGACCAGAGCCTTATACAGTCTCAGCGGTACAATGGTGTTCTGCGGTTTGTTGCTTGTATGCTTTGCAATTGCTACCCAGAATTTACATTCATACTGACTCTACTTCATGATCTCAGGCCAATCCTTTCTCCTTACTGCATTTGGTATCAATTACTATTACGCATCCTGCTGTCCCATTCAACCTGAGTCTCAACAAGGAATAGTTATGCTTCATCATGTAACCCCGCCTTTCTGGTCTCTAAATCTCCTTTATCCCTTTGTCTTTCTACCATTTATTGTGAAAACTTTGTCTGTTACAAACAAACGTAAATTGTTCTTTCCCACAATACCCTGTCAAAAGCCAATTCACTGACGTGCAGTTTCAGTGCCCTGGCCTTTTCCTTTCTGCTTGACTTCAACCACATTCCCATAATGTTCCAATGCTTCACTTTTTCTCTTTGGATTTGGTAAGCTCCTTTCATCTGAACCCTGTCCCTGCATCTTCTCTGTCAGTTTAAAGCTGTGTCCATAAACATATCGACATATGTAATGCCCAGTCGCTAAAGTCCTCCCTTTTTCTCTTTCCTTTAGGACTCATAACCCTTTACTTCTATGTGGCATATGTCATCCGATAACCTATTTGATCACTAACCAGCATCAGTGATCTCAAACCACCCGAATTCTGCAACATCCTTCACTCTCTCCAAACATTCTTTTATCTGTAGCCTTCTCTCGTGCCTGCATTTCCCTTTAAATCCAGATATAGGTCCATGCTTAGGGAAGCAATGTCTCAGTAACCGACCCTGTAACAATCTTTGCTGTATCACTAAGTTTGCCTTGTCTTCTAAATTCTAATGAGTTCAATTTCAATGGTCGCCATATCTTCACATCAGTATCCCCACATTTGGAGGACCAGTCCAGTGACCTCTTGTTTGAACTGCCTCCAATGCAAGAACATTTTCCCTCGAGATAGAAAACCAAAACTGTTCACAGTGTTCTCGGTGTGAGCTGATTCCTGCTTTCTATTGTAGTTACAAGCGTTCCCTATTTTTATTCACAATTCCCTTTGAAATCAATGCCAGCATTCGGTTTGACTTCCCTGAAGGCCTGCTGACCATTTATCTCATCTTAATGCGAGTTATGCAAGGATTCCCAAGTTAGTCTCTGGTGAAGCACACTGCGGTTGATCTGAAAAATAGAGATGTCAGTAATAATATGTAAAGTGCTGGAATTTAAACTATATGCCGGAAGTGATAACTGCACGCTGAAAAAACAACAGAATAAGCACATCCTACAAGTCCATCACGGTGGCACGAAGGCAGTAAGGTTTTTCCCATGGTTAGCACTGCTGCTTTACAGTGCCAAGAACCCTCGTTCGATTCGAGCCGAGGGCAACTGTCTATAAGGAGTTTGTAGGTTAGATTTGATACCTTATAGTGTGGAAACAGGCCCTTCAGTCCAAAACGTCGACACCAACCCTCTGAAGAGTAGCCCACGCAGACTAATTTCCTCTGATAAATGCACCTCTCACTATGGGCAATTTAGCATGGCCTATTCACCTGACCTCCACATCTTTGTGACTGTGTGAGGAAACCGGAGCACCCGGCGGAAACCCACGCAGACATGGGGAGAAATTGCAAACTCCACATAGACAGTCGCCCGAGGTTGTCATACAACCAGGGACACAGGTGCTGTGAGACAGCAGTGCTAACCACTGAGCCACCATGCCGTCATCTTGTCCACACATTTACATGCTTTTTCGGGAGCTCCAGTTTCCTCCCACGGTCCAAAGATGTGCAGGTGTAGATGATTTCGCCAAACTAATTCGTCCATACTTGTCAGGGATGTGGCAACAAATGCATTAGCCAGGGATAAATGCAGAATAATGTGATAGGGGAATGGTTCTGGGTTGATAACTCTTTGGAGGTTCAGAGCGTTCCGGTGTGGGCCAAATGGCCTGTTTCTGCATGACAGGAATTCTGTAAATCGATGATCAGGTATAATGTAAACCATTCATACAATCGGGTTGAGTGCATCATTCGTTTATTGCTGAATTGTTTCTCAACCCATTCCCTCACCTTCTCCCTAAAATCCTATCAATACCTGTTAAAAAAATCACACAATACCAGCTAACAGGTTTATTTGGATGCACTAGTTTTCGGAGTGCTGCTCCTTCATCAGGAGATGGTGGAGATTAAGATTGTAAGACGCATTCTGTGTTTTACAATCTTATTCTCCACAAGCACCTGACGAAGGAGCAGCACTCCGAAAACTAGTGCATCCAAATAAACCTGTTGGAAAATAACATGCTGTTCTGTGATTTGGAACTTTGTCCATCACAGACAAACAACAGTGTCTCCAAATCATATTTATTTCTGAGTCAAATGCGCTATTTAATTAGCCACCACAGCCCCTGGATCAGTATGTTCCGCAGGTTCATCACCATCTGGACAAATCAACCACTCACTGTTGCCTTTGGACCCTAGTCTATCCTCCGAGATGAAACATCTCCACGTCATCCACTCCACCTAGACCACTAGGTGTAAGTTTGAATGAGATTCCGACAACTCCTCCGAAACTTCATCGAGTCCAGACCCAGCGTCTTCAACTGCCCCTCACGTGACCAAAATTTCACCAATGGGAACGTTTTTGGAAACCGGTTTCCCGTAACCTCTCATCTCCTTTCTCCAGATTGTTAATGTGTAGTGTGTACAGTGTGGTCTCAACATGTCTCCCGTGGAGCTCCACTTGTCAGCACTGACTCATTTATATCCACTCTCTGTCTTTTGACAATGCTAAGCATGTTGTTATCAAAGCGAGATTTCACTTCAGAAGCAATGCGAGATTTGTTTTTTTTCTCTCTCTATCTGGCTGTAAACAGCAGAGTAGAAGAAAGGTTTCTTGAAATTTTCAGAAACCTATCAACAAGGTCACACTGATGAGGTTGATTAGCAAGGTCGGCTGATTTGAGATTGGAGGGATTGCACTGGCATGAATTGATTTTTTTTAACAGACAGAAAATTAGCGGGAATAAATTGATAACTGCTTGTCGCCTAACAATTCACAAATGGATTTGAGAAAAGAGAATTTGTTTTTGACCGTGGAATATTTTATTTGTTGGTGTGAATACGAATGGCAGAATGCATAAGGGTAGGCGAGGGGGTGGTGGTAGGGGATATGGTTCCTTTGACGTTTCAGAAGACTTTGGACAAGTTTCCTGAAGAGCTAAGAAGTAGCTCGGGAGAGAATAGGTTCTACTAAGGATCAATGTGTTCACCTATGTATGTAAACAGTGGAGCTAAGTGAGATGTTGAACAAATATCTCCTTTTTGTATTGACTGTGGGGAAAGGCATGGAAGCTCGGCATCTTGAGGAAATAAATGTGATGCTTTCAGATTAAAGACCACAACAGAGAAGAGAAGAGGCTGGAATATAAAAACACATTAAGATATAAAAACACATTAAGATAAATCGATCTTCCGCATCTTATCAGGTGTATCCCAGGATAATGTGAGAATCGTTGGAAGAGATGGCATTGTCCTGAACAGACATTTGTTTTATCAGCAGATGTAGTGAGGTGCCAGAAGACGAGAGGGCGGCTAATACTGTTCTATCGCTTAAGACGTCCAGGGCAAAGCCAGGAAATTATAGCCCAGTAAGACCAGTGATGGGTATGTTGTTGGAGGAGATTCTGGAAGAAGTGCTACGTGCATTTGGAAACGCAAGGGATGATTCGAGATAGTCATCATGGCTCTGTGAGTGGAAAACTGAGTCTCACAAAACTGATTGTAAAATAATTACACAAGAACAGTTTATAGTGCAGCGGGGTTATTTGAACGGACAAATAATCCCGTTGGACTATAAACAGATGTTACGTGATTTTTAACTTTGTCCACCCCAGTCCAACAGCGGCACCTCCATTCAAACACGATTACCTCTTTGAGGAGGTGGCCAAGAGATAGACGAAGGCATAACGGTCATCTTTATCTATATTGGCTTCAACAAGACCTTTGACAGGTTTCTATGTGGTAGACTGGTTAATAACTTCAGATCAATGTGTGAGGATATTAGATCCAGGAGGAGCGAGTGAACTGATTATAAAATTGATATGATGGTAGGAGACAGGATGTGGTGGGAGACATTTTAGTTTTATAACCTGAGGCATGTGACTAGCCATATAGTGTATCCACTGTTTGTAGCTTGGATAAGTGAGTTGTATATGAATATTGGTTTCATGATAAGTGGGTTTGTAGGGGTCACTCAAAATGGTGGTAAAGTGGGCTGTGCTGAGGGTTGTCTCTGATATAATGGGTTTAATATTATTTTCGGGGATAATGGGCTGAGGAAGAGCTGGTAGGGTCTAATTATATAAATGTGAAATATTGCATTTTCGTGAGACTAACCGGGCGGGACTTATGCAGTTAATGTTCAAGCCCTGGGTAGTGCTGCCAAATAGTGCCATGGGAATGCAGGTATACAGGTATTTCAAAGTGTCGTCACAGGTAGACAGGTAGAGCGGTTGTTTTTTATGCTTGCCCTCATTGGTCAGAGCAGTAAAAATAGGAGTTGGGATGTCATGTTATGGTTGGACAATACATTGGTGAGGACACTATAAAAGCATTGGACGTCAGTCAGAAGAACTCATCTGTTCATTTATGTCGTTGAGGGAAGGACATCTGACATTCAAACCTTGTCTGTCTGATATTTGACTCCAGATCCACAGCAATACGGTTGACTGTGAGATGTGCTCTGGGTGATTAGCAGTGGGGCAAAGAATGATGATCCAATCATGAACACCCACATTACATGAATGAACAAATAAAGGTAATTTTTCCATCCCTACGACTGCAAACATCTCTAGCCGCAGCAGTTGGTACTGGCTTTGTAACAAAAGTCAGGTCCTGGTCACTCTCAGTAACACTGTCACCATCTCCAGCACAATCACCTCTTCCGTTCCAATTGTGTCATTAAACTCTGACAATGATTCCTCTTCCCGCTGCAATGGAGCAGCAGGAGCAACCTTCGCAATCCACTTCATACTTATCCTGAAAATATTCTCTCGCTTCAGAATTATTATTACGTTTGGCCGCATAATCTATTATGAGCCATTTCGTCCTTATTGAGGGACAGGTGGGAATTTCTTGCTGATGTTCTGACTGGTTCAACCGAATGTCTTGTTGAATGTCTTACACTATTTCTATAAGTATTTTCCAGTGTTTACTTACAGACACAAATTCCAGTCTCTTTACCATGTTCTGGTCTCAATCTTTTCTAATTGGCTATTTTTATTTCTCGTCAGGGTCTGTTCATTATGTGATTCACTTCAAAGTTTTGTAATTCAATTAGCTTTCACTTCATCACAATTTCTCAATGGATCTCTGAGTGTGGCATCACTCATTCACTCAGGTTCATCGCACAGCAGTCGATCTGATACAGTTCCTTTCGTAGCCAGTTGCACATTGTGTTATTCAAAGAAACACTGTTAAAAAATTCTCTGAACTCCACTTCCAATACCATTATTGCTAGTGTAATTGTCCCAGAATATACGATGATTGAACTTTCCCAAAATTATCAGAATGTTGTTGTTAAAAATTCCATAATATTCCTGTTTTATGCAGTGATGAGCAGGAAAATGGCTAGCCCGTGACAACTGGTGGAAATCCTGGCCTTATTACCTTTGAAGTCCTACTTTTTAACCTTGGCTCCAAACGCTCGAGGTCTGCTTGGACGACGTCATCCTTTTTCTTTCCTTTTATCTTTGGTGCCTATATGTACCTCGACAACTGTCTGTTCACCATCCCCCTTCAGAATATCCTGCAGTCGACCTCAGTCAATCCTGGCAAGTGCACCTCGGAGGCAACATACCACTGTGGAATCTCGCTTTCGACCACGGATACGCCTATTTAGACCCCTTACCATTGATTTCTCTTGGACTGTTGTCCTTCCACTCCTTCTCCGCCCTTCTGTAGAGGGAAGCGTACCACAGTGCCATGAAAATGACCACTGCTGTGTTCCCTGGTAAGCCATCTCCACAAAATTATCTGCAATAGTTTACCTTTTTGGCGGGAGACGATGGAAGGGGACATCTGCACTGCCATTCTGCTCTTTCTATGCCTTCTGCTCACCCCTTCACTTGCCTCTCTCCTTCAGCAATCGCAATCTGTGGTGCGATGAATTCGGTAGACTTGCCATACACGACATCCTCAGCATCACTAATACACAAAGTGAGTCCATCCGCAGTTCAAGAGTAGTTAGTCTTATCATCTAACGAGAGCTACAAATGGATATACGTCCTGCACACGAAGGATTCAGGAATGTCAGCTGTGTCACTGAGCTCCGACATTGAGCAAGAGGAGCAAAGACCGGGTTTATGAGCTCCTGTCCTTTTTAATCATAAGCTTAACTCAATATTAACTTAGCTAAACGAAAAATGAAAGACAGGAAATGTTTTTAATCAATCACACGATAAAAAAGGAAAGAAACACATTATCGTGTCAACACACAACTGAGTTCTGAGGTAATGGGATCCTGGGAATCAGAAGTCATGAGGAGATCGGGGTGAGTAGGTTATGTCGCAAATTTATGTGTCAATATCTTGGCCAATGGGGACTGAAGAGTGCTGAGATAAGTGGAGATAAGCAGGAGCAGGCGGAGACATTCGATCGACCTGGTCCAGTCAGGTTTGTGGATTTTGTGAAAGATAGATTTGGGTGGAATTGAGACAGTGTGCATACGAGGACACAGCTTGCTAAAGTCGGGAGTGGGGCTCAGTTGATTGTAAGTGGGAGTTATGATAGAAAATATGGACACAGAGGTGGAGGCGACAGAAAAAGTGTTCAATGTCACTGCAGCTATGGCATTTGATGAAATGAGTAAGTAGTAAAATGAAGGTGCATACTTTGCTGAGGACGAACAATTCGTCCTCTGTGAGGGTAAGGTCTGGGGGATTTGAGATATCCGAGAGTGCTTGAAACTGGGGCTGAGTGTTGAACTGGATTTCCCAGTGGCGTTAGTGACTGTGGAATGGGGATTTGCATGGGAGCGGTCTTGTGATCAGTGGTGAAGTCAGGGCAGTTGCATAAGCGTTGGCAGGCGTGGACATAGCGTATTATAAGGCACAGGCAGACGTTATGTCGGCAGCAGTACACGGTATGGAAAAGATGCACGGTGATGGACACAGAGGGGGAAATAACCTTGTCAGTGGCACCTGTATGGATGGAATTGACGTTGTCAGCGGCGTTCCAGAATGGGGTGAATTCAGAGGCATGTGTGCAATGGGCAGCCGCAGAAGTGATGTCATGATGATCTGCAGCGTTCATGTTCGTGGACATGCTGTTGCTCTCCTGTTACCCTCCCATGACCTCTGCGTCTCCAACTGCCATCGCAACATTAATCACCTCCATCTCTTCATCCCTCGCAGCTAATCCAATCGGCTGTTCTTGCACCGCGCTGCCGTCTGATCTCTCTGCTTGGACCCAAACTCACAATCAAACCAGCTGACAAGGGAGGCGCAGTGGTTGCATGCCAAAGCAACGTGTACACAAAAGGGGACAGAGGTAAACTCGCAAACACTTCATCCTACGATCTCTTTGACGGCGACCGCACTTCTCAACACCAAATCATCATCTCCCAGACCATCCATAGGGATATGTAGAGCAGTCATTCTTCCACAGTGACATCAGCACAATACCCTACCGTCCACTCCCCTGCACTGATGACTGCGCCGGCGCTGTTTTGTGCTCCCACAAGAAGCTTCGACAATTCACTTGCTTTGGTAACACATTCCACAGTGAAGTCAAAATCACTGGAACCATCTCCAAAACCACCCTGCCATTTTTAAAACTCTCATCCCCATCTCCATCAAACGACTCAACAATGACCTCTACTTCCAACGCACTGATTCCGAGAACTACATCAACTTCACCTCCTCCCCAACACCCACCCCAGTTTAAGAAAAAGATGCACGATTCCGCACTCCTTGTTTCTTCACCTCCACCATATCGTCTTCCAGGATGAGCGATTCGGCTGTGGAACATCAGAGAATTCGTCCGACTTCAAGAACAAAAACTTTCCCTATACTGTATCAACAACGTCCTCAATGATGAAGTCCTCAATCGCATCACCTCCATTTACTGCAACACTGCCCTCGATTCTGACCGCCATCACACGATTACAGGATCCAAGAAACGTACATTCCAACGCACCAATCGCCAAATCCAGGGTATCATCCTCTGCCCTTTTCAACTTGCACAGTCAGACACCATCATCAAAATATATCGCTCCATCGCTCTTTGCATTCCATAGCAGCCAATAATCGGCAACTTCCTCTTTGTTTCACACTTGATGTATTCAGACGTTTGTGCTGCCCACACATCCCCATTCACCTCTTTCCAAGGTCCCAACGAATCTTTCCAACTCAGGTGAAGATTTACTTGTATGTCCTCAAAACTCATTTGTTGCATCCATTGCTCACAATGTCGTTTCCTCCACAATGGAGAGACCAAGTGCAAACTGGCGGGATGGCACAGGGAACATCTGTGGTCTGCATAGACCAATCAATGGCATATTCCTTTGGACATCCTTTTCAACTCTTCTCCCACTCCCCCGATGACAACTCCATTTTATACCTCCTCCAGTGCTTAAACAAGGGCACCGACACGCTGGAGGAGGTAGAGCTCATCATCTTCCTGTAGAGCCAATCACACGACCTCATCATTGAATTCTCTGTCTTCAACTCTCTCCCCCCCCCCCCCCCCACCCCCGCCATTCCGTCCAACATTTAGCTCTCCGACTCAGCTCCACACTCTTGGCCTGATCTACAAAACTACATGTCAATCTTCCTTCCCACGTATTCGCTCCACGCACCCCACCAACCAAGTAAAATCACCTCCGACCTTTGTCCAACAAGCACTATCCCTACTACATTTCCTTTCGCTCTATCCCACCCCCATTTGTTTCTCAGCCCCTTGCCCCTCCCTCATCCAGAAGAAGGGCTATGCCCGAAACGTCGACTCTCACACTCCTCAAGTGTTCCCTGACCTGCTGTGCGTTCTCAAGCACCAGAATGTCCCGACTTTGAGTGTCCAGCATCTGCAATTCCCAGAGTCTCCCACCACAGCAGCGTCAAATCACTAGAAGGTGCCATTGAGGAGATGATTATGCAAATTGCAGACGCTTAAGACTGAATGCTCAGTTTCTACCAGGACTGCAAGTTCAGCTATGGCACTTGGACAGGATAAAGGCACTCAAAATTGGTTATCGATAAAACAGGGACATGGATTGCAAACTGTCATTATATGAGCATGCTTATGTTCGATGTGAAAAATTGTCACTGTGGCCACGTCATATTCTGTTATTCACTCTATATCTGTGAATATAATAACAAACCAAACTAACAAAGAGTTGAAGCACAGATCAGAAAAGGTGATCAAATTAACCAGTGCAAGTCAGACTCAACGACATGCATGAACAGAGCTCAAGATAATTTTCTGCCTGTTTTTGCAAATGGAAACACGACATAGTAAACTATTCATGAATTACCAAAAAAAACCTTCAACCTAGTTGAATAAGGATTCTCCTCTGTAAACAGGCAAGATATTAATGATAGGACAAAAACGTGATCCAAAATAGGAAACGTGTATAAATGCTCTGTTGCTTTGAAATTGCTGGGAAGCTATCTGCGACAGCAGCACAGTTCCTCTGTGAGATCAGGAATCTGCCACCAGAGTGTGTGTCACCTAAGTTAATGAATGGTGAACTATGGTCCCAACGATTGAGCTGCTTCGACATACCAGGGAGCGACTCTTTGTTAAACGATGTCACGAACAGAATGAAACAGAGACTAAAACTCTCTTTCAAAGAAGTAAAATTTTGTTTGATCAAATCTTTCGATCTTCTAATGCAGTTGTGCCAGGGAATGGGGAGCAGGAGCAACAGGAAACTTGCCCAATTTTCCCGACCTGCAGACGTAAAAATATCCGATTTCCATCTATCCTGTCCAGCCCTGGAATTAAATAATCATAACATAGAACGGTGGAGAAATTCCATGGTTCTGGCAGAGTCTGTGACAAAGTGACGGGGTAAACGGTGTGATTCCTGTTCGAGTGCACCTTTCAACTGATAAACAGTTAGTTTGTCTTGAAATACACAATATAGACTGACACAGAGGAGGTGGACCAAGAAATCTGGTGTACAGAAACAGTGAAGCGAAAAATAACTCAGAGAGTAATGTATATAAAATGAATATTCAGGTATGAACGTGGAAGAATGTGTCATATCTAATGAGAAATGATGTTAATGGTGACTGGGAGGGCATTAAAGAGAGTAGTGGAACGTAGCAAACTCAGTGTTCAGGTGCACGGTTCTCTGAAAATGGAGTTACAGCTAATGAAGGCAGTGGATATTTTTTTTTGGGTCACTGGCCTTCAAGAATCAGGGCATTGTGGACAGAGTTTGATAAGTTATGTGCCGTTCTATCGGACTTTGGTGAGGCTGCATTTGTAGAATTACATTCAGTTTTGTTCGGTGGCAGAGTGTTTTGGGCGACACAGAGGCAGAATGGTTAGGACTGCCGCATCACAGCGTCAGATTCCCGGGTTCAATTTCTGCCTCAGAGAACTGCGTGTGGAATTCGCACATTTGCCCTATGTCTGCATGCATTTCCTCCGAGTGCTCCGGTTTCCTCCCACAGTCCAAAAATATGCAGGTTAGGTGAATTGGCCACGTTAAATTGACCGTAGTGTTAGGTGAAGGGGTAACGGAAGAGGAATAGGTCTGGGTTGGTTGCTCTTTGGAAGTCGCTGTGCACATGCTGGGCCAAAGGGCCTGTTCCTACGCTGTAAGTTATCTAACCATGTATCTATCTATCTACTATATGAAGTATGTTCTTAAACTGGAAAAAGTACAGAGGAAATTTACAATGATTTTGCCAGCACTCGACAGGCTGAGTAACAGCGATGGTATGGAAAAAAGTAGGACCATTGTCTTCAGTGAATAGGAGACTAAGGAGGATCTTATGGAAATAATAATTTCATGAGAGGTAGGCATAGGGCGAATATACTCAGTCTTTCTACCAATATTGCGAAATAAAGGATTAATCAATTTAAAGCTGGAGGGGAAAGAATAAAAGGGAACCAACCACGCACATCTTCACACAATATGTGTTATGCATGTTGAATGATCTGCCATTGGAAGTGGGTGAGCCCCGTCCATTTGCAGCACGTAAAGCACATTTGGACAAAAACACGGATACAAAACGTTAAGAAGGTTATCATCCCAGTGATGGGAAATGGAGTTAAAATGAATGGCCATTTTCGATGGCTTGGAACAGATTGGACTAAAGGACGTTTTTCCGTGCTGGAGTACTCTGCGATTTTGAAAGTCAATCAGATAAACAGCCATTCTTTGAATGTTTGCAAATTCCAGACCCAGCCTTCACAATGTCTTTTCCTATGACTGACTCAATAACTTCAATAGCAGTCTAGCAAAATTTATTGAAATTATGTTAAGTGAAAATATCCCTTGTTGATTGGCAAGTCAAAAAAATTAATCAAATAATCTACCTCTACTGTCCTCCAAAATATTAGCAAGATGCTGTTACTCTTGTTACTCAAACCGTCTTGTTGTTTTCTTTGTTAATTATTTGAATAATTGAGTTAACCGGGTATTTCACCATGCTCTGGAGTTGATCTCTGAACTTTGATTGTGTAACAACGTAAATAAATGTGTTGGTGCAGCAACTTAAGTTCATCAGGATGTACCCGGTTTGTTGAAGTATATAGTCAGAATCACTGTAATCTCTGTGATCTGTCCCAGTTATGTTATAATAAAAAAATTCAATCAGATACGTCAACCACAGAAGAAGGAAGTTGCCCGATATGGTGAAGAGTAAAATTGCAGACTTCCTCCTGTTCTCCATCTCTGGGTCAGTGCAATTGCTTTCCTTGTTCTGACCCTTCAGCTGCTTACGTACTCGACTGGCAATAAATATGTATCTGACTGTAAGAACATTGAGAATAAGAATTAAAGCGAATGGAAGTATTGGAGTTAAGACTGTAACAAACCAGTCGAAGATGATCCAACCTATGTCTGAATAATAGCTCTGCTTCTCAACACAGAATGTTGGTACATTGTTGATGATAACTCCAGGTTCAACTGCAAAATAGTGGGGAATATTTTTTAAACAAACAAGAATGGACGTTGTTGATAACACAATGGTCGCTGTACGCTCAGTGCAGTATTTTCTTTTCAGGTTCTGGCAACAAATGGGCACAAATCGACGGTGAAAGTGACGGTGAACCAGACAGAAACTTCTAGTGCAACACGGCTCAGAACAAGATTGACACTACAGGAAAAGTCGAAGACCAGGAAAACGCCCGGAGAGTAATAAGAGCTGATTCGCCACACTATGACATATGTGACAATCACCAAAACGTCCGCTGTTGCCATGGCAATCAGGTAACGAGTGATGCTGCTGGAAAGACCACATTTTCCCCGTGCTAGGATCGTAATCGCCATTACATTAACTGGAAGAAATGATTAAAAAATAATTGTAATTGATTCGGATTCCTGAGAGTTCGACAAGGAAATTTTGTGAAAGAGGCATGAGCTGACATCAATCCATAAACCAACAGTTCATATGCTCATGCACAATTGCAAATTCATGATTGGCATTAGTATTTCATTTACTACCACGAAATGAGCGAACAGTTTGATGTGTCTTTGGTATATGCTTAAATCATTTTCTCGTCTTATGTTTTAACACAGAAGACAAATCGATTGCATATATTTTCAAATATGCAAAATATTCAAAGATTGTTCACGAATGCCCTGGAGGGATGGAAATCTGCCAACCATATCTGTTCTTCAGCGCATGTGACTCAAGGCCGCAAAGCAAAAGTGTTTACCTTTTCTGTCCTCTGGGCAATGACGAATGGTCAACAAATGCTGCTCTGTTCAGTGATGTCCACATGCCATGATTTTTTTACAAATAAGTAATATAGGCAAGGGAAGACAGCCTTGAAATATGCAAATTCAGTCAGCGTGGTAGTTCTTGAAATGATGCAAAATTGAAACATGAAGGTATCTCCTGGTCACCATTGTGATCCATGGTAAACATCTGCATCAATATTTTCAAATTCATGAAGAGTTAACTTCGATAGTGTGGTGGCCGGTGAATTGCATGGATAAATACGCACCAAGGTGTTGAAATGTATCTGATTTTTTTTGTCATGATTTAGTAATAAAATCGGAATGTCTCAATCAGATGAGGCTTCGTTCTTTTTAACTCATTGTGATTGGAATGCTCAGCTGCTGAACCTTTTGTTCATTTGACAATCGTTTTTTGATTTAATTTTCACATTGTTGTTATCCCTACTTCATCGTAAGAACACAATTAAATACAGTGAAATGTTTTGGTTCGTAGCCATGACACAACAATATTTTGAGTAACGAAAGATTTCGCCAATAAAGAAAGATACCGGATGAAGAATGATCATTAGTCCTGATCCAGCTCATTACCTTAACGACATCTCTGCCCCCATCCAACCACCACTGCGTTGCTGCAGTTTGCACCACAAGCAATCAACATCGTGGTTGTGACCCTCAGGTGCTATTACTGCTGCTGTGCGATACTCCTTTAACACAGTCTGCTCAGCGACTATGTTTGATCGACAGGCATCAGAGTTGTGTTTCTATTCGTGGGGCTTACCTCATCGATATTCATATTGTGCCCCACTGCCAACACCAGCGCCAGACCCATGCAATATGTTGATACTCAGGTGGATATTATGCTAATGTGCCTACCTCACCAACGTCTCCTCTGTAATTTATTAACCTCTGACTGCTGGTATTATGCCTGTTCAGGAAATGTAAGTCGGTGCTCACTCTTCTCCGTGCTTATTGTGCTCTAGTCCCCCGTTTTCGGCTTACACAACGTCCATGCTCTGGGTCTGCTCGAAGTCTATGGTACACTCGCTCGAGGTCTGTGCCCTGTGCCTGACTTGAGTCTATTCAAATTCAACGAGCATGTGTCTCGCTGTCCATGATCAGAAGACAGGTCAGTTAAAAAGAGATTTAAAGCATGCAGCATTCTTATTAAGCTATTGTGAAATACTTCCAGTGAAATGAGTTCTTCCACTTAATAATCAGGCGAAAACTGCTCACCAGTTTTGAAGATGAAGTCTCAGCAGAAACTGACACTGTTGGAGTCATATGTTCCTGCGTTCATCCTTCTACACTCGTCACAAAAGGGACAACGATTTGGTCGCCTTCTTGATGAACTATGCCATGGAATTCTATGTTAATAAAGCAATTGGAGTAGGTTACATTAATTCTCATATTACATCACAATTTGTGCAGTTGGCAAATGAGTTTTCGAACTGCAAGCTCATATCAGAATTGTCCGTAATTCTTGCCTTTAAGTCATTATGCCATAAAGAATATGCATAGATTCATTGACTTTGTTTAGAACTGTTGTTCTCCATTTGTTGCTCTCACAAACATTGTGTTCTTTCAAAACGCGTTTCAGGATATTGCTTCAACAATAGGTAATTGCCAGATGATTCCATTCCAAGTCAGCATGGTGTTTGATTTTGAAGTAAGCTTGCAGTTGGCAGTCTCGCCATGCATTTGCTACTGTCCTACTCTAGTTTGGGCATATCAGCCGTCTCGAAGGGCCTGCAGAATCATACAAGTTTCGCTTCTGAATCTGTATCTTCGAGATGTTGGAAATTATTTGCACTGTGAATCTTTAGTGAATAGCGTGCAATAGTGCTGTTGTTTTAAGAAGTGGGCATGCACCTGGATTCGTGAAGAGAGACTGAACAAGAGTTATCCATCTGCCAACTGTAGCATAAGTAGCTTGTGAACTTTTACCTTTCAAATTCAGAACAATAGAAGCACAATTTCGAGCAGTAGATGGGTGTGGGCAGATCTCACCACAGAACAGTATTAATTTTGTTGAGCTTTTAGATTCGGGGAAATGTGCAGGCGTTTTCAAGAAGCCGAGGCTTTCTTTCAGCTATCTCTGTTATAAACAGAAGCTGGGGTTTCTCTTCCTACAATGGGTGTTGCATGTGAGAAAAATGTGTTAATGGAAGGTTGCTCTTTTCGAACAGTTTCTAAGCAACAGTTACTGTATCCACTGCCGTGTTAAGCTTTACAATATCGTTACCGAATTCTCAGTTCTAATTTCTTTGTTGTATTGTGAATATAGTACTTGAAAAAGTACGTTTTGGGAAAGGCCAGCTCGTCTAAACAGAGAGTAACTGTTGGTATGTTTATCCGAACGAACGAGGACAGTTTCGTCTTTCATGACACAGAATAAGATATACCAACTTGAAGCCATCCTAGTTGGAATGAAAAACGTGCTATCCACATTTTAAAGGCTAACAAGTAAATTCATTTCTGGATTGGCCAATTCTGTTGTCGTCAACAATCGGGTACTTTTTAGTCACACATGGAAGGAACATTTATAGTATTTCTTCCAATTTTGCAACTACTTCGAGAGGAAGGCTTGATGATAAAAATGGCTAACATTGATTTTGCCAAAACCAAAGTCGCATTGCTGGACCATGGCATGATACATATGAGGGCAGATAGCCTCACATCTGTGAAATAAAGGTTTTTGGAGAGTTTCACGCACCGTCGATGAAGAATACTAAAAGATACTGGGTTTCAGTGTTATTTAATTGAAAGTTCGTACTTAACCTTAGCAATGTGGTTGCTCCACTAACTGAATTGTTGAAGAAGGTCAGAAAATTCGAGTTGACGGCAGACTGTCAGAATGCATTTAAAATATTGAAAGGTGTTTTAACCACTGACCTGTGTTAGCCACACTTCATCACACACAGCCATTCGAGTTAGCTGTCAATGTGATATATGTGCATGTCAGTGCTGTCCTTTCCAAGAAAACGCTGAGATGATGGAAAGTCAATTTGAGTATTTTTCCAGAAAATTGAATGATCATCAACGGAAATGTTTCACAATAAAGAAGGAATCCTCAACCCTGGTGGTGGCATTAAAATATTTCATAATTAATCTTGGTGATACTGTGTCTGAAAGGAATGTCTATACTGATCAAAACATGTTAACGTTTTTGTGAAAATGTAAGAACAAAAAATCCATTTTGACTGGACGGATATTATTATTGTAGCAAACGACTTTTAAAAATTATACACATGGCAGGACGGCAGAACATAATTGCAGACGCATTGAAGCGCCTTTGATGAGGGAAAACAGAAGTGTTCAATGTTAGGATTATGCAGGATGAAATAGACTATAATAGTGAATGTTTGCATGCTTAGTGTGAGTGTTATTATGTATTGCATTATACTAATAGCGTATATTACTGGGTATCAAATATGAACAATTTATTGGATATTGATGGTTATTTGCAATGGGGATATCTGTCAATCCTGGCGTTTTAAGATATGTATTCTGTCCTGGTTTGTTGTAAGGCAGAGATTGAACGAAAGATATGAGTTGACTGTGGCAATATTCATAGCTTGTGAGATCTTTTTATGAATTTGTAAAAATAGAAGCAGCCTGGATGGGTGTGGAATTTAAGGCATTTTAATTTGGATTCCGTTTAAGCTGCTGGAGCTTTGAAGAAATAGAAACTAATTTTTCTATCTCCGGGTTACAGCTCGAATCTTTCATTTCTCCCGGTACTGTCGGCGTTACACTGAGAATGTCTGGTTTCTGAATTTGCATTTTGCAACGTCGTGTACTTTTGGATGTTACGACAGTTGAATAGTAAGTTAGTAATATTTACTGTGTCCATTTTTCTGTTCAGTTTTGCAACAGAATTAAATTATTCTAAGTTTTTCTTTCTTACATTGTAATAAAACTAAAGTGCCTGAATGAACTGGTGTTTGAGGAAAGCCACGTAGATTGACCATTTGAATTACATTTGCAAGATGACACTTAATGGTTTCCTTTAAATACGTTAAGGCTGCCGTCGTAAAATATTTTGTGTGGGACTGGTCTGGTCCATTGAAGGAAGCTATCCTTGAAAGCGTTAGTAACATGCCAGTCACTCTTGATAATTTGCTTACAATTTGGATGAATTTTCTGAAGCTTCTTGAAGCTGCAACTATTCAGAAACTTGCACGGTATGTAGACAGACCCCTGACTTGAACTCTGCCAACAGCAAACATTTCTTGGAAGTCAGGATTGTATTATCTGCCCTACATTTCTCCGATCTTCTTTCTACTATAGCTATAAAATTAGCTTTGTTCATTTTCTGCTGAATAACGCTCTCCATGACGTTAGTTATTGAGGATTCAGTTGCAGCCACTAATTGAATATTCTATTACCTTTTGCGCCCACCGTCAGCAGTAGACACGCCTGCAATGGTTATTCACTGAGATCAGGATCTGAAAATCCATTTGTTGATTCTTCCTCATTTAATTCCGCAGAGAGAGCAAACCATTACCTTATTACTTGTATCATAGCCTTCGGAACTATGCTGATTTCGAACTCTATCAATACTCCTGCAATGTCTATTCATCAAAAGCATTGAAGTGCATGTATTCAGGAGCTTGACTTTCCAACACATAAGGAGCAATGGGATACATAATGTACTCAGGCTTCGGGCATTGATGAATATCGAGGAACCGGCTGTCAATAGATGCTGGACAATAATGGCAGCAATATCCACTTGATTAAACAATCAAGAAAAGCATTCAAGCATGCAAAGAGACTGTGCAATACAGTATTTCAGAGAATCTGATCGCAGAGCGTGTCCAGCTCAAGAATATTTCGAGATTTTGCTGAGATATGAAGACACAGAATAATAAAGCAAATAAAGAGCCACTTTTGTGCACCCCATGAACACTCACGATAAACCCAAAGTGATTAACTTCTACTTACCAATATTTTCCAAAACATCCCTCTAAGCCCTTTCTATCCATCTACCATTCAAATGTCCTGATTACACGTGCCGCAATTACCTCCTCTGGCAAGTCGTTTCATACATGCAATACACTGTGAGCGAAACCTTTGCCCCTCAATTCTCTATAAAATTTTGCCACATCATCTAAAACCTATGCCATTACGTGTTAGGCCCCCAAACCCTGGAAAAACACAGTACGTAGTCACTCAATCCATGGTCCTTATGATTTTATATACCGCTGTACGGCCGTCCCTCATTATTGAATCCAGCCCCAGCTTAGTCATGCTCTCCCTAATATTCCAAATACGATAACACAAAACCTTAAATTATCTAATTCCTATGGACTTAAAAAATAATTAAAATGCTTTACATCCTACAATCAGGCAACGCCTCATTCAAAAGTTAAAACATTCCATGGCAGAAATAATAGAGACACCAGAAAAAGAAAACAAAAGCATATATGCCATCGTTGACCATATTCACTCACCAGGAACTCCAATAAAAGCAAGTAACGTATAAAATATCTTCATGATACCGTCCACAAGCTCATGCATTTTCTCAATCCAGCTCTGTATCTTTATTATGATGAAGGCAAGGTCATTATATTTAAATTTGTGAGGACATTGCAAAGATGTTCAATTTATACCTTAAGAGAGATTGCCATGGGAACACAGAACTTGCGAATTAATGTGTCTTATTGAAAATGCAACGAGGAGTTTGCTGATTAGACTCAGTCACTGATGGATTAGAAGCAACGCAGCAGTGGGACTGGACTAATCGTGTTAATTAAATGAAAAACAAAGTAGCAATTTCGTTTTGTCGGCAATGTTCTTTTTTTATTGTGCAAACTTTCACAGTTCAATTCTTAGATCTGATGTTTTGTTTTCTTTTATACTTCTATAATATCTGTGCATTACTTACTGTGTAAAAGCTCTTGTGGATCCCAAATTTCCCTTCAGAAGTTGTTGTGCTTCCTTCCAAAACTAATGAAGTTCATGTGGTGTAGATGCAAGTATAGTGTTGTTAGCAAGGATGAGTGTTATTTTTGTGCCGTCCTGTTGACTTTCGAACTTCCAAATATTCAATTCTCTGTACGATGACCAAATTACTATATCCTTGTATGTTTATTAACTTTCTACGTGTCGGGATTCTTTAATAAATTTATTTTTAATAAGTATATGTATACATATTGACTTATTACAGGCATTTAGAAATTAACTTTATTGCTCTAGGTCTAGAGACATATCGTTAACATCCCAATAGAATCAGCATATTTCTTTCCGTCAAGGATATTCTCAAATCAGACATGATTTCTTTTGTCATTAATATTACAGATACCTTCTTCATATCCAAGATTCAGGAACTCCATTCAAATAGCAGTTTTACCATGAATATGTACACATTAAATCTGCCTTCAAAACTAATTTGGATGGTTGCAATTATTTTGTAAGTTGAGTACCAAGCTAACTTGAACACTCTTTCTCGGGTTATGCAGTTGCGCAAATTCTAACAATTGACGTTCGGAGGCAGCAATGATCACAACTATACAAGACAATTTCATGACATCTAAATCAAGACCATCCTTCACTCTATAATGACTTACTGATAGGTCTTGATTCTCAAATGAGGCAAGTCGTTCAACAAAAAAGATGAAAAATCTATGCATCCAAGTAATATCGCCCTGCAAAGTTTGAAAATCTTCAAAAACATAGATAGTATTCTATAGAGACACGGCCAGCAACTAACATTTCCGTGACAACTAACCGAATATTTCTAATGTTTAAAACGAATCCACATATTGCATATAATGCAGGCAAAAAATCTGATGCAGGAACATTGATTTCCAGCCGTTACAGTCCAAACGATTTCTGCAATCTAATTAATGCTATAGGATGACTCACATTATGAACAATCCTGCCTCTTGTTTCGAATGGGCAACCCAGGCAAATATGTAACAAAGAATGTGATTTCTTGCCTAATTGTTTCCCACTAGCCTATTATCAGAAACATTATGGGATGTGTGTGGAAAAGTAGTGTGACATATAAAGAGCTACCATCCTCGCAACGATGATCTATTGTTGGCAGAAAAGAAGATGACATAAGCTAAAACAAAACTAATTCCTATTCCACTTACTGTGACGAGGGATGGGATAGTTCAGGAAACCTGCATTGGATCACCAAATACACGTGACCATCAGTAGTTAGGTGAACAGTAATGATAGAGAAAGATTCAAATCAATCTTAAATCAGTTCAGACGATCGGGACATATCAGAACTGTCAAAGCTGGTAGAAAAGAAGATGGTGGTGTTTGATAAAGGTTTAAATCCTTAGCAATAACTTCGCTTTTAAACTGTTCCTCTGTAGAATCCCCTTAGCCTCATCATACAATAATGATATATCACATTGTCATAAGCTCGTAATAATCTTATTTGTACATTTCCACTGAGGATGCCCAAGGCTTGTGTGATATGACTGACACCTCGGACCCTAAATCAAACCATGGCTGAGTGCTTAAAGAGCTCCACAATGTCCAGATGTGGTGTGTCAATTTCACGTCATTTTCGCCCATGAAACTTTGAGGCAATGACTAATTTTAACTTGAATATAAGTAGACATTATCTCTCGATATTCATTTGGAGCTGCCGTTGCTAATCATCTCGGTATGAGCATTCTGATAGTTAATTCAGACCATTATATGAGCCCAGTCTCCCTCAGTGACTGATTTCAGAACTCTTTCAAATGACGTTTCCGATTGAATCGCATTGCTTCTTTTCTGCAGTCACATTTGTACCCGGCTCGCCAAATCAGACAATGTCCTTCCCAAAAGCACATTACTGAACTAAACGTCATTCTCATAAGTTTTTAACCATTATAGGCGTTCCGTTAAATTAGTTGATTTATAATTAATCTTAATTTTAATTCACGATTTTATTGTATTCATTTTATCATTTTCCAAAGTTAGTTGACATTTGTTTTCATTTGTGGTAAAGTAGTGGATGACAGCAATATTGTGGCTTGGACCAGCAAAAAAAGGAGGAGATAGGGCTCTGGTGCAGGCAGCTGGGGTCAAGGAAATCGCGTTCGGTATTTTGGGGAAATCGGGATTTACTGAAGAAAGCAACCAGGAATGCAAAAAAGGGGCACGAAATAGCCTTGGCTGAGAAGATTAGCGTGAACTCAGCAAAAGATATGTTCCTTTATTAGAGGAAAACGAATAACTATAGAGTGTATAGGAACCATCAAGAATGGAAGTGAACATGTATGCGTAGAGCCAGAGGAGCTTGATAAGGTCCTCAATGAGAATTTTCCCTCCGTGTTTGCCGTGAAGAAATACATGTAGACTCGTGAACCTGGGGAAGTTCGTTGCCATTTCTTAGGTACAAAGTTTAGCACAAGAGATGAGGTGTTTCATGTATTTAATGTGTTTAAATATGAAGATAGATATACTTCCTGGTCCTGATCAGATATATCCAAAACATTGCAAGAGCACAAAAATAATTTTGGGGGGCCTCGTTGATGATGTGCATGTTGTGTCCTTATTCAAGGAACGTTGCAAAGGCAAGTCTGTGTTACGGAGGCAATAAGCCTAACATCTATGGTAGGTAACTTACTTGACAAGGTTCTGAGCGATAATACATACATGCATTTGGAAAGACAAGATTGGTTAGGAATAGTCTGCATGACCTTATGTCGAGGAGATTATGCTTGACAAAATTAATAGGGAGTTGACCAGAAGGTTTGACAAGATTATGGTGACAGATGCAATATATATTGATTTCAGTAATGCCTTTGGATAGGGGTCCACATTGTCGGATTCTCAAGCAGGTTCGATTGCATGAAATCTCGGCGGAGACAGCAAATTGGATGCACAATTGTGTTGATGATTGGAATCAGAGGGTAACATGGGAAGGATGCTTGACAGACTGGAGGTCTTTGACCAGTGGAGTCTCTCAGGATGCCGTGAATAGCTCATTGCCGTTTGTTATCGATATCAGTGTTTTGGAAGAAAATGTCCTAGGCATGAAGAGAAAGTTTGTAAATGATTCTCCAGGAGTCGGTGTTGTGGACCGAGAAGAATGTTGTCAGAAATTGCATCAGGACCTTAATAATCTGGGGAAGCAGGCCGAGAAATGTGAAATCGATTTTAGTAGTGACAAGTGTTAGGTCTTACATTTTATAAAGTCACACCAAGGTAGAAGAATCACAAGAATGGTAGGGCCTTACGAAGGGTAATGCAATAAAGGAACCATGGTATTCAGGCGCACGCTTCATAGTTTCACATTTTCTTTGAACAGGAGCCGGTTCTGCTATTCATTAAGACCATGACAGATCAGTCCATAGCCTCAGCTCCTACTACTTGCATTTTCTCCAAAATCCTTAATTCCGCCACTGTGCAAAACCCATCGAATTGGGTGTTAAGGCTATTAAATGAAATTGCCTTCACTTTTTCCTTTGTCACAAATTTTTGAAGTGGGGTCGCAGGTACACAAGCGAGTGAAGAAGGGATTTGACACACTGGTCTTCAACACTCAGGGCATTGAGCATAGAAATATGGAAATGATGTTGCATTTGTAAAGACATGGATGAGACAGCACTTATTGAACTGTGTTCAGTTCTGGTCACCTTGTTTTATCAAGGATATCAATCAAGTGGAAACAGTGCAGAAGAAATTTACTCGGATTTCGCCAGGATTCAACGATCTGAGATGTAAGGAGAGAATGAAAAATCAGGACATACATCTTTAGAGCGCAAAACATTATGAGGACTGGAATGGGGGATATCGTATACATGTGTATAAGGACATGAGAGGCGTGGATCGGGTGAATACACTCAGTTCGTTTCCTCGGATTGGTAATCAACGGCTAGAAGGCATCATTTTAAGGTTCAAGAGTATAATGAATATAAGAAAGCGAGTTGGATAACACAAAGGGTTGATTGAAAGTAGAATGCGCTGCCAAGGGAGATTGATGAGGCGGGTACATCAACAAAATTTAAAAGGCACTTGAACAATTACGAGGATTGGAAATATTTAGAAGGATGTGGGCCAAGCGGTGAGAAATGGCGTTGGAGTTCGTGGACATTTTGTGCGGCATGGACTAGTTTGGGTCGAAATGCGTCTCTGTGTTCTGTGGAAATCCATTTATCAATGAGTCCCCGACTCTACGAGAAGGGATGCAAGTTCACAGCTCCCCGAAAGTGATAACACCAGTAGATAAGATGGTAAAACAAGCAGATTGCGCACTCGTGATCATCGGTCATATGGGTGATTGAAGTATTTAACAAGTCATATTGCAAGTTTGTTAGATTTAACTTCACCATATTTGAAGAATTGCGAGCAGTTGTTACATTCAGAATGTTGGAAGAATGTGAAGGTTTTGGAGAGGCTGGAAATGGAGTTGATGGAATATAGACTTGATTGGAGCGCACTGGTTACACAGAGAGCATGGGCAAACTTGGATTGCTTTTGTTCGAGCATTGGAATTTGAAGAAGCATAGAAGCATATGAAAATATGCAAGCTACTGGTGGTATGGTTAGATAGATCCTTTCTAGCAGCTTGCAAAAACCTAAATCTATGCTTTTACTGTGAGATGGGAATATTTTAAGGGAGATCTGACGAGAAAAAAATCATTTCTCAAAGGGCGTGGTCGATGTTTGTCATGCAATGCCAGAAGATGGGGTAGAATCACATAGAACACCAAATCTGATCGGTTATTTAGGCAGAATCACAGCTGTTTGAGACGAGAGGAATATGTACAACGTGCAGGCTTCCAGAGGATTTGTTAACAGTTACGTTATGGATGACTCATACATAATGGTTCGAAGGACCCATTCATCTGTTGCACTCTCCCATGTTATACGATGGAGTAAGGATGTACATTTATTATGGTGATTCAAGTTGCTTCCAAATGTATTTGCTTGGATTCAGGATCATGAAAATGTTAATAAAATGAAATTGTGTTTTTGTCAAAGGAGACATTATTGGCTGTGCTTGAAACGGATTTTCGTAGAATAAGAAATGTTGTATGCAATGTCTTTTTTTTTCAAATTAAACGTACGTATGGTTCACTTTCACGAGGGACACTGCCTGACACTTCAGTTCGGATCACTATTAATGACACAGTGCTGCAAGTAAAGGATGGTTTTGCCAGATATTTGGTTGCAGGAATATAATGAGATGAGTGCACTGTGAAGCAGGTGATCACTGGAAATGTCTTTTTTAAGTTCATGGATCACTTATTCCAGAAAAGATTCTTGAAAGACACATCTATTGTGGAGGCGTTGTATTATCCAGAGATTTTCCTTCTACTTTGCCCCTTCTGGGCATGTCGTCATTCGTGTCTTTAGCCCTTGTTTTGTCCTACCCTTTTTTCGACAAGTTTCTCTTGACAATGCATTAAGCAAACATTGTACCATCTCATATATTTGCCTTTTCTGAAGTGTCAACACAGGTCATAGAGTAATAAAGATGTACAGCACTGAAACAAACGCTTCTGTCGAACTCGTCCATGTCGACCAGATATTCCATACCAATTTAGTCCCACGTGTCAATAGCTGAGCTTTATCCGGCTAAGCTCTTGCTATACATATACCTATCCAGATGCTTTTTATATGTTGCAATTGCACGAGCCTCCACCGCTGCCATTGACAACTCATTCCATCCATGTGCCACACTCTGGGTAAAAGAAAGTTGCCCCTGAGATCCCTTATAATATCCTTTCCCTCTCACACTAAGCTTATGCCCTCGAGTTGTGTACTCCATTACCCAAGAGAGAAGACTTTTTGTATGTCTTCTATCCGTTCTCCTCATGACTTGATAAACCTTTATAAGGTCACAACTCAGCCTCTGTTCCTCGAGGGAAAATAGCCCTTCGACCCTTCAACCTCTCCCTGTAACTCAAATCCTCCCCCAGGCAACATTCTTGCAAATCTTTTCTGAACTCTCAAGATTCACATCATCTTTCCGGTAGGAAGGAGACGAGTTGAGTGTCATCTCCATGTCTTTCTTTATCTACTTCATTGCTGAGCCGTAATGTGCAGTTTCAACACGTTTATTGCTTTGCCAGCAATTCGATATCATTGTTGACAAGCATTCTATTCAACGTTTTGTGATATAAACTGTGAAATTTATACCAAGCAATGCAAGCTATTTTTGACATGTGAACAATTCAGCATTTTTGTTGAAATCAGTGTTTCTGCCATTTCCTTTAAGCTACTTTCAGATTTTCCGTGTTTCTGAGATAATGAAGACAATGTCTGTCTTTCTCAGTGTGATGATTGCACATAACCATGCAGCCATCAGAAGGAAAATAACCCTTGGTATCACTGAGTCTGCATCAGCAAAAGTGCGGTTATTATTTCTATTTACGCTTGCCGGCATACTGTGCATAGACTTGATTGTTTTGACATGTAAGATGCTGACTCAAATAAATTGTAGGAAAAAAGATTGGGGTTACCTGCTTCCACTACCGAAACATGAAATACATTCCCATCCAGTCCACCATCTCGATGTAAAATAAAACAATTCCCCTCCTCTTCTTGCGTGGTTCTTTTAAATATTTGCACACAATCGAAAGAATTTCACTTTTGCTTACTTTAGATCATGAACGATATTCATCCTTTATGTCTCAGGAGAAGAGTGACAGTCATAGGGTGATTGTTATGGGAGACTTTAACTTTCCTGATATTGATTGGGAAAGCTATAGCTCAAGTTCGTTAGATGGGTCAGTGTTTGTGCAATGTGTGCAGGAGAGCTCCTGACACAATATGTAGAAAAGCCAACAAGAGGTGAGGCCATACTGGATTTGGTTCTGGGTAACGAACCAGGCCAGGTATTAGAACTAGAGGCAGGTGAGCACTTTGGGGACAGTGACCACAATTCGGTGATTTTTACTCTAGTGATGGAGAGGGATAAGTATGTACTACAGGGCAAGAGTTATAGCTGGGGGCAGGGAAATTATGATGCGTTGAGGCATGATTTAGGATGTGTGGATTGGAAAAGTAGATTCCAAGGCAAGAGCGTAATTGATATGTGGAACTTGTTCAAGGAGCAACTATTGAGTGTCCTTGATAAGTACGTACTTATCAGGCAGGGAGGAAAGGGTCGTGTGAGGGAGCCGTGGTTTAATAAGGAGTTGGAATCCCTTGTTAAATAGAAGAGGGCGGCCTTTGTAAAGATGAGGCGTGAAGGTTCAATGGGGGCGATTGAGAGTTATAAGGTAGCCCGGAAGGACCTGAAGAGAGAGCTAAGAGCAGCAAGGAGGGGACATGAAAGGTCCTTAGTGGGTAGGATTGGGAAAACCCTAAGGCTTTCTATCGGTATGTTAGGAATAAAAGAATGACTAGGGAAGGAATAGGTCCAATCAAGGATAGTAATGGGAAGTTGCGTGTGGAGGCTGAAGAGATTGGGGAGGCGCTGAATGAATACTTTTCGTCAGTATTCACTCAGGAACAGGACATTGTTGTCGATATGAATACTGAGGCACGAATAAGTAGAATGGATGGCTTTGAGATATGTAGAGAAGAGGTGTTGGAAATTCTGGCAAGGGTGAAAATAGATAAGTCACCTGGGCCTGATGGCATTTATCCTAGGATTCTCTGGGAAGCAAGGGAGGAGATTGCAGAGCCATTGGCCTTGATTTTTGTGTCCTCTTTGTCGACAAGAGTAGTGCCAGAGGACTGGAGGCGAGCAAACGTGGTTCCCTTGTTCAAGAAGGGGAGTAGGGATAATCCTAGTAACTATAGGCCAGTGAGTCTCACTTCTGTTGTGGGCAAAGTCTTAGAGAGAATTGTAAGGGATAGGATTTATGCACATCTGGATAAGAATGATGTGATCAAGGATAGTCAGCATGGTTTTGTGAAGGGCAGGTCGTGCCTCACAAACCTTATTGAATTCTTTGAGAAGGTGACTAAGGAGGTAGATGAGGGGAAAGCGGTAGATGTGGTATATATGGATTTTAGTAAGGCGTTTGATAAGGTCCCCCATGGTAGGCTACTGCAGAAAATACAGAGATATGGCATTGAGGGTGAGTTGGAGGTTTGGATTAGGAATTGGCTCTCTGGAAGAAGACAGAGGGTAGTAGTTGATGGCAAAGGTTCATCTTGGAGTGCCGTCACTAGCGGTGTTCCGCAAGGATCTGTTTTGGGACCATTGCTGTTTGTCATTTTTTTAAATGACCTGGAGGAAGGGTTAGAAGGTTGGGTGAGCAAGTTTGCGGATGATACGAAAATCGGAGGAGTTGTAGACAGTGAGGAAGGATATGGCAGGTTAAAGCGGGATATAGAGAAGCTGCAGAGCTGGGCAGAAAGGTGGCAAATGGAATTCAATGTAGCTAAGTGTGAAGTGATTCACTTTGGTAAGAGTAATAAAAAGATGGATTACTGGGCTAATGGTAGACTACTTGGTAGTGTGGAAGAGCAGAGGGATCTTGGTGTCCATGTACACAGATCTCTGAAAGTTGCCACCCAGGTAAATAGTGCAGTGAAGAAGGCATATGGCGTACTGGCTTTTATTGGTAGAGGAATTGAGTTCCAGAGTCCTGAGGTCATGCTGCAGTTGTATAAGACTCTGGTGCGGCCGCATCTGGAATATTGTGTGCAGTTTTGGTCGCCATACTATAGGAAGGATGTGGAGGCACTGGAACGGGTGCAGAGGAAGTTTACCAGGATGTTGCCTGGTATGGTAGGAAGATCCTATGAGGAAAGGCTGAGGCACTTGGGGTTGTTTTCATTGGAGAAAAGAAGGTTTAGGGGTGATTTGATCGAGGTGTACAAGATGATTAGGGGGTTAGATAGGGTTGACAGTGAGAACCTTTTTCCACGTATGGAGTCAGCTATTACAAGGGGGCATAGCTTTAAATTAAGGGGGGGTAGATATAGGACTGATGTTAGGGGTAGGTTCTTCACTCAGCGAGTCGTAAGTTCATGGAATGCCCTGCCAGTAGCAGTAGTGGACTCTCCCTATTTATGGGTATTTAAGCGGGCATTGGATAGGTATATGGAGGATAGTGGGTTAGTGTAGGTTAGGTGGGCTTTGATCGGCGCAACATCGAGGGCCGAAGGGCCTGTACTGCGCTGTATTCTTCTATGTTCTATGTTCTATGTTCTATGTCTCAAGCATAACGGTTTGTCCATAGTTCCACGTATTTGTTTTGTCTTGAGCTTAGTGAAGAAGTTTGCGTCGAAGTTCACTTTAGATTATTGAACAGTCTTCTGATGTCAGTGAATGACAACCGTTTCACAGGCACATGTCCTTGAGAATGGAAAAGTATTGAAAACATAACGTACCACATGGCTGTTTTAATTTATCAGTTTATGAATCTAAGCAATCTTTCTATCTTGTTGAGGTCATCAATGCTTCAATCATTTAGAGGCGGCACGGTGGCACAGTGGTTAGCACTGCTGCCTCATAGTGCCAGAGACACGGGTTCAATTCCCGCCTCAAGCCACTCTCTGTGTGGTGTTTGCACATTCTCCCCGTGTCTGCGTGGGTTTCCTCCGGGTGCTCCGGTTTCCTCCCACATTCCAAAGATGTGCAGGTCAGGTGAATTGGCCATGCCAAATTGCCTGTAGTGTTAGGTTAGGGGTATGGGTGGGTTGCACTTCGGCTGGGCGGTGTGGGCTTGTTGGGCTAAAGGGCCTCTTTCCACCCTTTAAGTAATCTAATCTAATGCGTCTGCTCTCTGTCAACACCAATATTAGAATATTACAATAACCTGCTCAGAGTTTTTCACAGACACTTGTTGCATTACATATTATTTCAGAAGGTCCCGTTTAGATTTTCTCCCAATGCACTTTATATTTCATTAAATAGGGAGAATTACATGGTTGCTCAGTTTACCTGAAGCTAATGGATAAACAAATTATTTAGTAACAAAGTCTCCTCTAACAATACAATAACAATTTATTGGCGTTTCAAATTAGTTATTATGCGTAGTGTTATGAAGGTGGAGGTATACACTGTATATTTAAGAGAAAGGGGAATCTGGCATTGATGTGCAGAGTCAGAGAACGTGTTCAAAATATTAAAACTGTAACATTTATTGGTGAAACAAATAGCTGGAACTGTGTTACTATGTCAGACGGCAAATTTGAATTCAGCCAATTAGTTTAACTTTTGCCCAAAGATACCAAAATCCAATCGCATTTCAAAGTTACTCTTTAGAATGACATAAAATCAATGCGATCGTCTGACGTATTGGGTGTATAAAATAAAGGAATTAGAATAGTAAGCCAGAGTGGCAAAGAGCACAAACAATTATATAGCTTCCAGATTTGCTCTCTGAAAGTTACCATTTCACACGAAATTTGTACAAAAGAAAAGAAAACGTGCAGAGCAAGATTGCAAGTAGATTAACTCCAAACCGATCATAGTACGTGTATTTACGTCCTCATGGAACTTTGTGAAAGGAGGAGTATCATCACGCCCTTTATAAAATTTAACCACTAACGTCCAAAGATGGACTCCTTTTAAAACCCCTTATCCTTAAGTTGTTAGTATACGAAAACCCACACACACGTTACATTTAAATAATCGTGCAAGCATGAACTAGTGTATTTTGTTTCAGTCTGCATCGCCACTGTCACCAAAAGCAACTTTTCCTCATTCAACTCTCGACAATACTTCGGAAATCACGCTTCTCCCGTCGTGTTGCATACACCACTTTCAGATTAAATAACTGAATCATCAAGCTCCATCGAAACAGTCTGGCATTTTTGTCCTTGCGTTTTTTTCCAAAAACTTCAATTAATTATGGCCAATGTGTGTGACAGCTACGTTACTGAAAACATAAAGATTGAAGTGATGTAATACCAACAGCATGATCAAACTGTCGAATACTTCTGCTGATTAATGTGCATTTTTTCTGGAAAAATACCCAATAGGTCTTTATATCTTCTCTTCATCTTAGTGTCAGCGTACAGAACCGATACTCATATCATTTGCATTTGATAGTCACGTGCAAAGGCTTTGCGTAATTAGGTGTGGCTGATACTGGGGAAGGAGGTAACACAACTTATACGCTACCAAATGACTTTGACAGTGTGATGTCCAATGAAATATGTCCATTTTTTTTATCAATTCACAGAGTGGAGCAGGCATATTGCCAAGATTTGGTGCGGAATTTTGATGAACTGCAGTCAGTCGCAGGAATTGGTTTAAATCTCTTTTTGTGCATGTTATGGGAAACTCCCGAGGTACCTTTGTTTTTGCATTCACTGGGACAACTTGTCCGTGTACAATAACAAGTAGTTGACTTGCCTTTGGCAAATTGACATTTCAGCACGTTTATCCCCAATCCTACCTTCTGAAGTTGATCGAACAAGTCCCATAAATGTTTAATATGTTCCTTCCATATGTTAACTAAAAATAACCAGGTCGAAATATACATGACACAAAATTGTGTAATCCGGAAATGACCTTCTTGCTTAATCTCTGCAATGTCGTCGGTGCGTGTTTTTTCAAACCAAATGGCATGATTTTAAATAAACACGGTCCATTTGATGTTACAAAAGCCAAAATTATTTTTGAACTTTCAGACAAAAGTACCTGCCAGTATCCTCTGAAAAAGTCCAATTTAGTAATATATCTTGCTTCTCCGACCTCATCGACACAGTCTTACAAACTGCAAATGGGAGGTGCAGCAGTATTTGTGACGGCATTAAATGTGAGAAATCATACTTGGGTGCCATTTGCCTTTGGTGCCATGACAATGGCTAAGCTCTAATCAGTGTAACGAATTTCGATGATGTAACCTTTGAGCATGCATTCAATCTCCTTTTGAAGCTGTGCCAATGTTCGTGTGTTATGCTTAAATGGATGTTGATTACGTCGAACAGCATCTTCACGATAACATAATTAATTTACTACATCCCAGTTTATTTCCAAACGTCTCCCAACCTGAAAATACTAACTCTTTCAGGTCATTTCGATTTTCCACTACCAGATAAAACAATAATGTATTCAAAATTTTGACAGCTTCCTCATTATGCAGGTTAATTTGATGTAAGTCCCATTCAGACTCCTCTGTCCTCGGTTCTTCACTCTGTGGTGTAATAAATAATGCAGTCTCCTTTTGCCTTTGTTCCCTGTCAAAATACCTTTTGAGCATATTTACATGACACATTTTCAGATTTCTTTCTGTCTGGAGATCATATTGAAATAGTACACCGCACTCAATTTCCTTTTGACTTGATAAGGCCAGTAAGCCTTGATTTTAAAGGGTCACTTATCACGGGACATAACACTAACACCTTATCTCTCAATCAAGATTGCGAGTTTTCGATTTCTTGTCTTTTTCCTATTTCATTGTGTGCTGTGATAAATGTTAATGCTGTCAGGCCAACTATGCCGCTCTATGTCGTCGTTGCCAAAAATGCAATTCATAGTCTTAATATGTGCTTTCTCAATACTGATGACCAATTTTACATTAATCAATTTTGGTGGTCCTCTTACTCGTTGTGTGAAATTTCTTTCTCACATCACATTTAATTCTGTTTTTATTTATTTGATTTCTCCACTGTTATTGTCAACATTATTTTTCAGAATGGAAACAATCTATTACTCTCTTTTCTGTCCGGAACTTGCATGACTTTGAAAACTTTTTTCAAAAATGTTTTTTCAGCCTTCTCCAATAGAACTTCATGGCTAAAATGTCTTATTGCTGGAGCCTGTCATGGCTAGGTGGTTTCTCCTAACCTGCTGGAGTATCGTTTTTCATTTTTTCCCACGCATTCTCAATTAAATATGGAAGCAGTCTCGGAGTCCATCCTGATTTCTCATTATCTTCATTCTGATTAATAAAATCAAATATGTGTTGGGCAGAATTAAGGCAGTGTTTCCAATCCTTGTTCCAATCTGCATTCCGACACCATCAGTCTCTCTTGAAATTCACACATTCCGCCACGACTGCGAACCCATGGCCTGCTTCCTGAACAAAACCTGCCGCTGACTCCATCTCAGAGCAAAGAAAAAACCGTCTGATTTTAAATATCCGGAAGATGCCGGGTAATTTCTCGCCTCACGCTGTAAATATGCATCGGCCCAATCCATTCGGCTGCAGCCCGTGGTTTGTATCGCCCTCGCCGGTAGTCTCCAGCGCAACCACTTCACACCACTCTCTGCTGGGCCGATGATTGAAAGCAGCGACTGAACAGCAAGTTTAGGGGGCTTGTCTTCCAATCACGGAGTGAGGGAGGAGCGGGGCTGAGCCGATTGGCAGTGCAGGCCACTGAGTGAGAGAGTTCGATCTGTGCTCACTTCAACAAGATGGACTGGAAAGGAGCAACCCATCTCAAAGACAGTTTCTCTCCACAAGGAAGATGGGGGATCCCATCACAATTCTTGCAACAGATAAAGCTAAAGTATTGCCAAGAATCTTCAGGCAGAAATGCAAATTGATATAAATCTGTACGATTCGATATCAGTCCCCTCTGAAGCTCTCCAGCATCGACGTATCGGAAGAGCAGGCAGTCATTTGGCCCTTGAGCTTGGCCTGCTGTTCAGTATTAAGATGAATGTTCATAATATTCAGTGCCCTGCTATCGTTTTCACAACACCGAACCTGGTCAAACATTCGGATTGACGCACATTCTTTAAAACTGGTCTTGGGAACGTCAAGTCCACAAAAACAGGACAAATCAACCCCACCGATTATTCTACGAATGTTGATGAACTTTCCATTCTGAGCAAAGTAATGCAAGGCAGTAACTACAGTGCAACCAGGTCGTACTCAATAGTCAATAAGCAGATCAATGATACCGTGCATTCAATCTGAATAATTCCGTTCTATTTTTGTCGTAAGTACACAGATTTCGTTTTACCAGGATGCTGTCTGATTTAAAGTGAAGGACGTCAAGGGAATGTCTGAGTGGCTTGAGACTGTCTTCGTTCGATAGAGGGCGATTAAGAGGTGACTTAATAGATGCAGACAAGATGATCAGAGGGGGAGATGAAGAGGACAGTGGGAGCCCATCACTTCGGGTGGTGATGGCTAACTCGAGGAGACATAGCATTGAACTGAGGGGAGACAGATATTGGGCAGATTTCAGAGGTAGCTTCTTTACTCAGACCGTAGTAAGGGTATGAACAATCTTCGTGCAAAAGTACCAAACTTCAATTTTAGGGCAAGGGTCTGGTGCTGGAAAAGTAAAGCAGGTCAGGTATCATCCAAGGAGCCGTAGAATCGACGTTTCGGGAAAAAGGTCTTCTGCAGGACAGTCCTGATGAATTCTGCCTGATCCGCTGTGCTTTTCAAGCACACCACACTGGACTCCAATCTCTAGTATCTGCAGTACTCGCTTTTGCCCTCTTCAAACTTCAGGGCATTTAAATGGTCATTTGATAAATAGATGGATGGCATTGGAACAGTGTTGTTGAGATGGGCTTAAGGTTGCTTTCAGAATTCGGTGCCACTTCGATGGCCAAAGGGCCTCTACTGTGCTGTATTGTTCAATATTCTATGTTCTGTTTTCTATGTTCTATGTTATATGTTCCATGCTCTAACTTTAGCAGAAACAGGCCCCCAAGGTGTATCATTCGATCATGAATTAAAAAAAAGAATTTCATCTCTTGACGGAGCTTCACAGGAGATTGGATTTGAAACCAAATCGTATGGCCGAGATTGAGGGACATTATGAAGTATGTGCATATTCACAGTGAACTCCAGTCGCTGTCATTACTCATGAACTTGCTGTTGCTTCAGCATTTTGGATTTTGCAGCGATCCCCTCCCGCACTGAGTGCAAGTGTACGGCCTGTCCCCAGTGTGAGGTCACTGTGCATTTGAGATGAACATTCGAACTCACTCCCACAGTGATAAAAGCCGAACGGTCTGTCACAAGTGTGAACATGTTGACGGGACATCAGAGCTCCAGAGCATTTTCAGCACTCTTCACAGTCCGGACAATTTTCAGGTCCGTCCTTTGTGTGAATTCGCTGTTGCTTGAGCAGGGTGGATTTCCGATGAAATGTTTTCCCACATTCTGAATGGGTCAATGGTCCCTCCCAATAGGGATCTGCGGACCTTCAATGAGATCAGATGATTGTTTGAACAAATTTACTCAATGCGAGAGACTGAATAATATGTCATCACTGTGTGCATGTCGATAGGATATCAGTGACTCAGAGATTTTAAAGCATTTCCCGTCTTCTGGACAATTAAGTGGTTTGCCATCTGTGTGAACTTGCTACTGATTTAGCAGGGTGGTTGATGGTGTGAATGCTTTCCTACAGTCGGAACAGAAGAATGACCTCTCACCACCGTGACTATATTTATGTTGTGAAAGGGCAGATGTTCTGTTAAAGCCTTGTCCACACGGACAGCACGTTTACGGTTTCTCCCCGCTGTGAATGATGCTTTCCCCTTCCATTTTCAAAATCCAATGATATTCAGGCTATAAAAAATTGTATCTGCGTCAGATACAGAATTGATGTTTGATTTTAAGACTCCTCACTGCAAATCTTCCTCCCCTGTTAAATTCGTTGAAAACATTTTTAAAAAGGGACAGGTGAGAGCCCAGTAAAAGAAGAAAACAAGATAAGTGGAGGTGAAGAATGGGCAATTCAACCGATAGAGTCTACTGTCTCCATTCAATGAGATCAGTGCTGATGTGATAATCGTCAGCTTGACTTTGCTGCCTTATTCCCTTAGCCTTGATTCCCTTCCTAATTAAAAATCTGTTTCTCTCAGCCTTAGATACACTGATCAGCCAATCTCAAAAGCACACTGAGGAAAATAATTCCACAGATTCAGTACCCTGAGAGATGGAATTCCTCCACATCTCTATCTTAAATATGTGACTCCTTTCTCTGAAATAATGTCCTCTGGTCCAAGACTCGTAAACAAGTAGAAACAATAGCTCTGAATCTATCCCGCCAAACCGCTCACTGATTTTTTTACCTATCAGTAACGTCTTGTCTCATTTTTCTAAATATCGATAATATCAGAAGCAGTCTGGAAAATCAAATCCATCGACAAAAATCAATTCATGTCCGCCATCACTCCTGTGAATGTTTTCTGGATTGCCTTTCCTGAAGTAAGGCGATGTGCATCTTGTGTTGTTTTAGCAAAACTTCCATAGTTTCCCGGCATTTTCTTTGCGAAAAGATAGACATATTATTTAACTTCTTTATTACCATCAGAACGTGGATGCAATCTTTTCAGCTTTCAACAGAAGGCTCCACGATTCTCTCTGTGCTGCAGATTTCTGCATGTATTCCCCACTTAATTAATATTCACCTCTTCGATTCGTCCTGCGAAAATACATAAACCTCAAGTTTTCCCACACCATATTCTGTCCGCTATGTATTTTTTACCACTTGCTTAGTTGTCTATTCCGCTCTGTAATTTGTTGTCCCATCCTCACTAGCTCCCTCCCTGTCCGTTTAGTGTTCTGTAGACTTCATTACAGTGCATTTGTTTCGATTGTACAGGTGACTTGGAAGAAGTGCAAAGAGAATTGGTGGATAGTATTTATTTTAAATAGTTGTAGCTTCAATATTGATGAACGTAGGTTTCTACATGTAACTATTCTCGATCATAAAGATGCTCTTTTAGTCTCAACTCAGTGTCTTCAATTCATTACCAAAGTCTTGATCAATATCCTTGGCTGACATTTCTCCTCAGCAGTGTTATCTCAAGGGTTCTTCCTTTTTGAATTAATCTCACATGCAATACCATGCAGAAACAATGTTTGAATCCACCATATTTTGTCTATTGGTTTCACCAAAATCTATCTTGCTGCTAACTCCATAAGGTGTCAGCTATGGTTTCATCTTCACAAAATCATGCTGATTCTGGTTGATTTGATAATGTATTTCTAATCGCTCTGTTGCTTCCATTTTTACAACAGAGTTTAATTTTCCCAATCACAGAGCAGTTTGTAAAATGCAGCTGAAAGTATCTGCTAGTCTCTCAAGCTGCACACAGAACAGGTGAGTAGGAAGCTACGATATTTATTTGTGAAATCCCCCAACTGATCAACAAATGTCCTTGTGACTGGCTACCGGTGCGGTCAAAAAGACTCTGGGCTCCATGGGATGGCGGGGAGGTGAGGAGCTGATGACGAAAGCTGGCTGAAAGTAGGAGATGGTGACTGAGAGGGGTTTCATTGAGCTGCATCTCAACAAGAAATTTCTTGAACCCCCAAATCCAGCCACTTTCACGACTACTAAATTCCCTCGTAGCAGGTTTATGTCAGTATCAACAATAAGAAAATAAGACAGAAGCAGAAATCAGGCCATTCACCTTACCGACACTCGTCCAGCATTCAATGATAGCTGATAAGTTTCTCAGCATTCTCCCTGTAACCCTTAATCTCCTTGACAGTCCAGAACCTCTCCATCTCGGTCTTTAATACTCTGTGGCAATGAATTCCATACATTCGCCATTCTCTGGCTTTAGAAGTTTGTCCTTATCAACGTGGTGTAAGGTCTTCCCTTTACTCTCAGATTGTGCCCTCATGTCCTCGTCTGTTTTCGCAATGGAATCATCTTCTCAACATCTGCTCGGTCCAGGCGATTCAGCATTATGTCTGTTTCAGTTGGATCCCTCCTTATTCCTCTAAACTGAATCGAGTGGGCAATAAGTATCCTCAAACATTCCCCAAATGTTCAGCTTTAAAAACCGAGGGCCATTCTCATGAACCTCCTCTTAATTCGTTCCAGAGCCAGGACGTCCTTTCGGAGATATGGGACTCAAACTGCAGATAACACTCCAAAGGTTTTCTGAATACAGTCGTACGGTGCCTCAGAAATAAATCCCTCCTTTCATATGCAAGTTCTCGCAAAATAAATACCATCATTGCATTTGCAGTTATTAACTACTGCCTCAATGTTCAAATTTACTTTGAGTGTCGTGAAATAGAACTCGCTACTATGCAAGGTAAAACTGATAATTTCCCCAGAATTATCATATCGCAAAAATAACAAAACGATTTTGTCGATCTGAAACTTGAACGATGATTCTCTCACAGATATTGCCAGGCCAGCTGAGAATTTCTATCAATTCCTACTTAAGTTTCAGATTTGCATCATTCACAGTTCTTTGTTTCATGTTAACTATAGTCGTATTTGCAACAATATCAATTACGTGCCAGCAACAGAGCATATTTCCTGATTCAAAAAAATCCATCAGAAATGCATGTCACCACGATAAATGAACAAAACCGAACTCCTATTTCATGACTGGACATCAAGCCCGGGTGGCAGCGGTGAGAGTGTCGCATCTTGACCACGAGACTACCACGGAGGTCAACACTTGCCGTGATATCTTTGTTCCTTGACACTGTTTGCCATTTACTTTGTGATCATTTTCGCTACAGACAATTTCCTCAATTTCTTCGAGTTTTTACAATGTGGAGAAATGCTATGTGGAACATCGTTCGGTGTGGCTCACAGCCACTTATCTATTCCATTGCAAGTTTCCAGTATTTATTTAAGAGCCTCGTGTGCTCGGGTGTTTCCAGGGCAAATGTGAAAGCTATTCCTCTTGCGATCGTAAATGACATAATAATGGCCCTGAGTTGACTTGGTCACATTGTGTTATAATCCCCTTTCAGTAACATATCCTCATTTAACTCACGCAGACACTTTCCCGAGATGGGTAGATACCTCACGATTATATGCACTCCATGTCCTTCACGTCAAGTCTTTGGACCCCCACACAAGATTCGTTGTCAAAAGGCAACTTTATGTGTAACGCAAGCCATTTCCCCAGACAATGACAACCGTTGTGGTGAGGTGAGATATGAAATGGGCGGTGAGCTGGGATACTCCCTCCAACCTTCTCATGTGCACAAGAAATTTCAAACTCTTACTAACCCAAGGAGCCTGGCAAGACAGCACTCAGCGAACAGGTGTCAGGAAATTTCCGTCAGGAAATATGTCAAATTCAAATATGTGAAAGCAGAACACTCCACTCCAGGTAGGAGTCAAACTGACAATCTTCGGACCCAACGTTGGACGCGTGACCCGTCAGGCCATCAGAATACCTCAAACACGTGCGTCATAGGTTGTTGATTTGTAAAGGAGTGATTGGCAGAAACAGGAATTACAAGATGAACAACCAGCAAATGTAATGGCTGCCATGAATAACTACCCCAGATCCAACGAACGGTCCCTGTTAACTCTGTTTTCTCCATAGGTTCTGTAAAACCGCTGAGTTTCATTGAATATGTTCTGATTTATGTAAATCGGAATGATGCTTGAGACAATTCAGTTTATTTTTGCTAATGGCAGAGCGTATTTGCAGCTTCTGAAAATTAATTATAAGTGATGTGTAACGACACGGCAGTGAACCCTTCTGTTAATTAAACTGAACGACCAGATTACCTCGTAACATAAGCAAATTTGCTGATGATTCAAAGCTGGGTGGCAGGGTGAAATGTGATGAGGGTGTTCGGGGATTACAGGGTGACCTGGACAAGTGAGGTGGGTGGTCAGATGCCGTTTAATGTGGATAAATGTATGGTTACCCACTTTGCTGGCAAGAACAGGAAGGCAGATTTCTACTTAAATTGAATTAATTTAGGTTAAGGGGCAGTACAGAGAGATCTGGGTTTTCTTGTACACCAGTCAATGAAGGTAAGCATGCAGGTGCAGCAGGTAGTGAAGAAGGCTTATAGCATGCTGGCCTTCATCACAATAGGTATTGAGAATAGAAGCAAAGAGGTTCTTCTGCAGCTGTACACGGCCCTGGTAAGACCACATCTGGAGTTCTGTGTGCAGTTCTGCTCTCCATATTTGAGGAAAGACATTCTGGGTATTGAGGAAGTGCTGCGTAGGTTCAGGAGGTCATTTCCTGGAATGGCGGGATTACCTTACACTGAAATACTGGAGCGACTGGACTTGCATACCCTTGAGTTTAGAAGAGTGTGCGGGGATATGATTGAAACATATAAGATTATTAAAGGATTGGACACTCTGGAGGCAGGAGACTTGTTTCTGCTGATGGGTGAGTGCCGAACCAGAGGACACAGCTTAAGAATACGGGGTAAACCATTTGGAACAGAGATGAGGAGCAACTTCTTCACCCAGACAGTGATGGCTGTGTGGAATGCTCTGCCCCAGAGGGCAGTGGAGGCCCAGCCTCTGGACTCATTTAAGAAAGAGTCGGATAGAGCACTCAAGGATTGTAGAATCAAGGGTTATGGAGAAAAGGCAGGAACAGGATACTGATTAAGAATGATCAGCCATGATCATATTGAAAGGCGGTGCAGGCTAGAAGGGCAGAATGGCCTAATCCTGCACCTATTGTCTATTGTTTATTGTCTCATCTCGCCTCTTAATATGCTAAAATATGAGTGATACAAAACTCCAAAATTCCACGATTTAAAGAAAACGGTATCGATTCATTTTAACAACTATTCACAAATCAAACGTCATTTCTCTTAACTGCTAATTATGAGCCTCTAACCGAATATAATTATCCAGTTCCAATGGAACACTTAATGAAATTACAGCAACTTAATCCTAAATCGATGCAGGGGTTGTGGTTGTCAGTATCTTCCTCCTTCTAAATGAAGATCTCCTTGCATCAACTTCGTCCTTTTACTGCAAATATGTTTCAAATTATAAAGGTACCTTGGATCGAGAGTGTTTCATTGACAGTTACACTCTTCATATCAGTTACTCTGTCTGACTTTGAAACTACCTGCCTCTTTTATGCCTCCAGCACTGAATCGTCTAATTCCTCGATATTGGCAAAAGCCATCAATTCAAGTTGGATTGGGTTTGCATTTCCTGCGGCATAGGAAAGTCCGAATTGTAAAAAGCTAACAAACTCAGGTATCTATTTCACAGCCAAATCTGCCACATCTTCAATTTTCCCGAACACGATGAGACTGTTGGTTAGTCATGTGGCAGAAATTCATAAGCTCTCAGTTCAGAACAACATTCACTCTCCTTTAATGGTACAGTATACGCCTTCAACTTCATAGCAAGTGTCTTGACGATACATTAGTCGAATTCATGAATTCGAACTCCCTGAACGGGAATGGAACACTGACTGCGTATCTGAGAGCTCCAAATCCTTAACAGTAAGCTATCAGGGAAAAAGACAGCCCGCGTCTTTCTTCTCTCACTGACTCTGTTTTTAACTTTTCAGTTGCGTTCATTTTGCCTCCAGATTAATTCCTTCCTACCAGTGTGTTTACACGGCATGGAAAATGACCCTTTGGGACATTGTCTCGATGAAGGATATCAAGGATCCATCTAATTCAATCCCAGTTTCTAGCGCTTGTGTGTTCTGTCCTTTCCAATGCTCATGGCAATGAGGTTACCCCTTAATCGCTAATTGCAGAGGAGGGAAGTTCCAGTTTATCAAACTCCGTTCTCATCCCGTGGGGAGACTGCAGGTTTTGGTTCGGGGCATTTTGGAAATTGAAATTTGCACAAGATCAGGGAGTGGAACTATTTCAGCTCACTGTCCTTTCCATATCCCAGTTGACCACAAAACATTCTCATTATCTGGCGAAGTAGGTTGTGCTCCACCTAACGCTGCCTTCTGTCGGAGGACCTTGCCGACGTGAAGTACATGGAACTCTCAGGAGTTATGTCGAAATATGTCTGTCTGAGTCTGGTACCCTTCTGGTTCAGAACTCGAGTTTCCTGATTATCAAAAGAAAATGACTGGACCTGAGGGAAATGGCGTTGGTTTCAGATGTGGGTTCAGTCTTTCAAAATGAACACAGCTGGAAGTCCCTTGAAATTTGCGATCTGACGAAATGCAACCCGCAGTCCCAATGGATTCGTAACTCATCACTTCAACGATTGGGCCACGACTGCATGTCCTCAAACAAGAGATAATATATCCCATAATATGAGAGAGTTCCAAGAGGAAAGACAATTATTTGGTAGTCGTACCTGTGATATGACCTCCATAACTCTCGCCTTCTTGTACTTCATCGGAACAGAGCAGGGTTTTGGGAGATTTAATATGTCGACATTCATTGATGACAGAGTGAAAGGGAAAAATGCATTGCCATTGACAGAGAGAGGAAGGAGAAAGTGAGGACTGCAGATGCTGGAGACTAGAGTTGAACAGTGTGGTGCTGGAAAAGCGCGGCAGGCCAGGCAGCATCCGAGGAGCAGGAGAATCGACGTTTCGTTTATATGCTGTTTGGATGCTGCCTGGTCAGATAGAGGACAGCGCCTATCACCACCACCTGGATCAGATCCAGTGAAGTACTTCTGAAACAGTGACAAATCAAATGTGCAAATCTGGCAATTGTTTCACCGCAGATCAAAACAAAATTAATGCCCCAAATACAATAAGTGGCACAGGAGACGGAAATGAGTTCATACCTAACTTGAGGGGTTTGTTCTGCTCTGAAATATACCCGGATGCTGTGCCTTAACTCAAGGGAATAAGTTGTCATTTTAAGACTCAGAGACATTAGATTTCGCTTCTAACTATATAATGCATGAAAAAACGATTGTAGAAGCAACTGACTTTGTAATACAATGAATCTGTGATTAATTTCTTCACTGTTGTCCTGTGCCTGAGACGAACGACCTTTTAAATTCACAAACATCATTGTTTGTGCTAAGTTGTCACTGTAGACCCTGGAGATTTAGACAGTCACGATGAAATTATCTGCGGATCAAACGACAAATTGATGTACTTTTGATTTACATCTGAAGCTGAGTTTTATACCGATGATTCGATCCAGGTGATAATGAAGACAGAAACTGTGTTTGAAATGCTTGTTGAAATGCTTCTGATAACTCTGCTCAATTGGAACTTCTGTACAGTCAAAAAGCTTGACACCATCCAGGAGAACGGACCCTGCATTGCAGTCATCATTAGCATAATGGTCACTCCAACCACAATCGATCTACAGTAGCAGTATAAGAAAACAACACAAAAATATCCTCCAGATGTTCATCGTCTTCCATTTCACTGCGCTTTTTGGAAAAATGAAATCTATGATACACAAAATCAAGAGGATGAAAATGCATGCTCAACTTGAGGCTTTACACCATCCTGAATTCGAAATTTACAGCGTCTTCATTGTCTTTGGGTCAGAAATCCCTGACTAACAGGGAGGCTGAGAGTTTTGCAACCAATGGCTTGCCTCTCATCACCAACTTGGAAATGACAGTTGGCGATAAAAAAGAGATACCATTGCAATCACTGGTATGCAAATGTCCTGAATAAAAAAAACAGAAATCATTATGGAACTCTGAATATTAAAATGCTGGAAATGAATTTTTACCGACTTAAAAAATCATTTTGTAGATAAATAATAGACAAGTATAATGTTTGGGAAAAGGCTTTGTTTATACTGCATACATATGGTTGTAAATAATAATAGGCCATTTCATATTGCAACTAAATGGACAGTTAATGGACTGTGGGAATGTCAACTTTGATGTTTCTGATGAGATGCTTGACGGATAACATGTCACCAGTTAGCGTTTTTTCATATATTCCTTCACGCTATTGGACAAACAGGTTGTGTGGTGTTTTGAGAAGCAGATGACATACCATTGTTGGATTCTATATTGGGTTTTCAGAAGATGTTTAGCTCATGTTGAGGTTCTGGATGTCGGTTTGCTAGATGACTGGGAAGTTTCTTTTCCAGTCATTTTGTCTCCCTTTCAGGTAACATCTTCAGTAGGTCTCTGAGTGAAGAAGTGTTGATAATTCCTGCTTTTTGTTTACATATTTGGGTTTGCTTGGATTGGTAATGTCATTCTCTGTGTTGACGTTATTTCATGTGGTGATGTTATTTCGTGTTCTTTGTCTCAAGTGTGGTAGATGTGGTCGAACTCAATGTGTGTGTTGGTGGAGTTCATTGGAACTAGTCCTCAGACATCACAGCAACAAATCCAAACAAAATGTGCCCAGAAACCCACTAAATGTTATCACGTACGGTGCTGAAACGACTGGAAATTAACTTTCAGCTCATTGAACAAGCTTACATCCTGGATTCTACATGTGTGCTTATTGAGCGCTAAATGACTGTGAAGATGAAACAGCGCATAGATGGACTTTGCATGTCATTAGTTAGTGCGCATGAAGGGTTGTAGACTCTACAGGCAGGATATATTCCCATGCCAACTCCCATGTATGCACATTGAACCTCATATTAATATCGGAAGCAATTTAAAGTCGTGCTTGCAGAGCCAGAGAAGCAATACAAAACGTTAGTTCTCACGTTGAACACCATAACTAAGAGTAAAAATCACGTTCAGATACCATGTGTCAATATAACTCATTAGTGGCGTCCTGGTCCCACCCTCATGCAAATCAACACCAGACCCTCTATCGTATTTCAGACCAGCTCTCATGTCACTTCTTGTAGAGAATGTCGAACCTGGATAATCCAGCTTCCCATTTGGTAAATAATCAAGTAAGAGCTTTCAGATTCTATCAAGAGAGTAAATACTTTCATGAATCTTTTGCTTTTGATGGGTCTGATGATCCATCAAACACTCCTGGTTTAGATTCCAGGTACTTTCTCTCTGCAACTGACACATCCATCGGAAGCAGTCGACGGCAAGCAATGTCAAGCGCTCATAATTATTTACGTATTGAACTGATACTTCATAGCATTGTTTGCCAACTGAATATTTGCACATAAGAATATAAATGAAGGCATAGTAGGAGGATCTATAACGAATGTCTCCTTGTTGTGTTAAAGAATATGACAAAAGATACATATTCGCTGTGAAAGTTCAGATAAAGCAGGAACAATAGTTCGAATTTTCTTTCCTCGTCATTTCTGGGAGGTGTGTTTTGGTTATTATGATAGAAGTTATCGCCCATTCCAAATTAGCCAGAAGTCAACTCGAATAAATCCTGCGGATTTTCAGTCAATAATGACACTGGGCAACATGATCAAATAAAACACTCGAACACCTGATGAGGAACCAAATACGACTGTAAACGAATACCTATAAAGGTGCATTCATTGGGAATATCGCAAAGATGAGAAGAAACAAAAAATAGTGATAGGGCCACGTATCAGCATTTAACAAAAAACGATTCTAAGGTATGGATTCATGCACGCATGATCTGTGGCAATTGTGGCATTTGCAACATTAAATTTACTTAGATGTGCTTTGAGGTTATTCATCTTTCTGATGTGAAAAAGAGTTAGGCACACATGGGTGAGTTAACACGCTGGTTCAATGACATAGTCTGAATGCACGTGTTGTCAGTTATTTGCCCCTGAGGGCTTGTTTACTCTAAATAAATGCGGAATGATTTGTTTGGGTCTCAGAGCTAATGTGTGAAGCTTCGGGAGTACTTCCACTTTTTGAAAGACAATGCACGGTGCAGCGAACGGCCCATTCTTTGCCATTTGCTACCCCATTCTCGCACTTATTGGTCTCCCTGGTAAATAACGTTAACTGCAAAACTTTGTTTTTTTTAAGCTACGTAAGTGTTGCTATTCATATCAAGTTCATGTTCTTATATGTATTGACAAGTTTTCAATTGTATGTTAATGTGAGCACATGGCAATTTATATGGTTGCATAATATGATATGATACTGTTTAAGGTTGAAATAGAAAATAAAATTTCAGGGGCTCTGTTAACATTAATCCATTATTTTCAGAGCATTGCGTTTTAGTTTTTAGTGTTGCACAAAGCAATCCCGTCGTAATGCAGAAACACGGATTACAACGGGGTTGTGTTATTATTGTATTGCAATAATTCCACTTGATTGTGAGATCAAATATAATTTAGTTTATTTGCATAGCAATCTAAATTTTGCTTTCTGGACCAATGCAAATATTGCAGTCTAATACGTTCTCACTGGAGATTTTTAATGAGACTTCCTTTATTAATGCATGGCACGTGGTCGTTGCAGTATTTGATGTTCAACCATTGAATTTCAGAAAGGGTTGAGGAATTGAGTGGAAATGCAATTTGTTTTTAAAAATCGATTATGCATCAAAATGTTACCAATGGAGTATTTTCTGTATGGGTTTTGAAATGGGTCAGTCTATTTTACTTGTGTTCGATGTGGTTGACACTGACATCATGAATTTTGGTTGCTTATCTTTGATTTCTATTTGAAATCGTCGGATATGAATTGATCCATAGAGGATTGCCTTAAATAAGAAGGATTCTTTCATGAGACTTTAAACAAATGAAGGTCACCATAAAGACATAGGGATAAAATAGAATACAGTACACAAAGCTTGATTTCATAACATTACACAGATAATTGGAAATAAGATGGAACGATGGAGCCATTGAGACTTGAAATCACACAATATATGGTTTGGGAAATGGAAGACATCACCACCACTTTTGGACATATATCAGGAATTCAAGAAATGGCAGATTTAGCGATCAGCTGCAACCTCAGTTAGTAACAATATATGAAACCGATTGACGTGATGAGGATATAGATTAATTGGCAAGTTCGAAAGTTCCATCAAAATGCAGTTAGATGTGGACATATTTTACATCAGCAAATATAGTGCTGCTGGATGGATGAGTCATGGTATGCATCAAAACGTTGCAGCAAATATTTTGCATAATTTTGATGCTTATTCTGATAGCTAGAAGTGAAGTTTGGTTCATTGTCAAAGGTGGGGGTGGAGGCATTGAATTTATGAATGAGTAGTTTGCGTTGATTCCATGTGCTGAAAAGTAAATAATCCAGAATTGGATGTCGAACATTTAGCAATGGATTTGACAAAGCTAGAATCTTAAACTTGAACAATACATTAGATGATTCAAAAGCTGGTGGCATGTGCATCATAACATATCTCTGTCTATACCTCTCACAGCAAACTTGATAGCAATTGCAATCCTCTCCCGTGGACGGTGTGGACTTTCCCGGTGCATCACCTATTACTTGGTGGCAATAGCAGTGAGTGACTTCATTGTCATCATTACCGCTGTTGTCCTGAACCGGATTGGACGCATTTACTTTCGGGACAGTTACCTGTCCACAACGCTGGCTTGCAGACTCGGTGCAGTTCTGGTCCGTTGCAGCCGGGATGGTTCAGTCTGGTTGACCGTGGCCTTCACCTTCGACCGCTTTGTAGCCATTTGTTGCCAGAGATTGAAGGCCAAATACTGCAAGGAGAAAACTGAATCGTTGGTGATTGGAATAATCTATGCCTTGAGCTGTATCAAGAACGTCCCTTTCTACTTCATCTATCAACCTTTGTATACTTTGAATGGAGTGGGCTGGTTTTGTGACGTTCGAGTGATCTTCTATACTTGGCCAATCTGGCAGGTCTATGACTGGTTGGACCACACAGTAACACCTTTTCTACCATTCTTGCTCATCCTCCTTCTGAACAACTTGACCGTAAGGCACATCTTAACAGCGAGTAGAGCACGCAGGAGGCTCCGTGGTGCTGACAATCGTGTGGATATGGAGATGGCCAATCGCAAGAAGTCAATTGTCATGCTCTTCACAATCTCCATCAGCTTCCTCCTCTTGTGGGCAAGCTATCTCGGGCATTTTCTCTACGTGCAAGTTACAGGTGAAGGATACTTCTCTGGCCTGGATTTTAATGACCCACGGTACATCGTTCAAGAGATGGTTAATATGCTTCAGTTGATCAGTTCCTGCAACAACGTCTTTATATACGCAATTTCACAGAAGAAGTTCCGAGAAGAGATAAAGAAGGTGCTGTTGTGTCCATTCACTGCTGGATTTAAACAGGAAAAAGTGAGAAGAGAGAAATGTTAGTCATGTTTCATTTCTTGCATAGCGACTCTGTGTCTCATCAATCTCTTGAAATAGCATGTAATGGGTCCAAACTCAGCAAATTCAAGGAGGCAAAGCCAATAGTCCAGCAAATTCACTTTCTTGCTGACTATGCAGAAGGATCCGAAATGGTCAAATTGTGTACATGAATGTGACGGAAAACCTCGATCTGTGACTACCCTCTCAAATGTAAATAAGGCGTCATGATGTTGTTATTTCAAAATAGAATGGGAAACGGTCTCCTCAGCTCCTTGACAACGTGTTTGTTCGGAAATTGTCACCACTGAAACCAATCTTATTTTGTTTTGTGCTTTTATCAATAATTCTGAACAATTCTGTACACGTTGTTTTATTGCCCGTCCTGCTTAACTTCAGAAAATAATAATCAATATCTGTCAAATGTTCTGCAGTTAGAAATAGAGCATCTCAGGTAATCGAAACGGTTAGACGATGGGCTAGAACAGTTGCTACATGTCATATGGAGAGAGTCGAAAAGATGCGTCATTTCATGCAAACAGCAAACGAATTCATGCCAGTTCCACGTGCAACTAAAGTATAAAAGAAGACGTTTTACATCCTTTACAATTGGAAAATGTTGAGATGATGTTCAGATATGCAACACAATAAAAATTAAAACAACATACAATTATAAAACTTCGCAGATCAAAAGAAAGCTATGAAACACAATGAGTATAAAGTAGCTCACGAAAGAGCGAATCGGCGAAGCCTATTCTCCAGGCTGATTTTCGGAGCCCTCTGATGTCGTCACTTTCAAACGTCTATCCAAATCTCTTTTGAAACGTCATATGGAATCTGTCTTACACTTTCCTGGACAACACACTCCAAGTTCGAATAACTGTTTGAGTAAAGACGTCTCTCTTCACCTCACTCCTGGCTCTCTTGTTAACAATATTGATACTTTTACTCCTTTGTTTCTAATGCACCATTTTGTGGGAACAGAATGTCTTTCGTTGCACTGTAAATGTTGTCTGTAACATTGAGCTGTCAAATAATGTCATCTTTTAATTTCTCTGCTCCAAGCAGAATAAACCTTTCTAACCTTCCTTCCCAAAGGAAATTTTCATTCCTGGAATAATTGTAGGAAATATCCCTTGTCTCTGTTTAGGTTTATGTTATTCTTCTTTCAGTAAGGTACCAGGAACTGAGCCAGAGTCCTGGTTCTGACAAATTTTTTTAAGAGGTGTGGCAGCACTTCTTCCTTTTCAACATTTTACCTCACTGATAAATCCAAGGATCGAAAACGACTTCAGAACAACTGTTTAAGCTTCGCTGGTTAACTTCAGAGAATGCTGCCTGACCTTTTGTGCTTTACCAGGACCACACTCTCAAGCCTGTTCCCCAGCATCTGCAGAGCTCACTTTCACGTTAGTCCAGCCTTAGCCTTTCTCCTGCATTTCCGGATCGCTTCCAAATTTCTAGTACAATTAATATTGCAAAATGTATAATATGCCTCCCTTTTCTTCCTTGTATTCCCATCAACATCGTGATTTATTTACTCTATCATTACGTAGCCTACAATTATTACTCATATGCACATACTTAGTTTCCACCATATTTATCTTTCTTTTGAAATTCTCCAATCTCATCCAATGATCTATCAACCGTAATGCATTACTAATCAGCGTCGCCACGTTCAAAGTTTAGATGCCTAAGATCCAGCCGAGGATCTGAAACTTAGCCTGATTTCGACCCACTTCCAAGCAATTTTCAGTATTTGTCACATTCTGATTACTATTTTCCAAATGTTCCGCCATTCTGCTGTTCTCTACATGGCCTGCCAAGTTTACTAGAACCAGATACCAGACAATTCCATGTCTGGTACGACTGGAAATGTACTCTTCCAGAAACGTATACAACACACTTTGTACACGTTTCAGACTTTCTTTGTCCGATACTTTACACTTCTCACAGTCCGCCCTGACGTATTTAAAATTACAGAATATCACAACCCAAATTGCCCAGCGAGTTTCCTTGATCTGCACGCCAATGCTCTCATCTACTTCGTCCCCAATACTTGGAGATCTCTTGTAAATACCCACAAGCACACCACTCTCTTCCTGCTTCTGACCTCCAGGCATGCAGGCCAGCGGCATCATATGAATGAGATGCTTTCTGTGAAATAATGCCTCGCTTGCCAACTTCATAATGATTTTGAAGGAGAGTTGTTGAGGATTCTGAGAGAGGTTGCCTTGCTCACCATGATTGTGAAAGGCACCTGGAAAGGTCCAGCGACAGTGAAGCCCCAAAATTAGATAACTATAGTGTTTCCTTCCCTTCCACCATCCTCGGTGAAACGAGAGAGAGAGAGAGAAAGAGAAGACTTTAGAATGACTGATCATATTTAAGGGACAGCAGGTCATCAGCATTTTGCATCATCTTGATCTTCAAGGATGGCAGAAACTCGGGAAAAGCATATGATATTTGGGCTATCTAAAACGTATGAGGTTTTGGATTAACAAAGTATCCAGGATGGTCAGATCTGCATTTAATGTCAGACAGTTACAGTTCTTGAATAATACGTGGTTGACTTAGAGAATCAACGTTTCGCACTGTGCAGCATTCAAGAAAGAGAGAGGTTTCTGGAAGAGTCAAGCCAGAGGTTTAAAACGTGACATCGTGATAAGCAGTCAATGAGCATTGCAGAGATGGCACGTGAACCGGTGACCATTCGCCAAGGGAATAGAGAAAGCAGGTGCAGGAAATACAGGTATCCTTTGTGCTATGTCACATGTATTAGACTTTGGAGTCCGATTTGTTGAGCAACTTGAGTGAGTCTGGGTGATGACGTGAGAGAAAACCACAGTACCGTTGTGTCGAGGATACGCTGGTTAAAAAAAAACGGAGCGGCTGGAAGGCAGATTAGTAATGGTGTGTGACTCAATCGTTAGAAAGAACTACGTTTAATTTTGCAGCTTCATCGTGAGGACCTTATGATGTCCTGTCTCCGGGTGCAAGTGATTGAATCATAAAGAGAATGACTGCATAAATTAGAGTAAAAAGGTCAGTCATTGGGGTGCATGTTGGAACCAATGAGATGGCGATGGGCAGCGTGGAGAACATGCAGGAACCGTTCCGTGGATTTAGGTTTAGATTGAAATGCAGGAACGAATCCATAGTAGTAATGTGGCAAAAATCTTAGAAATGCTTTGCATGCTACGAGTTTCACCATTTACGCAAAACCCATCAGCATGACTTGACGGGTGACGTACAGTGGAGGAGTTCTGATTTCTCAAACACTGGGATCATTGATGCACAAGCACAATGTTCTCCTGAAGAGATGGGCTTCTCCTCATCACAAAGAGTACAACATTTGTTGGAGGGGATTTCAACTTGCAATGTCGGAGAGTGAGATGGGTAATGGGCAGAAATTCGGGAAAAAAAACCTGTGAAGGCAAAAAATGAGAGTGTGGAATGGGGAAGAAGAAGTGATGGAAGTCATGTGTATTGACAGTACCAAAGAGATGGGTGTATTGACATGTGCAGGAAAACGAACAGGCAGGTAAATATTCGTAGAAATAAGAACAAAACTGGGGAGCAAGATCCAGAAATAGCTTTCTGGGTTATGATATTGCTGCACTGAAAGAAAAAATACTTGTATAAGTTCAAAAACATGTGCCCCTGTGCAATATAAAATAAGGCAGGTTCCAGTGCATCCTAAACAGCAAGATCTATTTGCAAAAGTTCGGAATGATGTGCTTTTAATGGCAGTTAATGGAACTTGAAAGGTTTGTGTAAACAAGTGCAGTCATATTACAGGAATTTCTGTTGTACCATGCAGCTTTCCTGCACTTTCAGTGGAGGAATATTTCCGGAAGGAAGTCAAGAACAACTGTAATGAAATAAGACTGGATTAACCATCTTCACATACATCTTAGTGCGCTGATAAGAGTGCACAGAGCCAGAAGAAATGGACCGCATTATTTCCCTCTCACAACCACGTGTATACACATACAGAGGAAAAGAAACTCTCAGATGACACAAACAACCAATGAGAAATGTCATAAGCATGATCATTTACCAAAGTTTGTTTTTCTGAATTGAATGTGACCCATGAATGAAACGGAAAAGAATGATCACGTAAACCTATTTGCAGTTATGATTTGGTCGTTTCTCTTGTCAGAAGGACTAAAGTCAAAGGTATAGATCTTTAATTGTGTTCTCATTAAGATTCAATAAATCGCCTCTTTCCTTGAAGAACTGAATCCGTACACTTACATGTACCCCACTGGGAAATATATTTTTTGTAATTTTATGTGGTTTATTCTACTTAGAACATGTAAAGTTTCCTGTACTTTTACCATCCTGTGTGGGTTTATGAACTGCTTATATTATAACAAGAATTCGTTTTTGCACGCAGAACTATGAAAACTGTATTATGCTGTCAGAGCACAATGATCCCCTTTCGGAACTATTCATTCTGTGAGGATTATCTTTGCACAATCTCATTCTCTGGGCAGATTCCCACCTATCGTTTACTCCTGTACCTCGCCCCCACACTTCCTCTAACATATATATCTATCCTAACGGCAAACAACTCCGAAGATGGGTACTGCATCCGAAGGACAAAGAACAAAGAAACTTACAGCACCGGGGCAGGCTCTTCGAAACGGCAAGCCTCCGGGGATCCAGACCCTCTATCGAAACCTGCCGCCTATTTTCTACGGCTGTATTCCCTTTGCTCCCTGACCATTCATTTGTCTGTCCAGTAACATCTCACCGTCCGCCATTATTCTTGTCCTACCACCTCCGCTGGCAACGCATTCCAGGCACCCACCACCATCTCTGTGAAGAGCTTTCCCCTTACATATCCCCTAAACTCTTCACAACTCACTGTGAACTCGAAACCCCGAGAACTCCCCGAATGTTAATCTGGTACTTTCTCCATAGAAGGTACCTGAGGTGCAGAACCTTTCCAGTAACGCACTTCAAGATTACTTAATAAAAAGAGAGATGAAGCACAGATGGATTGGTTGGGCCGGGAAAAATTGAAATAAACAAGTGAACAATCTCTCTTGCTTTTGTCGGTGAGCATTATTAAACAATGGGTCAAACTCACAGTCGAGGAATGGAAGGGCAAATAATAACAAAATCAGAGAGTTTTGCAGGGCAGAAGGGCACCATGTGATCATCTGCACCCCCTCCAGAAAGAGGTCACCAGGTAGTACCACTTTCCTGCGCTGCCTTGATCGCCCCTATCATCATCCCTTTCAAACGTATATTCAAATCTCATTTAAAACATTCTATGAAACCTGGCTCCAATACTCTCCCAAGCAATGCATTACAACTCAGAAAATCTCTCTGTGTAATGACGTTTCTCGTCACCTCATTCCTCTTACTAACAATATTGTAGTTATGACCACACGTCACTGACATATTAATTAGTTGAAATAAAATATGCTTTTTACACGATTAAAATCACACATAATTTTAATTACGTCAATGGGATCACCTCCTTATCTTCTCAGCTTCTAGAAAAACAAGACCAGTGTCTCCAATTGTTCCTTACATTTAAACACATTTTTTTCTGGTACGACTGTACGAAATCTCCTTTGTACTCTTTCCAGGGTTTAAACTCGGCGCCATAATTGAAAACGATGCTCGAAACGTGGACTCACAAATGATTTTTAGCGACGTGGCATCATCATTTACTCGTTGTTTTTTCTCTAGATCCCTGTTTAAAACCTCAAACATCCTACAAGTCTTCTAAAATAATATTTCAAATTACCTGTTCACCTTCAGAGAATTATGTGGAATGAACACTCATTCTTTCCTCTCCTGTACTAATCTCAAAAGTGTACTTTTGAGCCCATTTTGTCTTTATATGTTTCTGACAGCAATCTGTAGTACCTCAAAGATTTCTGCGTTAAATTTCATCTGATAGGTAACTGATCATTTGAACAAATTTTCAAAGTCCGTCTCAGCATCGTCCTCACAATTCACAACTCTGACTGGCTTCGTATCATCTTTAAATGTAGAAGTTTTGACATCAATAAGCAACTCCAAATCAGAGAAAAACAAGATCCCAATGCAGTTTGCAAGGGAACACCAATTTCAATTCATCTTCAATTTCAGAAATGACCAGCTGAAACTATCACCTGTTTCATTTCCTTTCGCCAACACCGATTCCATGCTGCCAGAGACACACCAATCCGAAGCATTCCTCCTTTGGTAATTAACCTGCTTTGAGGAACGGTATCAAAACATGTATGAAAGTCCAAATGTACAGCATCCAACACGTTATGGTGATCTGCCACTTGCATCACCTCGTCAATGAAATGAACCAAACGTTTCAGACATGAACTTCCTTTCGCAATGGAGTAAAACCAGTACCCAACAGTACCCTTCCACCGACACTCTCATTCGTTTGGCCGAACTGGACCTCACCCTTAACAATTTCTCCATTGTCCAAGACTTCCGTTTCCCCGGCCCCCAATGCCTCATCTTCACCATGGATATCCAATCCCTCTACACGTCCTTCCGCCATGAACAGGGCGTCAAAGCCCTCCGTTTTTACCTCTCCAGACGTCCCCAACAGTACCGTTCCACCGACACTCTCATTCTTTTGGCCGAACTGGTCCTCACCCTTCACGATTTCTTCTTTGAATTCTCCCACTTCCTCCAGACCAAAGGGGTAGCCATGGGCAGACGTATGGGCCCCAGCTATGCCTGTCTCTTTGCTGGCTTCGTAAAGCAGTTGATCTTCCACAATTACACCGGCACCACTCCCCACGTCTGCCTCCACTACAGTGATGACTGCATTGGCTCCACCTCGTGCTCCCGCGAGGAGGTTGAGCAATTCATCAACTTCACCAACACATTCCACCATCACCTTAAATTTACATGGACTATCTCTGACACCTCCCTCCCCTTCCTGGATCTCTCCATCTCCATTAATGACGACCGACTTGACACTGACATTTTTTACAAACCCACCGACTCCCACAGCCACCTGGATTACACCTCTTCCCACCCTACCTCTTGCAAAAATGTCATCCCGTATTCCCAATTCCTCCAAGTCCGCCGGATCTGCTCCCAGGAAGACCAGTTCCACCACAGAACACACCAGATGGCTTCCTTCTTTAGAAACCACAATTTCCCTTCCCACGTGGTTAAAGATGCCCTCCAACGCATCTCGTCTACATCCCGCACCTCCGCCCTCAGACCCCACCCCTCCAACCGTAACACGGACAGAACGCCCCTGGTGCTCACCTTCCACCCTACCAACCTTCGCATAAACCAAATCATCCGCTGACATTTCCGCCACCTCCAAACAGACCCCACCACCAGCGATATATTTCCCTCCCCACCCCGCCTTCCGCAAAGACTGTTCCCTCCGTTACTACCTGGTCAGGTCCACGACCCCTACAACCCAACCTCCCATTTTGGCACATCCCCATGCCACCGCAGGAACTGTAAAACCTGCGCCCACACCACCTCCCTCACTTCTATCCAAGGCCCTAAAGGAGCCTTCCACATCCATCAAAGTTTTACTTGCACATCCACTAATATCATTCATTGTATCCATTGCTCCCGATGCGGTCTCCTCTTTAGAGAACATCTCGAGGACATCCGCACCAATCAACCACACCGCCCCGTGGCCCAACATTTCAACTACCCCTCCCACTCTGCCGAGGATATGGAGGTCCTCTTCCTCCTTCACCGCCGCTCCCTCACCACCAGACGCCTGGAGGAAGAACGCCTCATCTTCACCTCGGAACCCGTCAATCCCAGGGAATCAATGGACTTCAACAGTTTCCTCATTTCCCCTTCCCCCACCTCACCCTAGTTCTAAACTTCCAGCTCAGCACTGTCCTGATGACTTGTCCGGAAATGTCTAACCTGCCTATATCCTTTTCAACCTATCCACTCCACCCTCTCCTCCCTGACCTATCACCTTCATCCCCTCCCCCACTCACCCATTGTTCTCTATGTTACTTTCTCCCCTCCCCCACCCTCCTCCAGCTTATCTCTCCACGCTTCAGGCTCACTGCCTTTATACTTGATGAAGGGCTTTTGCCCGAAACGTCGATTTTGAAGCTCCTTGGATGCTGCCTGAACTGCTGTGCTCTTCGAGCACCACTTTCGCAATGCTATTCTGTTATGTACTTATGACCTGACTATCTTATATTGTTATTCTGCGCTCTTTGTTTTATTTTCTTCTGTTTGCGTGTTCTGATTCTCCTTTGTTCCTATTGTCTCATTCCTTTATGTTATTTCTCACTCATATTCTTATGGTAACCTTATCGAATGTATTTATTCTCTAAGGTTCTCATTATCTTCTTCACTTTTTCTCTCATGATATGATCATATTAATGCCTTACATTCTTATTATCGTAAAATATTCTGTACTTTCCATGGCGGGTCTTACTCTCGAGTAATCTTATGTTCTTACTCCCGAATATTCCTTTTGTTTTATTCTATTATGTTCTCAATGGATCATGTTGTATTCTCATTTACTCTTATTCAGTTATTCACTTACTGATGTTTTTTTTTTAGATTATCATTGCCTTCTGTTCTTATGATACCTATTTCTCATGTTCTTATTCTCTCGTTCTCCTCGGCTTGCATTCTTATGCTCTTCATTTTCAATCTTTTATTTTCTTATCATATTGTCTTAGTCTATGATTGGCTGATGTCCTTATTCTCTTGTGTTTTTATTTACTCATGTTTTTATTCCTTTGTTCTCTAATTTTCTTATTCATGTTCTCATTCTTTAATGCTCTTATCTTCCTGATCCAATATGTTCTTATTCTCTTGTATTCTTAGTCATTTACGTTCCTATGTTCTTACTCATTATGTTCTTATTAACTTGTGCTGTTTTTCTCTGTGAATCTTATGTTTCACTCTGCTGTTATCTTATTTTCATATCCGTAAATGCTTCTATCTTCTTATTCCCTTGTTCTCATATGTTCGTATGCTTTTATGTTGTTATTATCTCAGGTTCATATTATTTTACCACCCTATTCTCTTACCTTCTTGCTCACCTAATCACTTGTGCTTAAATTCGCTTACCTTCTTTTGACATTGCCTTCCAATTCTATTATGATCTCATTCACAACGTTCTGATTCTCCTAAGTTTCTATTAACATCAATTTGCATTTTCTTATTTTCTCATTCGCAGATTCATTTTTATGTTCTGATTCACTTGTGTTCTGATGTTCTCATTCGCACTTGTTTCCTGTCCTCACGTTCTTGTGTTCTTATTCAATTATGTTTTATGATCGTATTTTCCTTGTACTTATTCTGTCACCCTGTCATTATCGTTTGTTTTATATTCCGTTCTGTTCTTGTTTTTGTACGTTTTCCTGTTCTTCCTTTCTTATGTTCTCAAATTAATCATCATCCATTATGGCCTTGTTCTCTGATGCTATTGCTCACTTGTGTTCTAATTATTTTGTTCTTGAATTCTTTTATTCTTGTTTATTTTTACTCTCTGAAGCTCTTGTTTTCTTGTTCTACGTTCTTATTCTCTTTTGTTCCTATTCTATTATATTAATTGTTCCAGCGATCTTTCAGTCATATTCACTTAAGTTGTTTTTTACTTGTTCTTTTCTTTTCTAATATTATGTTCTCATGTTAATATTCATCAAACATCTTATGTCTTAATTATCTTATTCTCATCTGTTCTTACGGTCTTATTCTGTTAGTCTCTTATGTCCTTATTAGATCAACTTTGCTTTCAGTTCTGTCCTCAATCGTATATTCACTAAGGATGCGATTCTTTTCTGTTTTCGTTGTCTTCCTGTCGTATTCTCTTATGTTCTGAATCACTTCTGTGTCTACACTCTTATGTTTCCATGATGTGACATTCTTAATCTGTTCTGTTCATATTCCTTGATTGTTATTACAATCTTAACTGTTTTGTTATCATGTTCTCAACCCCTTATGTTCTTACCCAGTTTTTTTTTTATCTTATTCACTTATGTACACATTCCTTAATATTCTTATTCTCTTATTCTGTTACTGTCTTCAAGACTTGTTCTCTTTATCTCGCACATTCGTAGACGATTATGTTTTTATTTTCTTATCTTAGATTCTTATTTGTGTCTTGTTCTATTAGATGCAGTTTCTCTTATATTCTTATGAAGTTAATTTCTCATGGTAAAATTCTCTTATTCTCCAATGTTCCTATTTTCGTCTATTCTTGTTCTCTTATATTCTTTGTGTTTTAATCATTTCTTCCACTGCTCAGGTACACTTATTCTCTTCTGTTGTGATCCTCTTACGTTCTTAGGTTTTTAGTCTAAAGGTTATATTATGTTTTTGAAGTTCTTATTATTTTATGTTCTTACTACTATCTGTTTCTATAAGCCACTTCACATATATTCGTTATCACCTTTGTTCATTTATCTGTAGTTTTTTTTATTCTGTTTCCTTATTGTTGTGGTTCTGTTCACCGAGCTGGGAATTTGTGTTGCAGACGTTTCTTTCCCTGTCTAGGTGGCATCCTCAGTGCTTGGGAGCCTCCTGTGAAGCTCTTCTGTGCTGTTTCCTCCGGCATTTATAGTGGCCTGTCTCTGCCGTTTCTGGTTGTCTGTGATGTTTCCTCCGGCATTTAGAGTGATGACATCACAGAAGCGCTTCACAGGAGGCTCCCAAGCACTGAGGATGTCACCTAGACAGGGGATGAAACGTCTGCAACACAAATTCCCATCTCGGTGAACAGAACCACAACAACGAGCACCCGAGCTACAAATTTCTCCCAAACTCTGTTTCATTATATTCTTCATTTCATGATCATAAATCATCTTATGGTCTTCTCAACTTATTTTCTTGTTACCTTGTTCTCTCGTACTTATATATTTAAAGCTTTGTTCTATTATGATATTATGATGTTTTTGTCTTATTATTTTACTCTTTATTCTTTATGAGGATGTGGGCATCGCTGGTGAGGCAGCATTTATTGCCCATCCTTAATAGCCCAGCGAGTAGCTGAATGTCAGCTACTTTGTTACGGAGCTGGAGTCACATGTAGGCCACACCAGTTAAGTATCGACAAATTCCTTCACTAAAGGGCATTAGTGAAACAGATGGCGTTTTTATTTGGAGCAGAGGCAATGGATATAGAACAGTCATTAGATTTATAATTCCAAATATTGGTTGAAATCAAATTTCACATTTTGTCATGGTTCGCTGGATTTAGTCCAATGATTATACAATTAAGCCATCACATCCCCATCACCTTTTATGAGCATGCTCTCTTATGTTATTCTGTTATTCCTCACTTCCGTAGTTTTTCACTTATGTTGATTTCTCTTTAATTCTTATGATGTTAATTTCTGCATTTATTTTGTTATTAATAAATGTTCTAACGTCTCATGTATCTGAAGGTCTAACCCTATGACTCTCCTTTGTTATTCTCCTCCTACATTTTAAAGTCGGATGCGTTTCTTATTTTAAATTCATATACCCTTATGCAATTATTTGCGTATATGCTTACGTTCTACTTCCTTTATGTCTTTATTTTCTCATTCACCTATGAGCTTTTTTCTCTGGAGTGCTCATTATCTTAAGAGTTTATTCTTTTCTATTTTTATTCTCGTATTTTTCTTAATCTCTTTTGCATTTCTCTTCTCACTTTCTTACGCTCTTATATTCTTATTACCTTATTACCAGATGCACTTATTATCTGATGTTCTCAATCTCTTATTTGGTCATTGTGCATTCTGTTATTATGCTTTTCTCACCATTTAATATTCTCTTATTCATAATCTCGAAAATTCTTATTCTCTTATTCGCTTGCTTCTATATGTGCTTATTCTATTATTTTCACATTGGGTCAAGTTAAAATTACACAACACCAGTTTGTAGGTGAACAGATTTCCCTGGAAGCAGTAACTTTTGAAGCGCTGCTTTTTCATCAGGTGGTTGTGGACCAGAATCATAAGACACAGAATTTAAAGAAACAAGATTGAATTGTCATGGAATTAAATATTAAACAAAATTAGCTTTAGTCTTTTATCATTAGGAATGATCATGTTATTTTCAGTTCCTTCAAATGTAAATCCCAGATTTTTTAAAAGTTATATGCTTAACATAGTTTTAAAAATAGGAGCCATTTCAGAACGGATAATGCATTGAAGTTGTGAGGTTAAAGTCTGTGTCTCAATGCTCGTTCATTCTGATTGCATTTCTAAAATGGGATGTTCAGAATTTTAAATGAATAATGCAGTTTTCGCGCAAAATAAAATGTTGTGCAGCAAGTACAAATTAATACAAAAGACTTTTGTATGTGAGACTGCAGGGTAGACCAAGTGAGTGTGTGCATATGGGTGTGTATGTGGGCACGTGAGTGTCCATGAGAGCGTGTGTAAATAGGTGTGCAATAGTGTATATGTTATTGAAAGGGTGCGTGCGTGGGTTTGAGTGTGGGGATATATGTGTGCGCGCATGAAGAAAAGCTTTTGTGTGAGAGAGATTTTGTGTGAGTATCCATGTCTGTGGCTATGTGTGTGTGTGTTTGTGTTTGTGTATATATGTGTGTGCGCACGCGCCTATGTGTTTATCCGCGCGCGTGCACATGTGTGTGCACTCGTGTGCATGTTTGTGAGAGAAATCTTAGTATAGTGAGGTCACCTGTAGTGTGACATGAACCCAAGTTTACGCTTAACGCCATCCCCATGGGTACCAACATTGGCTGGCAGCCTCTGCTCGGCCACTTTGCATTTTTGCCTCGTTCACAGACAGCCTTGGAGGATGGACAACCGAAGATTCAAGGCCGAATGTCCTGGACCTGTGAAGAGCTCCCTGACTGCGAGAGAACACTCCTGGTTGGTGATTGTTTCCCGTTTCGACTCAGCCTTTGTTGTTTCCTCTGCTCTTTATCGCCGAAGATGCGTATATCAGTGCATCATGGTTTATGTTCCATTCTCATGGACTCCTGTTCTATTATTGTCTTTTTCATATTTCATTCTGTTAGGTTGTTATTGTCTTATATTGTTATGATATTCAGTTCTCATGTTCTTATTGTCTCGTTCGTTTACTGCTATACCTTTCCTCTGTTTTGGTTTTATTCTCTCATGTTCTCATGCTTTTAATCTTATGCTCTTATTGTATTATTTGCTTACGGCCGAACTGTCATGATCTTATTCATTCATGTTTCTATGTTCTGATTATGTGATTCACGGTCTTCTTCTCCAACGTTCTTATTCTCTGATGTTTCTATGTTTCTGCTTGGTTATGTTCTTATTCACTTATATGATTCTTCACTTCAGTTCTAAAATGTTTATATCTTATGCATTTAAGTTCATGATCATAAATGAGATTAAGTACTTATTCCCTTATTCTCGTATGTTTTTAACTCGTCACTCACTTTGGTTCTTATTTACTCACCATGTTATTCTCTGATGTTCTAATTCACATATTGATGTATGTTCGAATTCACCTATGTTCTTATTATCTAACCTTCACATTCCCTTATATATGTATTCGGATATTCACTTATGTTCTGTTGTCTTCGTGTCTTCTAATTCGCTTTTGTTCTTGTGGTCACACGCACCTGTGTTCTTATTCAACTATTTTCTTATTTTCTGTTTAACTTATGTTCACTTTATATTATATTCTTTTTCACTCCTATTTTTATTCTCCTGTGTTTTTATGTTGTTTGTCACTTCTATTCCCCTTCATTCTTCCCGATGATTTTATGGGCGTATTTTACCAATCACTTTTGTTCTTATTTCTTTGCTCATGAAATATTTTAGAGATGTTCTTTTTCTCTGATGCTCGTCTGTTCTTTTCTTTGCGTGTTTTTATTCTCTTGTGTTTTATTCTATTCTGTTCATATGTTCCTACTGTCTTATATCTGCTCTAACATCTGCATTTTTTCTGTTCTTGTCTTGTGTTGGTTTTCTCTCGTGTTCTCATTTTAGTGTTCGCAAATGCTATGTTGGTGTTATTTTCTTTTTCCCATATGATCTTATGCTCTGACCTTGTTAATCACTAATGTTTATCCTGTCTTATCTTCATGTTCTTTTTTTTGTTCTTATTCAATGAGACACTTATTTTCTAAGTCGCTATTGTACGTATTCCATTATAATCTCATTATGTTATGTTCTTATTCTGTTGTGTTTTTAGTCTCTTATGTTCTTCCTCTCTGATATTCTGTTTTCTGTTCTACCCTTATGCCCTTATTGTATTATTTTATCAGTCAGTGTTATTTTTATTGTTTTGGTCTTGAATTGAGTATTCATGTTCTTAATCGCTAGTGCTCTGATGTTCTTGTTCTCATATGCTCTTATCCTGTTGTGTTATTTTTTTCTAAAATGTTCATATATTCTGGATATCTTATATTGGTCTTTAGATATGTTGTTTTTGTCTTTTTTTGAGTTTTCATTCTCTTACGTTCTTACCTGAATATTTGCACATGTTCTTATGCTCTTATTCCCTTGTGTTATAGTTCACCTATGATATTATTAATGTACCTTCCTATTCCCTTGTGTTTTATTTGCATATTTACTTACATTCTGATTTACTTCTGTACTTATTCCCTTTCTTTATTAACTTACATTTTTAGTTTGTTGTTTTCTTATTCTCCAATGTTAATGTACTTATTATCCACTGTTGTCGTTTTTTCATTCCCTTATTTTTTTTCCTAATTTACTGTCGTATTATTTTATTCTCAAATATTTTCATTCTCTTATGTCCACATTCTCTTTTTCTGTTATTCATTTGGAGTAGTACCGTCTTCATCTCTAAATTCCTTATTCTCTTACGTTTTTATGCTGTTATTTATTATTGCCTTATGTTGCATTCTCACGTATTCCTATTCTCGTCAATTCGTTTTCTCCGACGTTAAAATTCTCTTATTCGCTTTTTCTAATATTCTTATTCGATGCGAATGCTTACATTCTAATGATTATCCATTGTTATGCTCTCTTGTGTTCTTACTGCTTGACGTTCCTATGGTCTGCTCACTTATGTTCTCAGTCAATTACTTTGAATTCTATTTTAATCTTCTGATTTTAGTCTCTTATGTTCTTCTTTTTCTAATCATAAATAAGCTTATTTACTTATTCACTTACATTCTTATTCTGCTTTTCTCTAATTCTGATATTCCTTTTTAATCTCTCATGATCTTGTGTGTTTTCTCATGTTTTTTTTCTTTTATTTTCCTATGTTGCTGCTCTCTTATGTTCTTATTCACATCGATTGATTTATTTTCTGTTCTTATTATTTTCTCTTATGTAATCATTTCCTTTTTCATTAAAGCACTTATGCTTTTGTTTTCTGAAGGTCTTATTCTCGTAACATCCTACGTTCTTATACTCTTTCATTTTAAACTCAACTGTACTTTGTATGTCCTCGTATATTTATGTTCCTATTCACTTATTTTAGTATTTTCCATTTATGTAATTCTCTGATTCATGTGCTTATTCTCTAATGCTCTTCTGTTTCTATTCTCCTGTTTAATTATTCCATTGTTTTCCAATCCGGTATTTTTCCTATTTTTGTACTCACTTATGTTCTTACTCACTTATATTGTTTTTTCGATTTAAATCTCATGCTTTTTTATTCTATATTCATATTTGCATATTCATAAATGTTCTTATTTTCTTATTCTCTTATACTCGTATGTTGTCATTCTTTTATCTTATTATTCGCATAGGTTCTTCTTACTTTATCACCTTCTTCCCTTTTGTTCTTATTTGCATATGTAACTCCTCAAATTTTCTAACATTATCATTGTCTTACCTTCCCATTCTCTATTGTTCTTATTCATATATTGACTAATAGTCTGATATTTTTGTTCCCTTATATTTTTGTTCACTGTTGTTCTCACGGTCTCACGCTCTTATTTGCTTACTCACTTGTGTTTTGTTTTCGTATTTGCATCTGTACATATTCTCTTATGTTGTTCGGATGTTATGTTTTCGTTTCGTTCTGGTCTTATTTTCTTATGTTCTCCTTCTCTTACATTCTCATATTCTCTTCTTCCGTTATATCCCTCTTCACATATTTATTACTCACCTATGTTCTTATTCTTGTGATCTCAAACTCTGTCACTCTTTTTTTATATATACTTCTATTCTTGTTCTCCCATGTTCTTGTTCTCCCATGCCCAACAAGTCCACATCGACCCTCCCAACATAAACCCACCCAGACCCATTCTCCTATATTTGCCCCAGCTAATGCACATGGGAATACGGGCAATTGAGCATTGCCAATTCACCTGAACTGCAGATTTTGGGACTGTGGGAGGAAACCGGAGCAAACCCACGCTGACACAGGGAGAATGTGCATACTCCACACAGACAGTTGTCCGAGTCTGGAATTGTAACCCGGTCCCTGGCGCTATGAGGCATCAGTGCTAATCACTGAGCCGCCATGATGCCTGGTCTGGAGGGAAGGCCTCATGAGTAAAGGCTGAGAAACTTGGGTCTGTTCTCAGCTGAAAGAAAAAGGCTCAGATGGAATTTGATATAGACATACAAGATGATCAGAGGATGAGATAGATAGACATGAAAGTCATTTTCCTAGGATGATGACGTCAGCTTGTACGAAGCTACATAACTGCAAATTGAGATGTGATAGATTTGAGACAGATGTCACAGGCAGGTTCTTTACTGAGACAGTGGTAAGGGCGCGGGATACTCTTCCTGCCAGTGAAGTTAACTCAGCCACATTATGGAGATTTAAACAATCCTTGGAGAAGCACATGTGTGATGATAGTATTTTGTAAGGCGATAAGCTGAGAATAGTTCAAAGGTCGGTGCAACATTGAGGGCCGAAGGACCTGTTCTGCGCAGTACTCTTCCATGTTCTATGTTCTATGCCCTTCCCCACAGTAAGCATTCATACAAAGCACAGGTTTCATATCTCCCCCATCTCGAGCAGCACCAAACAGAGACGGTCTTATTGATTTTTCTGGTGTCCCAGTACTCTTCACAGACTCTTTTTTGCCCTTAATGTATTTATAAATCCAGTTTTGACTGACTTCAACAAAGCAGCATGCTGCAATTGAGCTAAGTAGAACTGAAAACTACATTAGACTGATTCAAATTCAGACGTGTTATCCATTACACAACAGGGCCGACCCACCGTTGACTTCCTCTCATCTTTTCCATATGTAATGGAGACATTTATATCGGGGGGATACAAGATTGCCAAGGTGAAGAACCAGCAAAGAGAATTAGCGTCACTACTTTATTTCAATACATCACACTTTGTGAAGCAGTGCCTTTCACTGGCAAATTGAACACATTCGTCTTCAGGTGCCCCCTTCAGTGTTGCCTGCATGTCTGCTGGACGTTTCCATTGCTGTATTCACAGTCTCTACGCGATTAAATGATCCACTCCAGTGAAATGTACGTTCCTAATCTGAGTCATGGTCTCTTCCTTTCAAGACCCTGAACAAGTTCAGCGAGAAATCTCTGGTCATTTCTAGCCCGGGATCTGGAATCAGACGATTGTCACGACACCCTTATTGGTGCTGCCCGCTCACTGGAGACCAGCGCGTCAAAATGAGGCCCTGTGACCACCAGCCTGTTCTGTGCGTTCCTGCAGTACATCTGCTAAACATCAGATTATCACAGCTCCGCTTTCTTCACAGTGAAATCCATTGCAATGATATGAACTTTTTCGAAACTTGGAGAGAGCAACTTTTCAACTGAAGTTTGTTATGGAGTCAACGGCATACACATTATTGTCTACAAGTCAGGTTGTAAGTTTTACGGTCAGCATCACAGGAGTTCCCTCATAAGGAGTCCTAATTTGCATCGCACAGACCTGGATATAATTCCCACTCAAGTAATGAAGATTTTTTTCCTCTTTTTGTGAATTATTAGAATGAAAACAAATTCTTGCTTGTATGCAGAGCACACACCCAGATCCTGCCGGAATCTGTCAGTAATTGTTTCCATTCGTATATAACGGCAAAGGCAGCAGATACACGGAAAACGACCACCGCAAATGCCCCTCCAATCATATCACCTTTCTTAGTTGGATGTATCTCGCTGATCCTTCAGTGTCGCTGAGTGTAAATCCTGGAAATTCCCCACGAGCGGTGTCCTGGCAGCATGTCTGTGCTGAGGAGTTGAAAGGTTCAGGAAAGTAATTTATCCCCTCCATCACTGTGGTAATTCTGGATATGCAGTGAATCCTTTCTCATTGAGTTACAACTATACTCCAGGAATCCGTTTCGAAAATTTAATGGTTCCTATCAGACATCTGCAATCGTTTGAAATAAGTTGAGACGTGGACGAAGACAGTAAAATAAAGCGATAGACAACGATGCCTGGGAGGCATAAGGCAGGAAGTGAGCGCGGAACTGATAGTGCAAACCTCAATGTCGGTGCCATTGGGTCAGCTTTTACTGCCCAATGTTTATACTTACTTACACATTGTACCTCGTCAATTAACCACAATGATCTTGTTCCTCTTGATGTGAGGTCCCTTCTGTTTGTATTAACGTGGTTCATGGGCCCCGATAGAATGAACACATCCTCTTTCTCCAGTCACTTTAACCAGGTGAAACTACCAGTATTAATTGAATACAAGAAGAGATTATGTTTTTCTGTGCCTTTTCAGTGAGGAATTTTCAGCTTTAAACTGTTTGTATTTGAAAATACGAGGATTGATTGCAATTCTTTGTTCGCAACATTGATCCGAAAACACATGTGAGGAAGTGGTTAAGCAACTTCACATATAGATGAGTAAGGACAGTTTTGCTGTGGTGCCGTGGCTTAGTTGGTTAAAGCGCTTGGCTCGTAAACAGGAAATCCTGGGTTCAACTCCCAGCGGTGCCTACTTGTTGCGTTCATGTTTGGGCTTTGGTGTTTCAAGTCTTCACGAAACTCACTCATTGCCGTTTTGGACTTTCACGCTGTTATGATTTGGTGATCCAGGTTAAGTTCCACCAGTGAATGCCACGTTTTTTATATTCCGAACTATTACTTATATCTGTGGTTTCTTTCCACTATTCCACAAGCACTTCTGCTTCTCCTCATCTCATATTCCCCCTCCTTCATTCCCAGTTCGGTCGGAACAACGATACGAGGCAGGAGACGCTGCAGATTTGACGGGGAATATTGTGGTAATGGCAGAGATACCACCAGCTGTTCACTCACATTCTCTGATGTCACCGTTCATACATTTAAACCAACAGTATATACATCGTTGTGCTCCTTTATTTGTAGTGTAATTGTTTTTTATCCTGGTGGATTAGGAATTCTATTTTGAATTCGAAACTGTCATAATTGTTTGAGGAAGAGGTGTCGCCTTGCCTGGTTTGAAGTGGCAGACACATTATCTGGAGAATGTGAGCCCAGTTCAATGCACTCCAGTCAGTGGACAAAAAGCCTCTCAGCAGCTCCACACTCAAACAGTCACGAAATGTCAGACTTTTCATAGAGCTGAAATAGGTAATGAGCTGGATGGACAGACAGAGTGTCGGAGAATGTGAAACAGGAAGAGGGTGAGACAAAGAGAGAAATATGGAGACACATGCTGAGTTAGACACTGAAAGGACCAATTCTCCATTAGACATTGCTGCAAACCGAGAGAAGAGAAACGAAAGAAGGCAATCATTTAAGCATAGCCTTTCACCAGCTGAGAGCAACGGAAACAGCATTACAGTCAATAAAGTCCTTTTGAATTTATAAAGGTGACGGTTGTCTGTTATTGAGATATTTTGATAAAAATCCTGATTCAACAGATAAGACTGATAATTTCCCAATTTTATAATATAGAAATGTATAAGTAACGGATATCTGTCGATCTAAAACTTTAACTCAGTTTTCTCCACAGACGCTGTCAGGCCTGCTGAGTTTCTCCAACAATTCATGTTTTCGTTCAGATTTACATTCTCAAAGAAAAATGAAAATCAACATTCTGTTGATCGCTTCACTTTTAAAACCCATCAGAAAATAAAACTGGTTACACTCTCAGACACAAATATACATTGCACCGACTGTACACATGCAAACATGCAAAACCCACTTTCAAATTCAGGCCCAAGACCGAAAGTCTCCGTATCGTATTCGAGTCTCGAAACCGCATTGGTAAATCACGTTTTCGCGACCTGCCAAATGCACAGCTGTCAAATTGACTGGCTGTAACAACAAGCTCCATTGAATCAGCCTGTCCTTGGCAGAGTGGGAGCGGGAGAATAATATTGATTCACAGATACGTTTTCAACTACAAATTCACTCTGTCATCACGACCACGTTATTACATCTCAGGAACAGTACCTGACTGTATCGCACCTCAACAGAAAATGACAACTTTAGATGCTGAAGATGAAAGTCAATAAGTGTAGCACTTGGAAATCACAGCCTGTCAGGCAACATCTAAGGAGCAAGGAAATCGACGATTCAAGAATTCCTGATGAACATCCTATACGCGAAACATAGAATTTCCTGCTCCGCGGATGCTGCTTCACCAGCACCACACTTTTTGACTCTATTCCCAACTCAGCTGATCTGCTTCGGAAAATTGATGATGAACTTGCCAGCATTCAGTTTGAATCTTCTGTCACATGTTTGACAGCTTGCAACATTCCATTCCTCATAAAATTAGATCATTCAAGTTGCGAGCTAAAGATGAACTGTGGATGCAGGAAATCTAAAACACAAGCATAATTGCTGGAGAAACTCTGCATTCTCTGATATCAACTGAATATTGAACATTAAGGGTGAAAAGGAAAAGAGAAAGCTGCAATTTGATAACTGCAACACTTCGTTTCTCCAAAAAAGGACATCATGAAATGCAGTATTTCGATCAGGCTCTCACCGTCTCAAGTACTGATAGGATTGCGGAAATAAATGTTGGCCCAGTCATTGCTGAACAAGTAAATTAAAAGACTTATTGCGTTCCTAATCAGTTGTGTCCCCGGCAGACCATGTTAATGTGATCCACAAAGAAGGACAGCCAGGTCCCTCTGTATTCCAGAGACCTGCAATATCTAATTTAAATAAAAGGGTCAGTATTGAATATTCCTGCAAACATCTCATTCTCCACTTAATACTGCATTGGTCAATAATTTACTCACAAAAGTCCTCATCTCAACATCACTCAATTTTTATATCCTTAACGGTCTCTTCACCGTTTACCTTTCAAATTATTTTCACCAAGTACATGCCTTTTTTTTTAAATCGAAGACTAAGCTGAGATGATGTCTGTTGGAAATCCAAATATCTCTCTATCACACTTTGTCCCGTGTTTAGTGTGTCCGTGTAAAATGCGTTAAACCTGTGCCCTCTCGGTTTGAATTCCACCATCCTGGGTAAAAACAAGGCCTAGGCCAGTCACCGATCCAACCCCAGTCATGATTTTTTAAATGTCTACGAGTTTACACACCAGCCTGGAATACTGCTGGGAAAAGACCTTGCTCAAACATTCTCTCCTTACAACTCAAGCCCCTGCTCAAACACTCTCTCCTTACAACTCAAGCCCTCTCGACACTGTAACATCCTTGTAAATCTTTTCTTCACTCTTTCAGGTTTTACAATATCTTTCCTGTTGAAGGTGATCGGAATTGTCAGCAATATTCTACATGTGGCTCCACTGATGTTCTGTACAGCCAGAACATGACATGTGAAATTCAATAATCAATGTTCTGACTAATGAAGGCAAACGTGCCAAATGCTTTCTTCACGAACTTTTCGACATGTGACACCGATATTCCTGCTCTCATAATCTTTGCCTTGACTTATAAAGTCGAACTTGTCTTCTTAACTACTATATTCTGCTGCCTTCACATATCTGTGGACCCACATGCAAAGTCACTCTGTTCCTTTCGGTTTCCCAGCGCCCTACCGTTCTTTGAGTACTCCCATGACGTGTGACTTACGAAATGCATCGCCTGATGTTTTTATTGTTATTTTTAGCTCCCCCTATCTGCCCATTTGACAAATCCAACTATGAAATCCTGGACCCTAAGATCTTCCTCCTCACTGTTCACCACTTTTCCAATCTTCATATCCTCCTCAAATGTTCTTATCATTTCCCCAACATTATTTCTATATTGTTTTTGTGCAATCATAAACATTAAGAGACACAACATTGATTCTTGTGGTCCACCACTGAAAACCAGTTCCACGTCTCAGAAACAGCAGCTTCCTTGTCTCCAACCAACCAAATAATTTTGGATCCAACTTACCACGTGAACCTGTATCCCTTTTATATTAACCCTGTTACCAGTCTCCGTTGTGGGAACTTGTCTAAGGCTTTCTAAAACCCTCATAAACTAAATCAATTTCACTACCCTCGTTTAAACATCTGATCACTTCCTAAAAAAAACTGATCTGTCAGTCACGAATTCCTCTGACAAAACCATGTTGACTCTCGCTTGTCAAACATTCTCTGAAGAAGTTGCAATTAATTCTCTCCTGAAGAGGCTTCTCATTATGTTTCCCGAAATGTGATGTTCGACTCACTGCTCTGTAATTTGCTGCATTATCTCCGCCAGCCTTATTGAAAACTGGAACCACGTTAGTAATCCTGAAATCCTGTAACCACTCCCAGGTGGCCAAAAATGAATGTAAAACATTGGTCAGAACACGTGCAATTTTCTCTGTAGTCTCACAAAGCAACGCGAGACACAACCACATTCCGACCTCGACATTTGTCCAATTTTAGCCTGTTAAAACCTCCAAAACCATCTCAGTCGCGATGTGAACCGGCTCAAAAAACTCTCAGTCCCTCGTCCCTGCATTCTGTACCCAGATATTACCCCACAAGGACTGTTCCCCGGCTGCATGTTTAAGGTGATTCACTCAGTCATCCCATTTACTGACACAACTGTACTATCACACTGGAGGGAGATCATTCAGGTATTATATGTGGAAAAAACTGTTAAAGCCTTTGCGCCTATAAATCCTTTTGCTTTGACAACCAATGGCACATTGTCACAGTGAGAAATGGTTTTAGTGTTATCTATCTGAAAAAAAAAGTCACTAAGTTCCACCTCCTGCAGAAATTCCAGTCTGTTCAGATTTGGCATGAGATTTTTTTCTCTCTCTCTTTCTGTTCTTGATCGCATTCAAAATAGAACTCGGTGACAAATCCCATACAAATGATTGCTGTATTAATAGACTTAAGAAGTTGATGCCTATGGCTCACATTGCAATAGCATGAATCGACAAGAGAAGTTTTCAAAAGGAACAGAGTACTGTCTTCGGTACAGAGGATCATTGAGCACGGACGATCTCAGGCCACCAAAAGGGCACACGCACGACCTTATTTCCTCGATCATTCACAGTGTCAGATGGCCTGAGACAGAGTTCTGCGCCAAGGAACAGGTTCAAAAGCAGAAGGTGCTGGAAGAGGTAAGCAGGTTTGGCAGCATCTGAGAAAAGAAATAAGAGTTAGTATTTCCGGTCCAGTGACACATCCTCAGAACTCAGAATCTACGAAATATTGACCGATCTGCAAAGGATAGGGTGGTGGGGTTGGAGTTGAGGTAAGAAGTAAACGGTAGGTTGCTGTAGAACTCAACGACAGATAGAAGAATTGGGTAAACTAATGGATAATGATCAAGCTGAGAGGGTGAGTAGTTTTTTTTTGTGTGGAGACTGTTCGTGAATAAACATTGATAGTGTGTAATGGCTGCATATGTGATGGCAAGGAGTGGTGTGTGAGGTGGAGGGCAAGGAGATGGATGAGTTCAGGACCTAAAAGTATTGAAATTGATGGAGTCTGGAGGGCTGCAGCATTCCCAAATGGAAAATGCGATGTTGTTCTTCAAGCATGTACTGAGCTTCTCCGGAACACTGCAGTTAATCTGAGACAGAGATGTTGGCCAAGGAACGGGCTGGTTCGCTAATGTGGCTGCGAAGTGGTAGTTTAGTGTCTTTCTTGAAGATGGAACTTGGATTTTCTGTAAAGCAGTCACTCAGTACACACTTCATTTCCCAAGACAGTGGAGACAACATCGCGAGCAGTGGATATGGTGGATTGGGTTGTGCGAAGTGCAGGCAAAGTGTTTCTTCACCTGGAAGATGTGTTTGGGCCCTTGGTTACTGAGGAGTGAGGACATAATTTGACAGTTGAGGAGAAACAAGATGTAAAAAGGAAGGATTATTCAGGAAATGTTATCAGAGATGTTGGAAATCATGTGTCTAAGAAAGCTATCATAAGGACCGTTTATCAAATGATTGTAGCAATTGGAACAAGGTTGACAAGTTAATGACACAAATTATTACGTATTAATATGTTTTAGTAGCCATGAGGGAGACATGGTTACAGGTTGGTCATGACTGGGTGTTAAATATCCGGGGTTTTCAGACTTTTCGGAAGGACAGACAGGAGAGTCTAATATTGAAGGACAACTTCAACGTGGTACTGTGAGATGGTATAGGTTCGATAGAGAGTGAGTTTGAATCCATTTTGTTGGAAATTAGAAATTCTAAGAAGAAACTTTCACTGATAGGCGTAGTCTGTAGACCACCAAATTGGTGAGGTGAATACACAAAGAAATAAGTAATGCTGGTCAAAATGGGCCGGATATTACCTTTGGGGATTTTAATCGACATGTAGATTGGTCGAACCAGCTCAGTCTGTGTTGCCTTGAGGAGGACGTTGTTGGATTTAATCGTGATGGTTTTCCTGAACAGTAAGTCAAAGAAACGGCGAGGTAGCAAGCTATTGTCGATCTGGTCCTCTGTAGTGAGACAGGAATATTCAAATACCTCATTATTAAGCATTCGCTTGGAAGGTGTTATCACAGTATGGTTGAATTGAGAATGCAGATGGAGAGTATGAAGTTAAAAACCAATGCCAGATCCCTGTGCATATACAAGGGGCTCTACAATAGAACGGGGAGAACCTGGCAAAGTAGACTCAAAACAAAAAAATGGCGGGTACGTTGATGAGCAGAGCTTTCAATTACATTTTTCAAAGTGATGAGCAGAATTATATTCCAATGTAAAGGAAGGACAGCAAGAAAAGGTATAATCTGGCATGGTTGTCTCAAGAAGTAAGGAAGGCTATCAAATTCAAGGAGAAGGCATACAAAGTGGTTAAAATCAGCATGAAACTGGAAGATTTGGAAAACTTTCTCGGTCAACAGAATGCCACAACAGTGCTGTAAATAACCGTAAGAACATGAGAAAAAAAGAAACTCGCACAGATAATAAAGACGTCCATCAGAAGTTTTGACAAAAGAAGACAGCGAAAAAGAGTGGTTATAGTGTACGTTGGTCCGTTAGGCATATAGTTATGGGATGTGATGAAATGGCTGAGGCATTGAACAGTTTTTTTGTATCGTTCTTCACAGGGGAATACACTAATCCATGCCAGTAATTGACAAAGAGATGGATGTCGGTGGGGACCTGGAAACAATCTTTATTTCGTAAAAGCTAGTGTTGGGCAAACTAATGCAGCTAAGGATAGACAGTCTCCTGTCGCTGATGGAATGGATCCCAAGATGCTAAAAGAGTTGGTGGGGGAACTAACAGGTGTACTGGCGGTAATCTTGCAAATTCGCTGGACTCTGGGTCAATTCGATCAGATTGGCAAATAGTAAATCTGGCGCCACTGTTAAAAAAAATGGAAGGACGACAAGAGAGGGGGTTATACATCCACTAGCTTAACTTCTGTAGTCGAGAAGGTGCTTGAGTCTACTATCAAGGAAGGAATAAGAGGTCACTGCGATAGAGATTGAACAGACACAGCACGGATTCATGTAGGGCAGGTCATGCTTTACAAATATATTGGTATTCTATCAAGACATGACTCGTATGATGGATAACGGGGACTCAGTGAATGTGGTGTACCTTGATTTCCAAAAGACCTTCGACAAGGTGCACACAAGATGCTGATGCGTAAGGTCAGGATGCATGATGTTAGTGGTCGAGTATAAACATGGATAAAGGAATGGTTAACTAACAGGAAGCAAAAAGTGACGATAATTGTGTCCTATTCTGGCTGGCAACCAGTGAGTAGTAGTGAGCCTCAGAGATGGGTTTTGGAACTGTAATTATTAACAATTTATATAGATAATTTGTAGGTGAGGACAACTTTACAGATGACACGAAAATGAATGGCAGTGGACAATGCGCAGAGGAATGTGAAACTTTGTAGAGGAAAATAGTTACATTGAACAAGTGGGAAAGGTTTAGCAGATGAAACGTGAAGTCATCCATTTTGTTAGAAGTTACAGAGAAAGGGTTATTACTTGTCGACTAAAATGTTGAAGCATGCTGTTGGACAGGGGGACCTGGGTGTCCTTGTGTATGAATCACAAAGGTCGGGTCTGCAGGTACAACAAGTAAGTAGGTAGGCAAATGGAATGTTGTCTTTCATTACTAAAGAGGGTGAGGTTAAAAGAGCAGAGGTTATGTTGCCGCTGTACAGGGTGCTGGTGAGGACATTCTTCGAGTACTGTGAGCAGGTTTGGTCTCATTACTTGAGAAAGGATGGTCTGGCACTGGAAGAGGTGCAGAAGGTGTAAACTGGGATAATGCCGAACTTGAGGGGATAGGGTTATGAGGAGAGACTGAGTGGATTGGGATTATATTCATTGGAATTCAGAAGAATTAGGAGAGACCTTATAGAAATATGTACAATTTTGAAAGGAATATGTAAGATAGAAGTAGAAAGGATATTACAACTGGCGGGTGAAATTTGGAAAAGAGGGCACAGCCTCAAGATTAGAGGCTGGAGCAGATTCAGCACAGAATTGATAAGGAACTTATAAACCAAAGGTTTGTTACTCTTTGCAATCCTCGATTCCTGATGAAGGATTTTTGCATGAAGTAGTTGACATCAATTCAGTAAACGTTGTTTATGGCCATGATCTTATTTTTGAACAATAAACGAAGTAAGGGATACAGTGAGAGGACGGATAAATTGATCTAAGCGCACGAAAGGATCAGTCATGAACGTATTGAATGGCGGAGCAGGCTCGAAGGGCTGGAGGGCTTACACCTGCTCCTATTTCTGATATTTCATGAATGCATGGTTCACATCTTCAGCAATTGCAGGGGATGATTCCACAGTGCCATGTGGGGAGGTGTTAGGAGTGAATGCAGAATGCACCAGTGTGTCCCAGATTGAAGGTTTCATGCGGAAGGCAGAGGTGAGAGGAATATGTGCGTGATGATGGCATTTTGCTGGAGCTGGTGGAATTGCAAAAAGCAATCATTACTTGAAGCACCACAGCACATAAAGCTACAGAACAAGTTCTGGAAAATGGGATGAGTGTGGATCGGCGCTTGATGCCTGACATTGGCAAGAAGGGCCAAAAGGCTATGAAAGGGCCAAAACGCTCTTTGCTATGAAAGTCCCAGTATCTATGAGAAATTAATTGAACCACCCTTTTGTGGCCACAAGATCAGTCAGAATCCGGGATTTCATCAGCAAGTAATACAATTCTTTTTCCTTGAAGCCTATCTAAATTACACACCACCTACGAAAAGCAACTAAATATCTCCAATAACCGATTTTCTTTCTCCTAACCATATCGTTATCCACTCCATTTTTCAACTGTTCTTCTCCTTCTTTTGGTTCTTTCCCCACCTGTCGTTTATTCCTTTACAAGCCACAAATAAGAAATTTAACTGAATACTCCCTATTTGCCTGAATATGTGCAGTTTTGAAAAGCATGTTGCAGGAGAAGCATAGCAGATAAGGCAGCATCCAAGTCGGAAGATGCATTTCAGTCAGAACCTCCTTGAGGACTCCTCAGTGCTGTTCTAACAATAATACATAGCCCAACACCACCCAGAACAAAATTGCCGAATTGATCAGCAACGCATGAATGACACAACATCGACACAGGTGCACTTCCTCCACCACCAAAAACTCAGACATGCAGGTTGTACTATCCATAAGATTAAGTGCAGAAATTCACCACGCCTCCTTAAACAGAACCTTTCACATTCACAATCACGTCCATCTCAAAGGTAAAGGATGACAGGTGGGGAGGACAACCCGAAAAACCAGTTACCATGCTGACCTGGAAATATTTTGTCATTCCCCCCCCTGTCACTTCGTCAACATTCTGGATTTCCTTCGTTTACAATGAGGATGTACTGATAGCCCATGGAGAACAAGGGTTCCAGAAGGCTGCTCATCATCACCTTGTCCAGTCAAATTAGGAATGAGCAATACATGCTGACCCTGTCTTCAATATACACATCCGAAAGAAGAATGACAATTAAATGCTTTCGCGTCTTTTTTTAAAAAGCTAGCCCTTACTAAGCTATTTCTGTTTTAATTTCAGAATTATTAAAGATGAGGTTATCTTTGGAAACTGAAACAACGACACATCACATCGGTATCTGATGGAGTTGTTCAGTTTAAAGTAGCCTGAACACGTCGGGCTTTGAAAATGAAGGAGAAATCAACATTGCGAGTCCAGTGAAACCATTCACGTGTGCTGTCTATGGGCGGGGCTTCAGCCAATCATCTGGACTGCCAAGATACTAATGGAGGGACGCTGGAGAGAACTTTTGGAAATGTGCTGACTGTGGAAAGTATTCAATTATTCGCCTACCACGACAATTCACCCGGCCACATTGGGGAAAAGCATTTCATCTGTTCTGAGTGTGGGAAGCGATTTGTGCAGTTATCTAACCTCCTGCTGCACTAATGCATTCACACTGATGAGAGACTGTTTAATTGTTCAGAGTGTGGGAGATGCTTTCAAAAACAGTTCTCCAAAAAAGAGGCATCACCAATGTGTTCATACAGAATACTCACTTGTATTTCAGCAACCTGCTGAAACACAAGCGAGTTCCCACTGGTTAAAGGCCATTCACCTACTCTGAATGCGGGGACGGATTCACTCCATTCACACACTTGCTGAGACATCAGTGAATTAAACATTGGCAAGCGGGCAATTTATGTTCCATTTTTGGGAAAGAATGTACTGAAATCTTACATTCTGCTAATACACCAATGGGTACAAGCGAAAAGAAACCGTTTAAATTTCCAGAGTATCGTAAGTGTTCCCAGGAACTGAACTCCCATCAACGTGTTCACATTGATGAGAAACCATTCACGTGCTCTCACCGTGAGACTGACCTCCCACTGTGTATCGACACAATTTAACTGCTGCATCTCCTCAAGCAGTGATTACACTTCTCACGGACTTCCTTTGCAGTGAAACACAGTCAGTAATTCTGAATTCATCAAATACATTTTTAATAAACATCAAGCTTGAACAACGAAGAAAATGCCCAAGAACAGAGTGCAAATGCATATCGACCAGTCTCCTCTCATTGGGGAGAAATTGGGGAAAACTGTGTATTTGATGTGATTGATACTTGAGCAATTAAAACCCAGTTCAATTAAAGAGGCTATTCACATCCAATGAAGTAAACGCCAGCTGATAGAATGAACACAATTAATTTCTGGATGCAATAACAGCAGGATAAATCACATTTGACATCACTGGAATGCGTGTGCCACCGTTGATATGCAGACCATCTGAGCTCTTCTCTTGATTAGAGACAGAAATGACTGGTGGTGATTTAATCAGTGGGCTCCGAGACCTCAGGCAACGGAAGAGGTTGAAAAGGACAGTTGCTTATGGTATTCTCAACCCGTTCATGGGAATGGAACCCATACTGCCAGCATCACACTACCTTACACGCAAGCAAGCCAGCCAACTGAGCTAAACCAATCTAGTGTGTCACATATGCGGATGAATTATTGAATCCATTGCTACACATAGTGTTGGTGAACGGCCTCAGCCCACAAAGCGTTTACTGTCGTTTCATCAAAGCATTGTTACGCTTGAAGCTGTTCTCACAGTCAGAGCATTTACTTTTTCTCGCAACGGTATGAACAAGCCCATATCTGCTGAGTTTGGAGAACCATTTGAATCCCTTTCCACACAAGGGGCAAGTGTTTGCCACTAATGTGAATAATCTGTGCTCACTGTGTACAGATGACCACGTGAATCGCTTCCAACACTCAGTGGAGGAATATGGTATCCATTCAGTGTTTATCAAGCTTGTGCGTCTGAATCTTTACTGATTTAATACACATCTTCTCAAGCACAGAGCAGAAGGATGTACATGCTCCAGTTTCAATTCGACTGGTTGACATTAGAGTGGATTGTGGAGGTTATCCCTGCCCAAACGGAGCGGAAAACCTTCTCTTCCAGTGACGAAGACAGATGTGTGACATTAGGCTGGATCCCCTCGTGAAAACTTGCCCACTCATGGACCAGCTGAATGAGTTCTCGCCCATGGGACTAATTGATGTTGAATTAAGACCTCTGAATTTCAGATCTGAGAAAATCTTAAAAGAGTTTTCCCCACAACCAGAGGAATGGTCTCTTGTCAGTTTAAACCCACAGATGTCACACGAGGCTGAATAACAGAGTAAATCCCGTTCCACACAGGGAGCACGTCAACAGTCTATCTAAACAATGTCTGTGTCGCTGAGCTCTGAGCAGCTGTAATCCTTCCCACAATCCAGAAATTTCCATGTTGCTGATCTCCATATATATCTCAAGTTCCGATGATCTGTTGAATCCTTGCCCTTAAACACAACAAAGGTATGGCTTCTCTTCAGATCTTTTAAATAAATAATGTTAAATTGGATAATGTGAAATAATTTCTGCAGTCATTGTACTGGAACACTCACAATGTAGAATGTCTGTGTGTGAGTGTGTGTGGGTGTCTGTGTGAGTGTGTGGTTGCATATGTGTGTGTTTGCATGTGTGTGTATGTTTGTTGGCGTTTTACATTCACACTGCCATTTGAAATCTTTTCCCACAGACATGCCAGATAAATATATAACCTTCATGTCCTGCTGAATTTAGGGACTCCTTTGGATCTTGGGTCAGTATATCATGCTTGATTTTACTCACTCAACTTAAATACTTTCAATCTCGGTATTTGCCGAGAGATGCGAGGGAGGAGCAAAGGGCTTCAGGGAAGGTGAGTTTAACAGTTAAAAATCCTTAGCTCAGGCGGCGGAGCCTCCATTTGACCCGAGGTGGGAGGCAGGAGCGAAGGACTGCTAGGACGGTGAGTCTGACCTTTTAAAAACCTTAGTTCAGGCGTGGGGGCCTCCATTTGCTGAGAGGTGCGAGGGAGGAGCGAAAGTCTTCTGTGAAGGTGAGTCTAAAGGTTTGAAGATCTTAGTTCAGGAGTCGGGGCCTCCATTTGCCAAGAGGTGCGAGGGACTTGCGAAGGACTTCTGAGAAGGTAAGTCTAACGGTTTAAAGACCTTGGATCAGGCTTCGGGGGCTCCATTTGCCGAGTGGTATGAGGGATGAGCGAAGAACGTCTAGGAAGTTGAGTCTACAGGTTTAAAAACCTTAGCTCAGGCGTCGGGAACTCCATTTGCCGAGAGTTGCAAGGGAGGAGTGAAGGACATCTGTAAAGGTGAGTCTAAAGGCGTTCGTTCACGCGTCGGGGCCTCCATTCACCGAGAGGTGCAAGGCAGGACCGAAGGGCTTCTGGGAAGGTGAGTCTTATGGTGTAAAAACCTTAGATCAGGCGTTGGGACATCCATTTGCTGAGAATTCCAGGGGAGGAGTGAAGGATTTCTGGGAAGGTCAGTTTAATGGTTCAAAAATCTGAGATTAGGCGTCGGGGCCTCCATTTGCCGAGAGCTGTGAGGGAGATTGAAGGACTTCTGCGAAGTTAAGTGTAACGATTTAAAAACCTTAGTTTAGGCATCGGGCCCTCTATTTGATGCGAGGTGCGAGGAAGGTGCGAAGGACTTCTGGGAAGGTGAGTCTAACAGTATGAAAACCTTTGATCAGGCGTCGGGAGCTCCTTTTGCCGAGAGTTGCAAGGGAGGAGCAAAGGACTTCTGGGAAGGTGAATCCAATTTTTTAAAACCCTAAGGCCAGGCGCAAAGGCTTCCATTTGCTGAGAGGTGCGAGGGAGAAGCGAAGGACTTTTGGAAAGGTGAGTCTAACATTTTAACAACCTGGTTTCAGGCATCGGGGCCTCCATTTGCCGAGAGGTGTGAGGGAGGAGCGAAGGACTACTGGACTTTTTAAGTGTTTGACATCTAAACCCGAGGTCTTTCACCATCAGACCGCCCTCCTACCGACCTCCTCTAAACTTACTAAGATTCTGTAAACCAGGTAAATTTTCAGGTTTCTGTTTTTTTCCCCTCTTCTCTTCCTTTGTTTAGTTCTGTGCTGATTTTCAGACTAGCGGGATATGGAAGTCAGGGCCGTTGCATGTTCCCCCTGCAGAATGTTGCAGGTGAGAGACACTTCACATGTTCCTGTCGACTACATCCGCGTGTCGTGCAGCCAACTCCAGCTCCTTGAAAACCGAATTAGGGAACTGGAGCTGGCGCTGGATGATCTACGGATCATCCGAGAGTCTGAGGGGGAAATTGAGAAGATATACAGGGAGGTGATCACTCCCCAGACACAGGATAAGGACAGTTGGGTTACTGATTGGGGGAGTATAGGGAACCGACAGTCAGAGCAGGGATCCCCTGTGGTCAATCCCCTCATCAATAAGTATATCATTATGGATACTGCTGGTGGGGACAGCCTACCAGGAGAAAGCCATAGTTGTCAGGTCTCTGGCACTGTGGCTCAGAAGGGAAGCGGGGGAATAGAAAAGCGCAAGTGGTAGGGGAATCAATAGTTTGGCGGATTGACCGGAGATATTGTGATCAGGAAAGGGACTCCTGGAAGGTATGTTGCCCGCCTGGTGCCACGGTCCGGGTTGTCGCCAATCGGGTTTGCAAGATTCTCCAGTTGGAGGGTGAGCATCCAGAAATCATAGAACATATTGGCACCGATGCTATAGACAGGAAAGTGATTGAGTATCTCAAAAGTGACTACAGAGAGTTCGGTTGGAAGCTGAAGAGCAGGACGAGTAGAGTCGTGTTCTCAGGTTTGCTACACCTGCCACGAGATAGTGAGATGAGGAAGAGTCAGAGAATGGAACTTAACAAGTGGCTGCGAGGGTGGTGCAGGAGGGACGTCTTCAGATACCTCGACCATTGGGATACCTTCGGGGGAAGGTGGGACCTGTACGTGAAGGACGAGTTCCACCTGAACTGTAGGGGTACAAATGTCATGGGTGGGAGATTTGCTCTTGCAATTCAGGTGGGTTTGTACTAGTTTTGGAGGGGGGAGGGAGTCGGATCCACATGTCTGAGAGGGGGTCAGTTGCATACAGGACCGTGTCAGGACATATTGAATCTATCTGGAAGGTTTCTATTCAATAGTACACCCCAGAATGTTGTTCATGGAGGATTCAAGAATAAATTTGGTGTTGAATGTCAAAAGGGGAAAATCAAATTGTATCTTGATGAAGATGGTCATTGCCAGGCAGATATGTGATCTGACCCTGTTACTTGCCACTTGTGCAGATTTTGTATGATATCTAGGTGTTGTTACAAATTAATATACGTTTTTTGGGAAGTTTTTTTAGCGCATGTTGAGATTCCGGGTGAAAAGTTGTTCTCAATTAGAACACATCGACCAGCTCAGCTAGCAAACGTACAACCTGAACATATGCACATGCATAACTTCAGTATCTGAGCAGCTGAAAATGATGTTGAATGTTGTCCAACCGTCAACCAACATTCCCACCTCTGAAGGGAAAGTCATTGACAAAGCAGGTGAAGATGGTTGGGTCAAGACCCCGACCCAAAGGAACGCCAAAGGGAAAGTGTGGACTGCATATGGTTGACTTCAGAGGAGAGAGGTTGTTGCTGGAAACGCGAAGGATGTCAGGCAGCATCCGAGTAGCAGGAGAATCGACGTTTCCGTCATGAGCCCTTATTGCTGATGAAGTTCTGATGCCAGAAACGTTGACTCTCCTGCTCCTCGACTGCTGCATGACCTGCGCTGCTTTTCCAGCCTCACACTCTCGACCCTTTGTAACTCCACTCTGAAAAAGAAGGTTTGGATTCTCAAGCACCACCGGCTTCACAAGTGTGTCATGACACATCTGAAAAATTTGATTAAAAATGTCACATGCAGAAAAATCCAGATATCAAGCAAACTGTGGTATTTTTGACAAATAGACTTGTATGTTATGCTGCTAAAAAGGCGATCAGCCAGGATAGCGCGGCACCAAGGAAGTGGATTCGGAAGAAAAGGCACACAAGACAGGAACTGTTAACTATGTTTCTCTGTCCATGTATACTGCCAGACTCGCGGAGTTCTTCCATCCCTTTCTGTTTTAGTCTCAGATTTTCAATATTTGCCAGAATCACCCTCAGTTACAAACCCGTACTAGGACGTCACTGTTCCGCCCACCCATGTGTCCAGAACTTGAGCCAGAATGGCAGCTGTTTACCTTGGAACTGCAAAACATTTACCCACTATTTTTTTTCAAGGTGCTCGATGTTCGCTGGAAGCGTTTTTAAACGCTCTTGGCCTGAATCACTCTCTCCAGGCTCTAAAGCCTTAACGTCTGGAAAAGTGCATCTCTTCCATTTACCACGAAGGTGAAGCCAGCATGCGAATGCCCCTCCCTCTCCTATAATGAGTACAGTCTCACGGCGTGGATTCCTGGGTAGTTCCCCAGCCATTAAATCCAATTGTTACAGAATGTTGATTATATTCATTCCTAATTTTCTTTTTCCTGCATTTAAAGCTTCTGTTTCCAAATGATCTTTGGAAAACAAAATTGGCTGGTGAAAAGACATCTTGAATTGCATGCATCTATTACATCTCTTAAACCCTCTCGCCAACATAACCTTATCATTAAAATACTTGACTCGTCAAACCATTTTGTAAATTCCCATCCTAACTGATAATGCTGGATTTTGGAAAGTTCGTTATCACATGGATGTTTGGAACTCAAACGAAGAGATGTATATGTTTCTTCTGAATGTCTCTCAACACATTTATTTTATCATCTGATTTTACCGAAAAGTGGAAGGCACGAAAACTGAAGTGTTCCTTTGATTCCATTACTGTGTTATATTTTCAGTTACAGTAGATGTGAATCCATGATCATCCATAGCTCTGCTCGCGATCTTTGCCATTGACCCAACTGTCGGATCTTTAATAATGAATATTTCAACTCAGTGTGTTATTTTGTTATTATTTCTTCCAGTCATGTCTAAATGAGGGTTTCGTCACTGCAGGTCCCTCAGCTATGTGCTGCTAATTTATTCCACTCGTATACGTGGCCTCTTTCACAAGCATCACTCGGACACTCCTCAGCTCCTGCTTGCTCCGGCTTGGGTTTTGGGGATGAGGTGATGGCGACACACAGAAGGATAGGAATTCAAAGGTAGCACGGGAGATACTTGTCCTCTTGACAGAGTGAGGGGACTCGGCAGGAATACTATCCCACTATGGACATTCACCAGAGAAACAGAGAAACAATTTATAATGTTATGGGAGACAAGTGGGCCTTCGGGATGAAGGCGGTGGTCGCAGATATTTGCTTGGAACCTCTTGGCTCCACTCCACGGGGAAATGGAAAAACGTGTGGGAAACACAGTCGTGAACCAATTATAAGGGGAGGAGAAGGAGTTTCATAGGTTTCCGACCACAGTGCAAAAGTATGTGCGGTTTACTCGTTGTTTCATGAAAGGATCTCTCAGAGTGGTTACAAGATATTCTGAGAGAATGAGGGGTGAACGGAGGGCGAATATTCAAACTCGTTGGGCACATTGGCAGCAACACCGTGTGTTCAAAATAGGGGTGAGGACGTAGGGGCAGACAGCAGCGTGTTGGGAAGCAAGCTCAACAGTATGATCTCAAATGGAGTCATCTTAGGATGATGTGCAGTGCCACCTGCCAATTAGTGAAGAAACAGAAAGGTATATTGGGCAAAGATATGGCCAAAGAGATGGCGCTAGAGGGAGAAGGAGTGGAGTGGACGAGGTTCTGATCATGGACACCATTTCTTTCAGTGGAGGAATCAATCCACACTGGAGGCATCACAACTGGGCAGGGACTGAGATCATTGAGGTCGTGGGGCGGTGTGTTGGTTATTCACCCAGGCATATACAAGGATTGTTTCGCTAGAATGGCAGTGTACACCGTATGAGCAAACCTGGTAAGAATGGGCGGCAGGAAAGCAAAAAGACAGGATTACATTGGAAACTGGAAATTTCGCTTTATAAAACGCTGGAAGCAGCTCTGAAGAGTTCCAATTTATAATCCTCTGGTTTAATGAGGACTGTGATTAACAATGCCAACTTATAATGTGAGTTTAGCAGTTCACTGCTGTTCAGTAAGAGTCTGTCTGATGATCTGGAGAAATCGAGGCTATTACGTTTGGTCTAAGTCTAGCTGGAGCTGAAACAACGAGTATCGTTGCGTGCAATTCTGTTTCTGAATGAGGCTGTTTGCTGGGCGAATGTCTGTGTGGAATTTGCTCATTCTTCCTGTTTCTGCGTGGGTATTCCCAGGTGCACTTATTTCACGCCACAGTCGAAGAATGTGTATGCTATATTACCCTTGGTGGGTAGCTTAGATTTGTTAGCCATGGGACTGCTGGGTTACAGATGAATGTGGGTAGCTTGAACAATTGAACTTTATTGGGCAGAATAGCCTGTTTCCACACTTTGGAATTCTATTCCTTTCAAAATTTCCAAGGAAGGGAAAGTTCATTTACCCCGTGAGATTCCAAATCCATGTTACTTCGCCTTTTGTACTATCGCTCTTCGCTCACAATCACTCTCCCGCTCTATCTCTGTCACTCTCATAACATTACTGTAAATTATCTTTCACATGATCACTTCATCAGGAATAGGAACGTGCCACTATCTAATTGGCCTCTCTGGGCATATACACCACCACTGAAATACCACACTCTCTGGCCCATCCATTGCGAACCAATGTGTGTAATGGCCTCTCTCTATCTCCATCCGTGTACAACCAGGGGACTGCGGTATAGATTTTCCAGGTCTCCCATGTACGTCACTGAAAATGAGAATTAGAAATCCAAAAGAGAAAAACAGCTCCTGGCTAATAATATCTGCCTGATGCCCCAGAATGGCCTAATCTGTTTTACTTGAGGACAGAAACATTAACATCCGGCCCTATTCATAGCACCTTCCCCTCAGACTCTCTCCCGTTCTCCTGCTCCCCTGATATATTCCCTTTATCTTTCCATTTCTCTCTTCCCAAACCCGTCTCAGTCTTTTCCATGTGCTCCCTATCAAGTTTGCAGCCTGTCACATGACATCGTGTCAATCTCTCTCACCCTCTCCGTTATTTTCCCGTCAAACTCGTCCCTGTGAATGAAGGAAGCATTGTCTTTGTAATACTATTTCTCTCGCTCGCTCCCTCTCGATATCCCCGTCTCTTTCTCTCGAACCCTGTCAGTCTCTCACGGTCTCTCTCTCCCTGCATCCGTGTCTCTCTTTCCTCAGTCTGTCTCTGTCCCTGTCAGTTTCTATCCTTCTATCTATTCACCACCCCATCTTCACTCCCTAGTCCCTCTCTGTCCGTGCCTCTCTATTGACTGCCAGTCCGCCCATCTCTTCCCCCACAACTACCATGGCTCCAACATTGTTCAGCCTTCGCTCTGAAATATTTCTCACTGTAGGGAGAACAACAAATAGGAAAATAGCCACACCCAGAGCCTGGGTGTCCTGTTCTATCTGTAATCAAACTTCACTCTCTCATCAATTCCCCAGGAAAGAGACAGAAACTTTGGAATTCATGAAGGTTGCTCATTACCAGCGTTCGAAGAGAAAATAGGGACAGACAATAAGTAATGGCCCAGGCAGCAACATTCACATCCCGGGAGGAAATTTAATGAACAAGAAATCAAAACATTATCACCTCTGTGAAAACGCTTGATGATTGCTCATTATTTTTATAGTTTTCTTTATTATGAGCTGGGGGTAATTGGTGGCAGTTTGCGTTAAAAATTAAGGAGCAGCCTATACAAGCTTTGTTTGTTTGAGAGACCAGGACAGGAGGCTAGTTGAAGGCTGGACATTGATTATAAATTTCTAACACACATTGTGAAACTCCGGAAGAGGATGACGTTAAAACTTCAAGCAAAGTTGGCTATTAAGGAAATCAGCCCGTCATAATTGCACCCAAGATCCTTGGACAGTTTCTTCCAAATCCATGAAAAATTCCCTCTCGAAGGAGATTGGCAGGAGGCTCATTAGAACATCAATTCCGACTCCGACCTGCTCACGATTCTGATTTAGAAATATTGTACGTTTCGATCACGGTCTCTGGGCTAAAATCCTGGAATTTCGTTCCCCGAAGACGTTCTGGGTCGATCACAGCACACAGACTGCAGCGATCCAAGAACGTAGTTCACTACCACTTGTCAATGGTAGCTTCAAATACACAATAAATGCTGGACCAACTAGCCATGCCCTAGTGTGATGAGTTACGAAAAATGACACTCTAAGTTGGTTGCGGCAAGTGTAAAAGTGGTGCTTAGATCAAGGAAATGACAGTTGTAATAACAGAAGCATTGAATTAGAGAATGTTAAAGTAACGGTAATGGGCTATTCAACACAGCGTGTCCTTCCTGTTCCAGATAGCTCTAACCGACTGTTCCCATTCTCCAGCCCTATTTCTGACGCTAAATAAAAATCTAGTTATCATTTGCAACCTCCTTTGCATTCCACTTCCACGACCTGGCAACACATTTCAAATCCTAAACAGTTTCTGCATGAAGACGATGCACCTCATTTTGTTCCTAGCTCGCGCTATCTTGCTGACAATCCAGAAGTTTTGACTATGATTACTGACTAACGAACCAGTGTAAATAGAATATTCAAATTAGCCTATCATATTTGTTGATAGTTTAAAACAAGTAGTACACTTCTTAATCTCTCCTGCTTACAGAAGAGGAAGTCCAACTTCTCGAATCTTTCCTTGTATCGGAAATACATCATTCCGATTTTCATTCTCGTCAAACCATTTCCATATCTCTCGGGATTTGAAATTCTTCCATACATAAAGTTTTCATAGTTGTGCACGGTACGCCAAATATAGTTTTACCAATTATTTGTAATTATGTCGCATCATTTCCTCGGATTTACATGATTTATAAACCCTTGGATCCATTTAACCTTCTTATCAACATGTGTACCTTACCTGGCCACCTTTAATTTCCTACCGACTCTGTCCCTCGCTCCTTAAACTGGGATAATATCTTTTCCAATCCTTTCTGAACGTTCTGATTGTAGTGATTTCTGAATAATCGCTAACAATGCCTGAACAATCTCCGCCGCCATCTCCATCGAACTATGAGGGGTAACCATCCCGTCTTGGAGGTTTATTTATCTTTTGTCCTTTCAAATTCTCCTCTCGTTTCTGCTCTCTGACTCTCTTGAAGTTCTGGCGAGCTTCTGTTGTCTGCCAACATGAAAACTGATGCAAAGTAACTATTCTCAAAGCAAAACAGCATTCATTCTCTCTTAAATTTACAGTACGCGATTACAACTTCATGACACCTCACACTTAAGGAAAAAATGAACCTTCAGAAAGGAAAGATAGATTCATTTTCTTTTGTTTATTCTAATGCACAAGTCTGTAGCATAGGTCTCCAATGAAATCGACTAGTGCTCTCGCCTTTAAATAATTCCAAGACGTAAAATGATTGTGATTCGTGCACAGAACGTTGTTGGACACATGATTCATGACGTAAACATTATAATGTTGTAAGGTGAGTACCAAACTAAGTAATTACCTATCTATCACAGAGCATTTACTCTGCTGCGTTTTGAGTTTCATTGAAAAATTGTCAACTGGCGGTTCAAATCCTTCATCATCTTCCTGCAGCAGTACAGATCCAACTCCTATGTCGCTTGCTTCGATTGCAAGTTTGAAGAGATTTAAAATAGTTTGACGTAGCTAAATTTGGTGCCGTGATTAATGCTGTTTTTAAATTCTCAAATGCCTAATGGCATTGTTTTGACCACCGAACTTTTGTGTTGTTCTGAGTAAATCTGTTTGTTGTTGGGAACAACCCTCTGGTAGAATCTGCTCAGCTGCCAAAAAGTGAAGCACCTCCTTCTTTGAGTTCATTCATGGAAATTCCTCAATGGCCTTTCTCTTTGTGTTCTTTGTGGTCAACATTCCTTGACGGATGTTGTGTCCCAAGAGAGTCATTTCTGCTTTCACTAAGTCTGTTTTCTTCATCTTTATGACTAGTGTTGCTTCTCTTAATCGTGCAAGGAATTCTGCCAAGGAGACCAACAGATCTTTCCAGGGCTCACGAAATATCACTGCATCATGCAATCAGAGGGCACAGTTTGTGAACCCAGCCTTAACTGTGTTCATGAGTCTTTGGAATGTTGGTGGTGAATTCTTCATTCCAAATGGCATCTGTTAGAATTGATATAGCATATTTCTGGTTACAACTACAAAATTTACTCTTGCTTTCTCCGATAATGATACTTGCCAATAACCACGCAGTAAGACCAACTTTCTGATGTAAGTGGATTAACCAACTTTATCTGCAGTCTTCCAATATTGATATTGGGTATGAGTCCGACATTTTTGATGCGCTGACCTGTTGATAGTCCACAAATTCGTTGACTCCCATCATTTATAGAAACTAACAGGATCTGCGAACTCCACTCACTTTGACTCGGTTTGATCATTTCTTTGTTGCGCTTCACATTCGCTTGCTTCTGGATCTGTAGGGGTATTGTGTTATCAAACCAGCATTCCCTACATCCACCTCAAGGGCAACAGTATTAATCCTCACGACCTTAGTCCTGAATATGTTCTCATACTGCTGCAACAAAAGGTTTCATTGGATTCTGTGCTCCTGAGACACATATTTCACAAACCTATCCCAAGCCTCAAGATTTCCTCATTGTTTAACGTATATTGAGGCTCATCCAACGCCCCAAAATCTAGTTTGATTCCTGAACATTCTGGCATCAAAATCTGGTGCATTTCTGCCAATTTCTCCTCTGCACTAATCTGCCTTGGTCTCCATTTTCGTCGTAGGACTCTATCTTTAAACTATCAACCCTCTGGAATGTTCACTGCTTTCTTTTCTGAGTACCCATCAGCATATATATGTTTATGTTCTCGTTTATCTGTTGTCCGTCCATTGACATTCAGGATTAAAGACAACTGGCTGACCGTCTGCCTGTTCAGGATTTTCCTGCACTGCTACGTTGAACAGTTCAACCCCGAACTGAATTTTAACTCCTTAATCTTTATCTTTAGTTTTTGTGTCGTTATGTGATTTTTAATGGTTCGACATTGTTACTATACAGTCTTCGAAAATTCCACAGCAATTTTCTTTTAACTCCTCATTTCCCTGGTCCTCCCTGGGTACTCCACTAGAGAGGGTCTCACTCCCTCCTTGGATCCTGCTGGATTTCACCTAAGAACAAACTGTATTCCTTTAATTGACACTCCTTCCATCATTCCCATTGTTACTTCTCCGCATTTGAGTTGGCGCTCAATCTTTATCTGACACATGGAAAGCTAAATTACTGTCCATCTATTCCACAAATTCCCTCTCTCTCGGGAAACAAGCAAGAAAGAGCGCAAATAGAATCAGCTATTATTATTAGAGCCAGGTTAGCCCCTGTATTTCTGAAAATTAAACCTTCTTTCCCTTCTGCTCCTTTCTGTCTGAGTAACGAAGGAGGTAAGTTCTTCATCAAGACCAGGAAGTAACGCCAGACCGAACACTCGGCTGTGCACTCTTCTGCGGCTCCTCGGCTTTGTTTTCTCCTTTCACTAATTCCACTGGTTTCGTTTCCTCTATCACATCTTTCCGAACAGTGCCTATCTTTAACAAAAAGCACTTGAGTTTTATATTCCACTTTCCCTCAATGGAAACAACTGAGGCCTTATACCCCTCTTTCACCCCATTATCCTTATTTTTAAGGTAAGTAACCACCATTTCCCTGTCTTCCTTGGTTTTTAGTGTGGCATGCCCACTTCTCCTAATTTCTATCCTTCTAAGGATGACATGTTTGCCTAAAGCTCAGCATTGCCGTTTGCAATCATGTATGTTCATCTGCGATCTTGCTGCTCTTCTCACTTCTGAAAGTTCCACGTGAATTCTTATCATCTCCAAAAGTGAGATATTGAACGCTTTCAGCAGAATCAACTCTCTTCGAACGTGTAATGCATGATATATTTATATGACTGCACCCATCTATCAAAATTGCTGTTTCGTTTTTTCGAACTCAACATATGTATGACCTTCTTTATGTTTCTGTACCTCGATCACTTCGCTTCTGGTACAATTCATAAGCTCTGGTACAATCGAAAATAGACAGTTTGAACTCAACATTATCTCTTAACCCCTCATCTGACAGCGATGCAGATATCTCACTCACTCTGCCGACTAGTTTCGTCTGAAATATATTTACCCGGTCATCTGACCACTCTATCGAAATTAGATTCCCTAAATTGTGGAACAGGCCCTTCAGCGCAATCAGTCCACATCGACCTTCCGAAGAGTAACACACCCAGATCCATTTCCTCCTGACTAATGAATCTAACATTATGGGCAATTTTGCGTGGCTGAATTCACCTAATCTGTACATCTTTGGACTGTGGGAGGAAACCGGAGCACACGGAGGACACCCATGCAGACACATGGAGAGAGTGAAAACTCGACACAGCCGATCACCTGGGACTGGAATCGAACCTGGGACATTGGTGATGTGCGGCAGTAGTGCTAACCACTGAGCAACTGTACCGCCCCAAGCTAATTTTTCAAATGATATTGAGAAGGTATCGACATCTTTCTCTTCAATAAGTAATAGCGTCAGCTTAATCTCCTTCTTGTGAACTTTAACTTCGTTACTAAGTCGCAACTATTGAAATTCAAGTTCTCTCTCTTCCTCTTTCTTTCCTCTGTCTCTCTCTAAGTTCTCATCGACGAATCTTCTCTCACTTTTTCTTGCCTTCAAACTGTTACGACGCGGTGGTGAAATCTTCTAATTGAATCAAATATCCAAGGATACTCAACTGGCCTCGTCATCAGTTTAAGTACGAGTGAGAGACCACTCCACAAATTCCACCATTTAAAGGAAATATATCATTGCATTCTTGAACTCTAAAAATTAACATTAGACAACAACTGTTTGAACTCCAAGCCTACTTTCTCATATTTTTTTGTTATCTCCCTCCCACTCTGGAACAATATGAAAAACCAATAAAAACCCCTGTTAAAATTCCATCAACTAAATCTTCAAAACCACCCAACAATGTCATCGGTCTATTTTTTTTCAGCTTCAAATCTCCCTGGTCATCTTTGGTTTTGCTGCATAGATGTTTCCTTTGAAAAAGATACATTTGATAGAGAGTGTGAGCTTGGCACATACTCAGACAATTGCAGATGGTCGCTCTATGGTTGACCCAAAATGCCGACTTCTGTAGACAGCAAACATTGGATTGTCTGGTTGCTTCGATATTGTAAGAAGCAATAAATTCAAATTTGTTGTACCCTGGAGCGTAATCTAAATTCGAGAGTATAATGCTGGAAAAACTCAGTTGGTCACGCAGAATCTGAGGACCAGAATAATCAAAGTTTCGGCCGTAAGACCTTCATCAGGCTTGTATGTTGGAGATGAGAGAAAAATGATTGGGGGGGTTGAGTTTGGGACTAGGTATCTGGGAAAACAATATATAGAAGAAAGTGAGGGAGAAGGTGAAAGGGAGAAGGTGAAAGGTCAGAGTGATGGACAGGTCCGCAGGGCGGTGCCGAGTTGGAGACGTGGGACTGGGATAATGTGTCGGGTGGGGAAATGAGGAAAATGTTGAAATCCACATTTATCTCGTTTCGTGGCAGGGTAACAAGGAGAAAATGAGGCGTTCTTCCTCCAGGCGTCGGGTCGTAACGTTTAGGAAACAACACAAATACTAACAGTAGGACAGCTTGATATCATTTTTGAGGAAAATATTAGAATCTTCACAAAAGAATGTCATCACAATACACTTGGGGATTCAGGCGAGATTCAGAGAGAAATCAACTTTGATAACCCTGCTCCAAGTTGGGTTAGTAAAAGCATCTGCAAGTAAGTGCCACTGAGAGTGGTGTATTTGAACTTTTGGAAAACTTTTGATCTGTCAGAAATTTACCTGTACCTCTACCAATGCAATTTACTGCTTCCGTCGCACCGTATGTGCTCTCCTCTACATTGGAAGCTTGTGAAGTGGAGTATTAACTTTCTCCTTCACCCCTAACATTGATAGATTAATTTGCAATGGGCGATAAGGCCAATAGCAGGCGATGTCAAATTTCCAGCCAGAAGAAGTGCTATTGTGACATATAAAGGCCGTCGTGAAAGGAGTTAACAGGACATGGCTGTTCAGAGACTGAATGATGTCAGTCTCCATGGATCCGAACTGTGTCAACAGAGGGTTTCTTTTGTTGTGTGGATGAGCAATTTCTTTCAATGTGTTGTATCATCGTTTCAGTGGTAGCATCATCATCAACATAATTAGGATTAGCAGAGAGGGAAAGATCAGAATCTGAGAACAACAATTGGGATGTTCTAACAATCCATCAGAATCTGACAATAATAGAATAGAACATGGCAAGAATGGATCAGAATGTGAGAACGACAAATTGGAATATTACAACAATGGATCAGAATCTGAGACCGATACAACGGAATATTACAACAATGGATCATAATCTGAGAACGATAGAGTGGAATATTACAACAATGGATCACAATCTGAGAACAACAGACTGGAATGTTCCAAGTATGGATCAAGATCTCAATGCTCAAACAATCAACAGGAGTTTATCCTATGGTATTTTGTTAGTTTCTCATTTTTGGAAAAGGATAGCGTTGAGGATAGAAGGTGTACTCATGATTATTCAGGCAGGTTACTATCCCATCCTCGCTATTGTTGGCGTTCCTGGTAAGTTTGTCTCTGTCTATTTATTAATTCTCTAAACCATTGTGAACACAATCGCATTTCCTGTTATCTATAGTTGGGAAAAACGTAAATCATTGTATTCACTTACATTCACAAACATCATTTTTATTCCTTTGATTTCATATCTTTCACTAGCAAATATATAACGAGGAACAAAACATGTTATAACAGCGGAAGCCCCATTTTATCATACGTTGATTTATATTTCAATATTCCTTGTCTTATTAAACCTGTCCACTACCACCTCCATAATACCCTCAGTCTTCACTTCTGTTGCAGTGTTTTTTTTTCTGAATACACCATCGTCTTGACCTTTCTGGTTGCAGTTCTCTTCCAATCACTCCTCCAGTTACAAATAATTTGATAATAAACTATACTTCTCCTTATCTGGGCTTGTGCTGGGGCAAAATGTGAAGCCGCCATGACTCTAAAATTAAATGTTACAGATTTCTGTCACCTCTTTCAGTATAACCTGCAAAATTACAATTGGGTATAGGACTGTGCTGTCGGTGCCCATGAAATAGGGGTTCCATGGAACATTTTTTTAAGCTCAAACGTTTGATTCTTAGAGTGGTGACGTATCCATCATCTCCCAAATGCAGTGCTCTGATGTATTCACACGGTGACGGAGGATGTCTCTGTCCCCGCTGAAGGGAATCTTTGCAGAAGAATGAACGGGACAGAGTAACTGATAAAAGTGAGAACCTTTGTAAGATTAGAATTAATAAAGAGAAATGACTAAAAAAAACTAATTCAATGGACGGTTATACGATGTTGCACCAGACGAGCTCCATTCCATCGTATTCAGGAAGTTGGCAACAGAGCTAGTGAAAAGTTATAGCGTCATCCAGGATGGAAGCATATACTTTGGTGCATGGCAACCATCACCCAATCTAAACTAGTTCCTACTGATGGTCTTTCTCTAATTCCCTCGAAACATTCCCTCTTCCTATATTTATCCAAATGTATTCCGAACGTTGTAACTACGAGAAATAATTGCTGATTATCCTTTACAGTCGTTACTAATCTGGAAAATCGAGAAAGTAGTACGCCGGGAAACAAGACAAACCGAACAATAAGGCAACTTGATTTCATTTTTGCGGAAATATAAGAATCATTACAAAGAAATGTTATCACTAGGCACTTGGGGAATTAGAGTCAGGCTAGAATTAGGGAAGAGAAATCATCTTTGATAACCGTGCCACAAGTTATGGTCATTAACGAATCTGCAAGTAAGTGCTAATTGGCGTGGTGCATTTGAGTTTTCAGAAGACTTTTGACATGTTGTTCACTAGTGGGAGAAGGAAGTCATAATCCAAGGGTGAGGGGCGAAAATACTCCATGGATTAAGAATTAGTTCGTGGAAACAATACTGGAAGTGACACCCTTTTCTCGACTGAATGCCGTTACTCATGGAGTATCATTTGTGTCAGTATTTGGTCCATAGAAACTTGTAATACATATAAATGAATTGGAGGTGGGAACCAAAGGGTATACATCTCATTTTGAATGAATTGAATGGTGCGAGGTTCAGAAGTATTGTTTAAAATGAACGGTGTGTCCTTGATCATGAACATGTGTGTGTGTGTCTGTGTCTGTGTGTGTGTCTGCGTTGCACTGTGCTGCTGTCTCTGTGAATATTGCTTTTAGTAATACGCCTCCTGACACTCCGAAGCCTATTCACTATCGACCAGACAATGTCAGGAGCGTGACGGAATATGACCCATAACTGGATGGTTCTGTGAAGAAGGTGATCCTTTGACAAAGTGATGTCACATTTACATCTTTTTCAGAGTTGTCATAAATGCAGAGGTTTCACAGTATCTATTCAGGATAGGATTTCGAGGCCAATTTGATTATAGATAACAGAGACTACCTCAGGCAAAACATTCAGGCAGATTTGAAATGGACCAACGCTCATCAATCGCATTGTCGGTGGTTTATAGAAAGGACGTGTTGCAAGTAGTGCACAGACGACAAGTAGGTGCTCATTTTGTCGTGAGAAAAAGTTACGCTAATATGTAAATGTATTTTTACTGACCTCGACTGCACAGGGACATAGCTGACTTTATTTTCAGACATGTGATACATGTCAGGTCATTGGAAAACGACAGGCAACAATAAAACCCGTACATATAATACGAAATTTTGCATTTGAGGGTCTTTTACAAGACTCCGAATTCTTTGCAACTCACCCCGAACTTAAACAAAAAAAGGGAATCAGCTATTGTTGACAATAGTAGATGGGCCCACGAGAATTACACAGGGTATTCCTTTTTTCAATATCACCACTAAAACGATTGTGGACGAGTTACTGAATTATTTTCCGGTATACGCAGTAGATGTAATCAGAACAAGGATCAAGCTTCACAACATGATTATTCAAGGACGTTATGGATACCCGCATGAATCGCAGGGAACGATAAAAATGTGGTATCAGACCCTAAAGAACGTGTCGAGGGCTCACAATCAAAAATATCCAAATGATTTTGGTCAGTGAATTCCGTTTCTACTTTTTGCGACCTGAGGTGCAGCAAATGAAGCGAACAAGTTCAGTCCATTTGAATTCGTTTCGGGGCCTGAAGTGAGAGAACTGCTTAAATTGATTGAGGAGACATTACTAAGTCATAATTCAGAAACAACATACTTGGACTATATGTCATATTTTTGGTGGCGATCAAATAGTGGCGAGGAGTTGACTTTACAGTATTTAAACGTATCACAACGCACAATGAAACAGGAGCAGACAAGAAATCAAAAACGTGCAAATTGGTTTTTGACGATGAAGTATTACTATTACTTACAGTGATAGGTGATCCTTTAAAAAGCAAGGTAGAGTGGATCTTATCAATTCGAAACGAAATTCAGTTTGGTGAACCATTTCGTAAGAACTCCAGACATCAATAAATCTCATGGGGTTCGTCCTACTAATATGGCCAAAAGGCATTTTGATAGGGAAAGAAGGCAAAAGGAGAATGGATTCTCTTCTCAACTTTTGGTGACAGTAAAGAGTGAAAAAACAAGTTCAGAGGATTCTGAATTGGATATGCATAAGTCCCCTGGGCCAGCGGGGATAAAGTAGCCTTGCAGTTGGTAAGCAGTGGTTTTCTTCAGGAGTCGTTTCTCGGATCTCTGCTGATTGCGATTTTTATAAATGACTTGGATAAGTAATTGGAAGGTTGCGTTGGCCAGGATGCTGAAGAAACAATAGTTGTTCGAATTTTGGATAGTCTGAAAACTGTCAGGACATTGATAGGTTGCAGAACTGGTTTGATAAGTGACATTTGGAGTTCAACCTGGATAAGTGTGAAATGATTAATTTTGGATGGACGAATTTGAATGTGGAATTTACGGTTAAGAGGAGGATACTTGACAGTGTGGAGGACCAGTGAGACCTTGGTATCAATGTTAATAGAGTCATAGAGACATACAGCATGGAAACAGACCCTTCAGTCCAACCTGTCCATTTTGACTAGATATCGCAACCCCATCTAGTCCCACCTGCCAGTGCCCTGCCCTTATCCTCCAAACCCTTCCTATTAATATACCCATCCAAATGCCCCTTAAATGTTGCAATTGTACCAGCTTCAACCATTTCCTCTGGCAGCTCATTCCATACACGTACCACCCTCTGTGTGAAAAAGTTGCCCCTTAGGTCTCTTTTATATCTTTCCCCTCTCACCCTAAATCTATGCCCTCTAGTACTGGACTCCCCGACCCCAGGAAAAATACTTTGTCTATTTATCCTATCCATGCCCCTCATAATTTTGTAAACCTCTATAAGGTCACCCCTCAGCCTCTGACGCTCCAGGGAAAACAGCCTCCTCAAAGTTGCCAGCCAAGTTGATCGAGTTGTAAATAAGGTGTAAGGTGTGTTGACTTTCATTAGCGAGAGGGACCGAGTTTAAGTGTCATGAGGTTATTCCCCAGCTCTGTAAAGCCCTGGTTAGACCACACTCACAATATTGGATTCAGTTCCAGTCGCTGCATTATAGGAAGGAGGTGGAAAATTTAAAGTTGGTGCAGAGGAGATTTGCCAGGAAGCTGTCCGGACTGTATTGCATGTCTTATGAAGCTCTTCAGGGAACTGGGTCTTTTGTCAGTAGAATGAAGGAGGATGAGCTTTGGCCTGACGGAAATGTGTACGATTATTAGTAATCAAAGATAAATCTGAGAGTCGGAAATGTCTATTACTGGGGGACATAATTTAAGGTGATTGCAGGGACGTTTACAGGAGATGTCAGAGGTAGGTTCTTTGCACAGTGAGTGGTGGGTGCATTGAATCCACTGCGAGTTGTATTGTTAGAGTCAGATACATTAGGGACATTTGTCGACTCTTGGATTGGCACATGGAAGAAAGTACAATGAAGCATATGTAAGTTAGTTTGATCTGCTCGTCAGAGAAAATGTCATCATAGCATCGATGACCGAAAGCCCCGTATTGTGATGTACTGTTCTATGTTCTGTGTTATATAACTCAAATTAAATTGGGCAATGAGGAAGATGTCAAAAATTACGATAAAATATTGAGTTACTTTCCAGAGAAAGGTCGACATGCCCTGCAAGAGTACATAGTCTCACATGGGGAGATATGCTGAAATAAGCAGGGATGTACTAATCTGATTATGCATGGTGTGGATGTTGGAGATACTATTCCGATTCAGTATATCCCACTAAATATGGTACAGTTTCAAAAGGAGATCTAACTCTTCCTCCAATTGAGGAATAATTCAATTGAGTTAAAGTAATTGGAACACATCCGTACTAATAGTGCTGAAATCAGATGGTATCTGACTGTAATAAGTGAACGATCGCAAAATCAATGCAGTTATGAAGACTGTTGAATGTTAAACTCTGTGTTTGGAAGACAGGGTTGAAAAAGGTTGGACAAACATATTTCTAAATTGGACTTGCTCAAAGGACATTGACAAATACCTTTGTCCAAAAGACTGAATACATTTTCAGCTTTTGTACTGTTGAATAGACTGTTTCAATTCAAAGTCATGCTATTTGGTGCCAAATAACGTGCCAGGCGTATTTCAGAGACTAATCAATAAGGTCATTTCCGGATGATCACATTATGCCGTACATATAGATGATGTGGTAACTTTTCATCAGACATGGAACATTCATTTGTAACATTTATCAAAATTGTTCGATCGACTTCGGGAAGTAGACTTGGTTTCCACATTGGTAAAAATGAACTTTCCAAAACCCAAAGCATCTTCCTAGCCATGTTATTGTTCACGGACAAATGGACCCACAGGATGAAAAATAAAGATAAGTGGGGAGTTTTCAATCGCTTCGACAAAACAGAGCAATGCAACAGATTGGATTTCTTATAAATTTATACCAACTTGTAGAAGTGAGGCTGCACCACTCACTGAATTGCTAAAGAAAGGCAATGGGTTTCAGCTAAATGCAGACTGTCAGAAAAAAGTTGACAGCTTAAAAGATGTGTGAACCTCTGCCCCAGTATGAGCCAGGCAAATTAATGTTAAGCCATTCAAGGTAGCTATTGATGCAAGTGATGTGGGTTTCAGTGCTGTGTCCACGCCAGAAGTCAACGTGAAGAAAGAAAAGACCTATCAGATATCTCTCAAAGAAAGTGAACATTCATCAGCAGAGATATTCGACAGTTGAGAAGGAGAATTTGAGCTTGGTGATGGCATTATAACTTTTTAAGTATTTATGCTACCAGTAATGTATCTGAGACAATCATTTACACGTATCATAACTCATTCAATTTTCTGGAGAAATGTAAAGACAAAAAATCCACACTGGTTAGTTGGTGCTTGTCGTTACAGTCATTCAATTTGAAAATTATACATGTGGAGGACGAAAAGACGTGAGTGATGACCTGTTTCCGAGACTTGAATGAGTAACGGACACAATCGATTACAGGAGCAAAGCAGATTGGAATCGAATTTAGTGTGCATGTTAGCATATTTAAAGCCAATGGCATCTATGTGAGTGTTGCAGTGCAATGAGAATTTACAATTAAAGTGTTTAAAAATGAAGCCATCTTTAGATATTGTTGTTTCGTTTTTTATCAGGGAGGAGCTGTGATGATGCTACTCCGTTAACAGGGTTATGTTGTCCTTGTATTTTGTTTCAGAGAGGACGTATTGACAGAGGTACGGGATGTCAAGTCAGGATAGCTTTTCGGGCCAGTTTAATTATAGCTTGTAGATGCTGCCTCAGAAAAAAAGGCTTTCCAGTGTAAATAAATTCCCATGTGCTCGGAAAGGGAGCAGCCAGTCCTCTCAGCTCAACGTTTCTTCGATCTAGTTTGCTTTTCGCAAGCAGTCAGTTTTGTGTGGCTGCTGGTTAAAGGAACAGTTACATGAAATAAGGTGTTCCATGCTGAATCCCTCTGCCATCTCTCACCTACAATACTCTGCTTTTGATTTTAGCTTTTTTTTTAAGTTAACGGCTGTTTACTCGGAACACTGCTGCCATCTCAGAAAAACATGACTTGTTAAGTTGAGGTTGTCAGTTGGGTTTTCGGATAGGTTAAGTCATTTTGCATTGCGTTCTCGGTTGTTTGTGTTTCATTTCGTACTCTGAAAAGAATTTAGTTTTGCACAAAACTGTGGGATTTGACCAGATGTACCACTTCTGAAATATTCACTGTACATATCGTGAAAATAATTCAAATAACAATGTTATGGGTTAACTTCGTGAAATGTTGTGATGTTTCCTGACATGATCCATAACAGGTTCAAATTCAACAACATTCCTTCCTGAAGAAGGGCTTATGACCGAAACGTCGTTTCACCTGCTCCTTTGATGCTGCCTGACCTGCTGCGCTTTTCCAGCAACACATTTTTCAGCTCTGATCTCTAGCATCTGCAGTCCTCACTTTCTCCTTGTCAAATTCAACAAAACAGTCTTTCAGCTCAACACCACCCAGGAAGAAGTAACCGGATCGACGGGTATTATATCCACAAGTATGCACCCCCTCAACAACCAACATTTATTAGCAGCAGTGTCTAACATCTTCAAGACTCATTGCAGAAATTCACCAAAAATCCGCATCCTTCGAAAGTGACGACCACAATATTTCATTTTTCCACAACAACTCATCACCCTGACTCTAAAATATATCAGCATTATTTCACTGTTGCTGGAATTCACTCAATCAGATCAAAAATGGTCAAAGTACTGGGGAGGTGATTACTGGGACTCTTGCTGAAATATTTGCATCAACGATAGTATCTTGTGAGGTGCCAGAAGATTGGAGTTGGCGAGCGTGGTTGAAGTATTCAAGAATGGTTGCAAGGACAAGCCAAGAAACGATAGACCTGATGTCGCTGGTGGGTAAGTTGTTGGAGGGAAGACAGAGGTACAAGAGTTACAAGTACTTGGAAAGGAAAAGACGACGAAAGAATGGTCCATATGCCTTTATGCGTGGGAATTCATTTCTCAGGAACTTGATTTCTTTAAGAAGGAACAAAGAGGATTGATAAGGGCAGAGTGGCGGACGTGATCGTTTTGGACTTGAGTAAATCATTCGACAGGGTTAGCAATTGGGTACTGGCTATCAAGGTTAGATCTCATGAAATACAAGGAGACCTCGCCATTTAGATAAATAACTGCTCGAAGGTAGAAGTCAGTCGGTGGTGGTGGTGGAGTGTTGCTTTTCAGACTGGAGGCCTGTGACGAGTGGTGTGCCACAAGGATCAATTAAGGATCAAGGATCGTCTCAAGGATCCTCTACATTTCGTCATTTATATAAATGATTTGGATGAGAACATCGGAGTCACAGTTAGTAACTTTGCTGATGACACTAAAATTAGAGGTGTAGCGGACAGCGAAGAAGGTTTCCTCAGATTACAAGGGCATCTGGATCAGATCGGCCAATGGGCTGATGAGTGCCTGATGTAGCTTTCGATTTAGAGAAATGCCAGTTGCTGCATTTTGGAAATGTAAATCAAAGCAGGACATATACACTTAATGTTATGTTCTTAGAAACTGTTGATCAACAAAGAGACCTTGGAGTGCAGGTTCATTGTCCCTTGAAATTAGAGTCCCTTGTAAATAGGATGGTGAAGAAGGCGTTTGTTGTGCTTTCTGAATTGGTGAGAGTATTCAGTATATGTATTGGGTAGTCATGTTCCGGCTGTACATGACGTTTTGGAATATTGTGTGCCATTCCGGTCCCTTTCCTATGTGAAGAACGCTTTGATATCGGAAGGTTTCAAAAGAGATTCATAAGGCAATTGCCAGGGTTGGAGGATTTGAGCAATGGAGGGAGGTTGAAAAGGCTGGGACTGCTTTTCCTGAAACATGTAGGGACGAGGGGTGACTTCCTGTAGGTGTTTAAATCATGAGTGGCATAGTTAGAGTAAATAGACAAAGTCTTTTATCTGGGGTGGGGGAGTGCAGAACTAGAGGGCATAGGTTTCGGGTGTGAGTGGAAAGAAATAAAAGAAATCCAAGGAGCAAAGTTTTCATGCAGAGAATGGTGCGTACATGGAATGATTTGCCACATGAAGTGGCGAAAGCTGTTTAAATTCCAAATTTTAAATGATATCTGGATGGGAATATGAATATAAAGGTTGATAGGAATATGAGCCAAGACTGGCAAAAGGGACTCTCGTACATTGGTGGGCATGGGCGCGTTGGAGCGAAGTTTCTGTTTGCGTGTATATCTCTGTGACTTTATGATACTATACTGCACGTCGACTGTGAGGTAATCGAAGAATCCCTTCAGCGTGGAAACACTGTATTCAAAAGAACGGGTACCCAATGAACATAGTCCGCTGAGTTTTCAGCAACACACCCAACTAGGAGAGAAAACACGTCCACAGTCCCTCACCACTCGCCATTACAACGAAGACATCTCGAAATGACTGCCAAACTACTTAAACTTCTTGGCATCATGATAAACCACAAACACATCAACAAACGAATACAGTTGCTAATGAACTTGAAAGGCTGTATACAGACAACAAGGACAACGAAAGTAATTTACAAAATTCTTTCCAAGAACATTAACAAACACTACCTTGGTCAAACAGGCAGAAAACTAGCCACCAGGGATACATCAAAATCAACTAGCCACACAAAGACATGACCCACTCTCACTGGTATCTTTTCATACAGATGGGGAAGGAAATTACTTCGACTGTGACAAGACAGCCATCCTGGGACAAGCTAAACAGAAATACGCACGGGAATTCCGTGAAACATGACATTCCAAACGCAACCTATCAACAAACACATTGGCTTGGATTCCATTTACTACCCCATGAGAGAATTTGCAGGAAATGACAGCACCCAGAAGAAATTCCGTCACCACAGGAAATGACGTCACAAACTTAAGGAAACATGACCACATAAATAAAAATCGAGCCATGCAACCAGTGGCTCACTGATGGTTTTTCTTAGTATGTTTACGAAAAGTCTGAAAACTAACACTTCAGCTCAGCAAGCGAACCTATATCCAGAGTGGAAATAGGCTATTCGACACACCAAGTCCACATCGAATGTCTGGAGAGTATACCAAACTGAGACATCCCCTTCCCTGATGCCATTACCCTCTATTTCCCATGGCTAATGCACATAACATATTTAGCCCTGAACACTATGAAAACTGTTAGCACGACCAATCCAGCAAACTGAGTAGGTTTAGCGTGGGATTAACCCAGAGTACCTGGAGCAAACTCACGCAAAAACGGGAAGAAGATGCAACTCCACACAGATGATTGCCCAAGGCTGGAGTTGAATCCAGGTCGTTGGCACTGAATCAACGTGCAGCATCTGGAAGTTCAAGAAATGACCCCATCAACACCTGCTCATATGCTCCCCGGAACAGGCCACATCCCATGGATACAATAAAAGAAACGAAATCCCTCCTGTTTTGCACCCTCTTCCGTATCCATCTGGGATGTCCTTGAGAAGGCCAGAAGGGTGTGGCATTGCCTAAGGTAAGTCACCACACGAACTACCAATCAATAACATGCATAACCGTCGAGAGGTATAGACAAACAAACGCATTAACACGCAGGCACAGCAACATACACTTTCTCTGTTACACACGTACGCACACACGCAGAAAAATTCAGACATCACCAAGGGCACACAGATACAGATACAAAAGCATCAACAAAAATGCAGAGATGAGGAGGTTGTCAGTATTTCCCTTGCTCTGTGGAGGTTTCTTCACTATTTCACCTGTTCCAGAAGGTGTGTTTTAGTATTTGTGTTGCTCGTTTTGCAGGGTGTCATTATTTTAATGGCACCAATAGCAGTGTGTCAATAGTTCAGCCTCTCTAGATGCAGTTGTCCAATCTTACACTTGCTTTCCTTAGTGGCTGCGCGAGTTTTTCACTTCTTGTGTGAGGATCTTGACTTTCAGAAAATGCCAATTCTTACAGGTATCACCAAACCTGGAAGAATTGAAAGAATTGTGGAGGACAGTATGGAACACCAACAAGACAGTGAAAAGTTGGTGACATGTTCGGGTACATGGCACGTGAGGAGCCATGCAGAGCAGTGTGAGGTGATGCACTTTGGGATGAAGCACATTGGAAGACAATATAAAATAGTCTACAGAGTTTTAATGGGGAATGAGGGAGCAGAGGACCATGAGTGTATATCAGCACAGATTATTGAAGATATTAGGACAAGTGGAGAGAACAGTCAATATGACAGGTTAGTTTCATTTTCTGAGTTGTTTACAGAAAGGGGTGTAGTGCTCCCTCCCTGGGAGATGGTGGTGACGATGTGTTTTCTACCCACCTGCATTCCCAATGAGAAGGCAGAGTTTTCAATTGTATCAGCTCAACACAAAATGAAAATGGCATCGGGGTCACGGCTTTGAAGTTGCTCCGGGGGACTGGAAATGACAGTGGGATTAAAGTGAGAATTGCCATTCCCTGAACATTGCTCCTTGCCTGATTGGTGGGATGTACTCTTGCGGGTTGAGAGTGTATGAGGAAATGGATTTTGGACACTCAACGATCCAGCTTGTATTTTTCGCTGTCCTCTTCGAGGCTGTTTTATTTTCCTGTAATACGAGAAACGGAGGGATGATTGAGGTTTGTTAATATGTGACACTGCTCTTTGTCCTAGTGTTGGTGGTGTGGTCATGGTGAGTTTAATGGTGTCAGTCCACAATGTGGTATGCATGCCGTGTTAGTTGTGTGTGTGTGTGTGTGTGTGTATGTATGTGTGTGTATGTGTGTATGTGTGTGTGTGTGTGTGTGTGTGTGTGTGTGTGTGTGTGTGTGGGGTGGGTGGATATGAAGTGGAGGTGAGGGATAGGGGAGGTACTGCATGCACTCGTGAGAGAGGAAATTCCTGAGCCTTGTTTTGGGGTACGTTCTACAACAGATGGACTGTGAGCGTGAGGGAGCAGAGAATATACTGTAACACTTATCCTGACAGAGCGGTGAAGGTTATTGGTACTTGTCCTGTATTCTTGGTCATATTTTCAGACCACAGACTTTGCAACAAGATGGGTGGTAAGCTATACTCGGTTGCTCAGTACTGTGGTCCCCTTTGGGAAAAGAATGGTCTCCTCTGTACTAGCCAATCTACCAGGACCTCCGTGCCCCTGTCGACAAATCGCGATAAATTGTCCCGACCTGCCATGCTCAGGGTAATTTGTGTAGGGCATCTCCACACTGAGAACGCTCAAACGTGACCGCACTGGTCTTTTAACGAAGGCACCACGGCCAGGGATCAGGGAATATCCAGGGTGTTGGTGAATACCTCCAGATATGATGGGTGGGAGAAACGGACTGGATTGAATTAGAGGATCAACTTGACGATGGGTAGGTAGATAATGAGGTGGGTTCGATAAGTTACCACCAGGAAACTAAGCCAGCCTCGTACATAAGATCACTCTGTTACAATGAACATGCCACTGAGACCAATTTTTGTTCGATTCAGGCCAGTGAGACGAAGAATCTGCTGCCCCCACACACAGTTACAAAGCTGTAGAAAAATTCGTCACCAAAAAGTCTCCTTCATCTGGACTCAAAATAATTTCCCATTCAACCATCATTACTGGGAATATTATTTCTTGTTGCAGAATGCTACTGAAATGTCTATATTGTAGCATTCAGAAAACTGTGAACACATGTTTCGAAGTCTCTGTCTCTTCGTCTCCCCTTCTCTGTCATTTTTTCAAACCATTTACGTTTGTTAGTAAGTCAACTGATACCCCCTACTATATATCCGCGTCTGTGCGAATCTCGGGTGGTAATGTGCGCTGGACTGAGAATCTGGCAATAAAAATATTTCTTTGTTCTCATTCTTGTGATTGGACCCACCAAGTTCTATTTCCTCTCGCTACACACATTCTCCAATGTACCTCCATAGTTCGGCGTTGCTGTCCAAGATGTAGTTGCCCAGTTTTAACGTGAATAGATGTCCTGTAAAATGTCATGGCCTTCGCCTTTACTCACCCATAGTATCGGGATCCACCACTAAAAAACCGCTCAGGTCACTCCTCAGCATCAAATCTCCAGGAATTATAGCCCCAGCCTACTCAACCTTCCCTGTACCTCAACTCCACTAAGCCACCCCCACAAAAACACCAGCAACATACTTGTGAACCTTTTCTGTTCCCTTTCAAGTTGAGCAATATCTTTCCGAAAACAGAGTGACCAGGATTAGAGGCACTATTACAACAGTAGCCGAACCAATGTCCAGTATAGGTGCAACATGTCATCCAAAAACTGAAACTGAAACCACTGCACAACAAAAGCTACTGCAGAAACTTCCTATTTTACTACCCTGCCTTGCTGTGACATACCAAATGCAACAAATTTGGGATACCAAATGCAACACATCGCATTTATCTGAAATAAATTCAATCTTTCAATGCTCAGCCCAGCCTCTTTAGTACTTACCTTTCTAAAGGCATATAGATCCGACCAATTTCCGAGAACATGTGCCGTTCAGGTTGAAGTTTTAAATGTTAGTTTGCTCGCTGAGCTGGAAGGTTTGGTTTCAAACTTTCATCACCATGTTAGGTAACATCATTTGTTTTCTCACACTTTTTGTCACCATACTGCTGATGTTACCAAGTATGCTGATGAATCGCACGAAAACAAAACTTCCAGCTCAGCAAGAATATTTACATCCACAAATAAATCCTTCCCTCAGAATTCTCCTCGAAAAATTGAGTCAACACTAACGTCAATCTCAGCGGTCTTTAATTCCTTACTTTCAGACGTAGTGGCATCACATTAGCAACTTTCCAATCTTTTGGCACCTGACTTGTGGCAGTAATGATACAAATGAATCAGCAAGGTGCATGGCATTCATTTTCCAAGCTTTCTACAAAATTCTTGGGGACAACTGATCATGTCCCAGAGATGCATTCACTTTCATGCACTTATGAACGTTAAGAGGTATACTGTATTTTTAAGAGAGTTGGAAATCTAGCAAGGACCGACAAAATAAAGAGAGTCTTGAACAAGTTAAAAACGTGACTCTTAGACTCTTAGAAACACTTGCAGCATCTTGTTTACCATGAAACATGACAAAACACAAATTCTGACCGTGAGTTTGAATTATGTCCCAACACAACAAAATCCAATCAGTTTGAAATTAGTGTTTTGATAATATCAAAGCCAATGAAATGATCCGATGTTGTGTGTTCTAAATCGGAAATTTTGAACATTTAGAAGGAGAACTGCCAAAGACCAAGACAGTTATCGTGCTCGCTGTAAAACTCTCTGAAAGCTACCTGTGGATAAGATGTTTGCAGACCAGAACTTCGAAACTCACCTGGAGAGGATCGAAAGAGGAAAATCTGCAAAGGAGAATCGGCAAAGCTGACTGGTTTTGAAACGTGATTTGTTTTGTAAGTATTAATCGGGATGATTTATGGGACTGTTTTTGGAGAGTGGGTGGTAAAAGGTAGGAAAAGCGCATGTAAATATTTGTTCAATTTAATGTTCTCTCTTGGACTGAAATAATAAAGTTGGAAATTTGCACTTTAAATAGTCTTCTCTTGGATTGTTCTTTGCCTGTTGAATTTTGACAAATTATAGCATGAGGTACATCTTTTCTGTGTCCGTGCTTTCAATTGGTACAGGGGGTAACCGCGTGTCGTAACAGTTTGGGTGCTTTCGTCTGCAATTTGAATCGTTTCGGACAAATCCAGTCTAAGATTTGGACTGATGTGAACAGATTTGGGTTACGAAAAAGCCCAGAGATTTAAACACTTGCAGGTCAGTATCCTCAACCTTCAAAATACGTAGGTGAGGCAATTTGTTTACTTTCGGTGACTTGTGGTTGGACAAATTAAAAGTGAAAGAAATGGCTGTTAAAATTGCGAAAGAAGTAAGAGTGACTCGCAACTTTGCTAATGAAGTTTAGAAGGAAAGAAAAAATGATGTAATCTTAGAATTAGCAAAGAACTTTGATTTGTGATTAACCAAAGGCAAAAGTAAAGCCAATCACAGAGGATTCTCAGAACAACAGACAAGTGCAGTACAGTTTGCAAAACTTAAAGTAAAATTGGCTAAAATGGTTTTCGCAGCTAAAGAAAGGGAGAGAGAGAAGGAGAGAGAGAACGATAGCGGGAAAAGAGAGAAAGGATTCTTAGCTGTGCAATGAGAGAGAGCAGGAAGGGAGAGGGAAAAATAGAGAGAAGAAAAAAGTGAGAGGGAAAGAGACGAAACAAGAAAAAGAAGGCTCTTAGATGAGAAAAAAAGAGACATTTGAACTTGATAATTTGCGACTTAGCAAATTTAAGGTTGCAGAATGGAGTTTAAAAGAGAAGGTCGTGAAATATGCAAATATGTCAAAACTCTGGAACAGTTTGATTATAAAAATGTTGAAGCCTTCCTTATTTCATTTGAAAAAATGTCTAAGCAAATGGAGTGTTGAGTAATTATGGGTAATACCAGTTCAGGCTAAACTTGTTGGCAGAACACGTCAGGTATTTACCATGCTGTTAGATGAGGGGTCGAGAGTTTATGAAGAAGTCAAACAGGCTCTTTTAATTGCTTATGCATTGGTATCAGAAACATACAGGCAGCGTTCAGAAACGAAAAAATGGAACAAGATTGGATTTATGTTGAGTTTGAAAGAATTACACATAGTTGTTTGGCGATGGGTGCGAAACTTATAGGTAGATACGATCTTTGAAGTTCTAAGAGAGATAATTCTGCTGGAGGAGTTTGAAAACTCACTTCCAGCAATTATACGAATTCACATCGGGGTACAGAAATTCCACGAAAAGTGAAGGGCTGCAGAAATAACAGATGAATACATGTTGGTGCATATGACAATCTTTCTACCAAAAAGTCGTTCTGGGATAGATACACATCGGGAGAAGGGGAAATCCAACACACTGAAAAGAAAGAGTAGAGAAAACTTTTAGGAATTTTCCAAAGGTTCAAGATGCCGAAGAAGGTGGAAAAGAGGTGAGAAGCCTTGCCTTTATCATTCTAATGGACTGGGACAAAGAAAATTACAGTGCCAGGGTTTTGAGAAGGGCACTGGTAAAATATGTTTTCATTGCCAGAAAGTGAGGCACGTGATGTCACAGTGCTGGTCGTCAAGGTAACGTACTGTGGGGAACGATGAGGTAAAAGATTGAGACAGTGGCATTAGTGAACGTAGTAAAGAAAACCCCAAAAAGGAGCTGCAGAATCGTACACAGCCGAGACAGGGACTGAGTATGGAATCATTACCTAATGTCTATAATTAAATTTCTACTGCGGTAAAGTTCAGAGAGCACAGTGTGATAAAGGAAAGAGGTATGATTTTGAGAGAAACATGGTTTGACCTGTCACTGTTAGTAAGGGATGACGAATTTGAACTTTTACTGATCTATTACCCGAGAGTGCGATAATTTGTGGAACAGAAATTTACAGTTAGCCAATGTAATATCAGTTTGGAATGTCAACTCAAGACTGGTGAAACAACAGAAGGAGTGATGGAGAGAGTGCCAGTTCCAGGAATCTAGTTTGTACTTTCGAATGATATGGCAGTGTCCACGGTGGGAGTGACACCCATTTTTGTGGAGAAGCCGAAGGAAGAACTAGAAACTGACCATTTAGAACACAAATATCCTGGTATTTTCCAGCATGTCTCGCAACCAGATTCCACTATCATTAATCACAGCACGAGGCAGGAACTGAAGGGAAAGATGAAGGAGTTGAGGTTCAATTAGTGGACAAACCGATTGATGTTATATCACAGGAATAACTTAAAAGAGGCAGTGGGTTAGACAGAAGTGTTCAGTCCTTAAAGGCTAACGGGTTGTAACAGACGGTTGAAGATATATATGTGAATGCATACTCTGAAGAGGAGGCAGTAGAACCTCTTAAGCGTTGCTGTCTGAAAGATGGAATCCTAAGATGGAAATGAATATCGCGGCATGTTGGTGCAGAGGAGAAATGAGCGCAAGTGAACCAGAATGTGTTGCCGACAGCTTATGGAAGGAAGTGTTATGACTAGCACATGAACTACCTGTAGGAGGACACATAGGGGCATGTAAGACTCAGGATAAGGTACAAATCATTTTTGTTGGACTCAAATGCACCAGGATGTTGTTACCTTTTACAGTACTTGTCATACATGCTAAATGCTAGTTAAACTACAGGCGGAAATTAGACCAGCACCTTTTTTGCAAATTCTCATATTTGATGAATCTTTCACGCAGGTTAGAAATGTGTGTATCGGTTCCTTCCTATGAACTCGAAAAGGTATAATAACTGTTGTTATTATACCTGGAGAAATGGGTGTTGCTTACTGCCCTAAGGAGTGAAGAATCAAACCCAGTGATTTGGATTTTGATGTGTCTCGAAATATATTAAAAAGTGAAGGAAGCCTTTTACAGTGAGATAGTTGAGTTATATATCTGTGTTAAGAGCATATAACACAGCTGGAAGGTCTGTTCCTAAAGGAGGAGGACATGCATCAGGCTCAGATAGGAAAGACTACTGCTATTGCACATGAGCTAGATTTAGGGAATACTGTTGCGACAAAATAATATCTCTATCATCTTAATCTTTTTAATCCAGACAGGTCCAGAAGAAGGTGGAGGTTCCACCAGGTATCATGTAACAGAGACGAAGTGATTGTAGTTCTCCAATCATCTTAGTTCCTAATCTGGACAGAACTCAAGATTTTGCGTGGCTCATCAGAAGGTGCATGCTATTAAAATAATGAACTCGTATTCAATAGTGAGATTGGAGTGCTCTATTGAGTCAAGCCAGATACATCACCAAGGTAGACTTACTGCGTGATTAGTGCCAGGTATATTGAATAGAGATGGCGAAAGAAATTTCTGCATTATAACCCCAAATGGGCTCCATCAATTCAATGTGATGTCCTTTGGAATGAAGAATACATCAACCAAATTCAGAAGACTGATGAAATGATTTGTGTTTGGGTTAACAAACTGTGCATTCTATTTCGCTGATGTAGTGATCTTTAGTAAGCCCTGGAAAGTTAACATGGTACAGTTGCCGAGCTCTTCGAATGAAGACGAAAAGCAAACTTTTAAGGAATTTAAATAAAACTAATTCGTGAAAGCAGCAGTGATGTTCTTCGGACATAGCATCGGTTTTGGAAGATTGACCCCAAGGAATGCAAAGACGAATGCCATCGAGGTATTTCCAGGAACAACCTCGAAGCACAGGAGCTCCGATTCTTAAGACTAAATGGAATCTATCAGAAGTTCGTTCCAATCTCCAGCCGTGTAGTGGCAACATTATATTTGCTGAAATAGAAGAAAAAGTTCTGTGGACAGAACAATGTAAGTGGCATTCGACCATTCGACCATTTGTAAGTAATATTAACCACCACACCAGTTTATCTCCAACAATGATTTCAAAACATTTTATGCTTGCTCTCGATGCAAATGAATAGGAGTACAGGAAGATGATGATGAGACTGAACTACTAGTTGGTTAAATTTCGAAGAAACGAAACATCCACTGGAGGGAATAATCCACGATTGAATAAGAACGAATGACTTTGGTACTGTCTTCACAACATTTCAATGTGTGTTTCATGAACAATTACCACTATTTCATTGGAAGTGCATGTCACAGATATTTAAATTACACGTCCACTTGTTACAGGTCAGAATAATGTAATCGCAAATGCGTTATTGTGAGTTTAACAGATAATTTGTAGGTAACAATGGTATCTATTCAAGGTTATACGTATGTGGGAAGAACTTTATACGAACTTAGATTGAAGTCAGATGCATTTCATGATATTGTGGGTAAGGCATAGTGATAAAGAATTAAGTCATGCTTTTCATTATGACTGTTCTTCTTTTTACCTAAACGGGGAGGTGTTACTAAAGTGTAGCGGTCTACTCTACCATTGAAAAGGTAGCAAAGTGAGACGAGGCACAGAGAGCTCTGAGCAAGGTAACAACGTAAAACTTGGCAGAAACAAATTGTAACAGCTGGGTTGTCATGAAAAAAATTTCAATTCGGCCAATCTGTTTAAATTATGCTCGAAACTATTAAAATCTAATCAAATTTGAATTTAGCACTTTGACAATATTTAAACCAAAATCAAAATCCGATATTCTGGGCTATAAAACCGGAAATTTTGAACATATAGTGGGACAACTGCCAAAGACCAACACAGCTGTCAGCTGAAGGGATCTCTGAAAGTTATCTATGTCTAAGGAGTTTACATACCAGAACATCGAAAACCACCTGGAGAGAGTCTAAAAAGGAAATCGGCAAATGAGAATCAGAAAAGCTGACTGGCTTTGAAACGTAATTTTGTTTTGCAAGTTTTAATATTGTACGTTTTATCTCTTAAAATTAGTTTGAAGAGAAAGGATTTGTTAACAATTGTTGGTTTTAACATTCTCTTTTGGACGTAAAGAATAACGTTGTTAAATTTTACTTTAAATAGTGACCTCTGTGGTCTTTCATTTGCTCGCGAATTTTAACAGATTAATGCTCGAGGTGAACCTTTTCTGTGGTGCAGGTTTAAATTAGCAGAGGGGTGAACCCGGTGTCATGATGTTTTGGGGGCTTTCGATAGCGATTTGAAAAGGTTTCCACAGATCCAGTCTGAGTTTTGGACAGATTTGAAAAAAAATGATGTCGAAAAAAGCTCAGTAGAAGTAGACATTTGCCGGTTTGCATCCTCGAACTTTCGATAAAATGTAGGTGAGACGATTTGTTTCACTTTGGTGCATTGTGGTTGGTTAAACGAAAAGTGACAGGAATGGCTCTTAAAATTGCTAAAGTGGTTCTGGGCTTTGAAGATGATTCTCAAATTTGCCAAGTCAATTTAGCAGGAAGGAAAAAGGACATAAAATTAGAATTAACAAAGAAGAAAAATAAAGCTGACGTTTTAAGGGAATTACTCAAACGATCAAGTGTGTCAGAGAAGTAGTGCAGTAGAAGTAGAAAACTTTTGTAACAATTGAGGAAAATCGAGTTCGAAGATTAAAAAAAGAGAAGCAAAGTGAAAGAGAAAGTGAAACAGGAAAGAGAGAGAAGGGTCTTAGCTGAGCAAAGAGAGAGAAAAGAAAGGAAAGGAGAAAGGGGGGAAGAGACAGTGAACGAGAAAGTGAAGAGAGAGGGAAAAGAATGAGATAGAATTTTCTTAGCAGAGCAAAAAGAGAGGCATTTCGTAAATGAGAACTTGGGAATTAGTCAGCAAAGTGAAGTTAACAAGCTGGCGATTAAAGAGAAGGTAGTGATGTATACAAATGTGACAACACTCTACCACATTTTTATGAGAAAGATATTGAAGCTTCTTTATTTCATTTGAAAATAATTGACAAAGCAATGGAGTCGTCCGAGGATTTGTGGGTAATAGGAGTTCAGCCTAAACCCATAGGCAGATGGAGTTATGTGTAGCCAGGTCTATCAGATGAGGGGTCAAGAGATTATGAAGAGGTCAAACAGGCAATTTTAATTACTTGTAACATGGTACCAGAAGCATATAGACAGTGGTTCAGAAATATAAATAAAGAACCAGAACAGAATTATGTGAAGTTCAAATGAATAAAACATAGTCATTTTGGTACATGGGTGCGAGCCTTAATGCTAGATAAGACCTACGCGGCTCGAAGAGGGATGATTCTGCTGGAGGAGATAACAAAAACTTCCAAAGATCACAAGAATTCTCGTGAACGAACAGACATTTCAGGAAGTCAGAAGAGTAGCACAACTGGCACATAATAGATGTTGATGCAAAAGATATTCTTATGGTCAGAATGTCGTCCTGTGAGGGATACACGTCAGGAGAAGGGGAGAAACTACACTACGAAACAAAGAGTCAAGAACTCTGTTTGGAGTTTGCCAAATGTTCAACAGCTCCAAGAGGGTGGAAAGCAGGTCGAATGAACTCCAGTGTTTTCACTCTAATGGAGTGGGACATAAAACTTTACTGTGGCAATGGTTTCAGCAGGGAACTGGGAAAAAGGTGTTTTCAAAGCCACAAAGTGAGACACGTAAAAAAGGCATTTTGAAAAAAAAGCATCAGAAAAGAATTAAGTTAATTGCATCTGCATCAGTGAACATGGCAATGGAAACCCCAAGAAAAGCCGAGGAGCTGCAGGAGTGTACACAGCCTTGGCAAGGGTTGAGTATGCAGTTAGAACTTGGTGTCTATAAAGAACTTGCCACTGTGCGCAAAGGTTGCTTCGAAAGAATAGCGGGAGGAGTGCAGTAAGGTATAATTATGAGAGAAACACGATCTCACCAGTCGCTGCTAGTACGAGATGAGTGAATTTGCACGCTTACGATCTGTTACCCAAGAGTGTGGCAATCTGTGCGACTGAAATTTAGCGTTCGCCTGTGTGAGAACATTTTGCAGTATCAACCCAAGGCTGGAGAATTAACAATGATAGTGATTGACAGAGTGTCAGTTCCAGGAATCCAGTTCGTACTTGGGAATGATATTTTTTTCAGTTTCGAAGGATGGACTGACACCCCTTGTTGTGGAGAAGCCCAAGAGACAACAAGAAACTCACGAGTTGAAACAAAAACATATTGTTATTTTACCAGAATATGTCGTAACCAGATCCCACTATCATAAGTCAGAGACCAAAGCAGAAACTAAAGAGAAAGATGAATGAGTTAAGGTTCAGTAAGTGGCCACCCTGATTGACGTCATGCTGTAGGAAAAAAAACACTTAACAGGCAGCGGGTCAGACAGCAGTGTTTAAACCTGAAAGGCTAAGGGACATGTAACAAAAAGACAAGTTGATAGAACATAGATACCTAGATGTGCATTCTGAAATGGAGGCTGTGGTCTATTCCTGAGTTTTATTAACTGAAAGACAGAATCCGAAGACGGAAATGGAGAACATGGCAGGTTAGTTTAGTGGCGAAATGAACCAAAGTGCACCAGGCTGTTTTGCTGGTAGCATATAGACATGAAATGTTAAGGGTTGCGCATGAGCTAACTGTGTTGGAGACGGTTGTGTACATGGATCACAATCCTCTTGCATTCTTGGAACGCTTTAAGGACAGGTATATACGAATATTGCGTTGTCGTCTCCTATTACAGACATTTAATTTACATATCATAAATGTTGTGAGTCGTAAGAATGCAATCGTTGATGTGTTATCATGGATTTAACTGTATATAAGAATGTTAACTATTCAATGTTACATTTATGTGGGAAGAAGTTAATTTGAACTTTGATTAAAGTCATATGTTTGTCATGAAATTGTGGTTAATGAACATAGAAATGAAAACGAATCCATCCTTTGTTTATGATGTTTCATTTCTTTTCTGAAGAGGGAATGTATCACAAGGGTGTAGCGGTGCTCTGTATCTATAAAAGAGTTCAAAAGCTAGCAAGAATTGACAAAGCTCAGAGTCCTGACTAAGGTAACAATGTAGCATTTGGTCGAAACGAATAGCAATAGATGGGTTGCCATGAAATAACAACAAATTGAAATTCGGCCAATCAGATTACATTGTGCCCAAGATACCAAAATCTAATCAACTTTGAACTTAATATTTGATCATATCAAATTTTAATTTAATATTTGATAATATTAAAATCAATTAAACGATCTGATTTTTTTTTAATGAACTGAACATTTTAACAGTGTGGGGAAGAACTGCCAAAGTCCATCGAATGGAGAGTTCTAGCTGAAGAGGTCTTCGAAAGGTACTTTTCTATGTGCAGTTTGCTGAACAGAGCATCGAAACCCACCTGGAGAAAATCGTTGGCGAAAAATTTACAAAGGGCAATCGAACAAAGCTAACTGGTCGTGAAACGTGATTACATTCTATTTCGTAAATTTTTATCGGGTTTTTTCAAAAGTCAGTTTGCGATCTGAGGTGGGAGCTAAAAGATAGTTGTAAATAGCTGTTGGTTTGAATATTCTCTCTTGGATGTAAAGAAAACTGTTGTTAACTTTTACTTTCAACAGTAATCTCTGAGATAGTTCTTTGTCTCTGGAATTTGAACAGATGACGGCAAGAGGGGAACCTGCTGGTTTACATTTGCAGTGGATTTTACCCCGTGCCATAACAATGCATTTAAGATGCCCAGTATTTATCCTTGTAATATCGACATTTTTGAAAACATCACAATATATTTCCCCAGTTGTCCCGCTCTTGTCGCCGTCTCCACAGTGAATACTGCCGGGAAAAACTTGTTTAGTATATAATGGATCTCTTGGGGTTCGACACAAAAACAGCCTTGTTCATCTTTATGCAGCCCTATTATCTCTCTCTTAATCTTTTGCCATTACTGGGTTTGTAGAATTTATTAAATGTCTTGTTAACACTATTTCCAAAGTCATCTTATGTGCCCATTTAAAAGCCTGGATTTCACAACTGAATATACTTCTCTTGCAGTATAATGCTCTTGGGATTCACTCGATCTCACTACTGTTTACCTGATATATTTCTCCTCCTGTTCCTTTACTAAAATATAAATATCCATCGTCATACAGCACTCCCTAAAACCACAAGTCTTGCCAGTCTCACTAATAGGGAAATGTTGCCTCTGGACTCTCTTAATCCAGTCTTTGAAGTCTTTTCACTTTCCTACCATCCCTTCACCTGTAAATAACGTCTCCCAATCAGCCCTTCAAAGGGTCTGCCTAACGCTCTCAGAGTTAGAACTTTAATGTTTCCATCAGCTGTATCCTTTTCCACAACTACTTTAAAACTAATAGATACTGCAAGATAGAATCAAAAGTTTGGATGAGCTCCTTCTGACCCGAAGTAGCAGAGTCGAGAGGCATAATGTCCTCCTCCTGTCCCTCTGTAACAGGTGTGAGAGACTGAATAGCTTCCTTCCCTTCCTATGTAACAGGTTTGAGACATTAAATGACACTGCAAGGCGTGGATTATGAGCAGCCAGTAAACTATGCTGGAGTTCCCTCCTTTCTCAGCTTTAGAAGCACAAACAGCACAATGTACTGCTGCTACCCTCTCAGTGACATCTCGTACAGCTGCAGTATCCCTTTTCTGTTTTTTAAATGATTCCCTTAACAAAATGTTCCAAAATTCTGGATTTCCACCTGTTTAAGTAATAATAGGCTCCTGTAGGCTGAATGACCTTTTCCTATCCCTCTGTAACAGCCACATGGGACCAGAATTATTTCCTCCTATTCCTGAGCAGCAGTACTAATGCTCCATCTCAAAGTTGTGAAATTATTTAATATCAGGGGACTTTAATCCAGGATTACCCTCACACAAAGTCAATGGGCAATAATTATCGTGCTTTGGGTTGAGGTAGCTATAAATATCCCCACCAGACATTTTACGCAGCTGATCTGTTATTTTTAAATCCCCCCGTTTCCTTTTATAAACAGCGGGGGACATACAGATCACTGCGGTTTTCTAGCAATACTCTCAGACACAATTTTAAAAAGTTTTAAGAAGATTGAAAGATTAATGGTCCATTCCATAGTAACGCTTATTCAATCCAACCAACCTGTGTAAATGTCCACTTTCATTGAGATATGCAGAGTGATGTAAGGAAGCAGTTATTTGAGCCTGTTTCTTCTGTCACTCTGATTAATGTCAAACTGAATGGATTCTAATTACCCCAGTGGGAGGTTTCTAGCTTTTAATAAGAAATGTCGCCTGTTCACTGTGCTAACCCATGGCATGAGTGGGAGCATCTCCGAACATCACTGACAAAGTTGAGCAGCTCCAGAGAAATTGGAGGAAGGATCAGAATCTGAGGACATTAGCCTTGAATGTTGTGACAATGCATCAGCATTTAAGATCATTAGACTGGAATGTTACAGCAATGTGCCAGAATCTGAGACAATAAATTGGAATGTTATAACAATAGACGGGCGTTTATCGAATTTGCTTTGGACTCTTTCTGCATATTATTTAAGGTTATCAGTATCTTCGTGGATAAATGTCGCTCGTTGCAACTTTTTTTATCCTCTCATGGCCATTGTTGGTGTCCCTGTTACGTCTCACTGTCCAGATGTTATTTCCATAAACAATTTATGACATTTCTGTTCTTTCATATAGTCCACACTTTTGCCACCATTGTTGTTCTAGTTGAGACACTAAAACCAGATATTCACTCTACATCCGACTGCTAACTGGATTAGTGAACTTATTCAACAGCTGTCTCCCTACTTACTACTGGCAGTGTTGTGCACGGCTCTCTGAGTTGATCTTCTCAGTTTCAGCTTTGGACCATTGTCTCACTGCATTGTTATTTAAATATTGCGAAAATGGAGGCCACTTTCTTCAGTTCTAATTACAGACTCCGTTTCCTTTCTCTGATACCACCCCATCCCTGGAGGTTACCTGAGGTTGAAACAGATGAGTAACAACTGTGGTGTTCCCTTTGCCCGTGATTGATTCCTGACACCATACCATGAGCATCACTAGCTTTAACTGCTTACCACTCCAAAATATGTCTGCAATTTGAACCTTGAGAAATGAAGTACAGACTTAACGATGGGAATTATCTGCTACTGCCACTCCTGACTTCAAATCTGCAGAAACAAATCTGATTCCAATTCACATCAAAATCACAGCCATCTCTAATTTGTGTGCACTCTGACCTGTATTACTATTGGGTTTGACAATGCCATTATTTTAATATACTTAAAACTTATATCTCCTCTGTCCATTAAACTTCTCTTAGTCTCTCTCCATCAATAACCGAAAAACCTGTTCACATTAAACTGGTTTCCTCCGTGTGTATTTTCCATCAAGAAATTATTTTCGCACTCAGCCACACTCACACACAAACTCACACACACACAAACTCACACAGACGCACACACACGCAGACACGCACGCAAACACACACACACACACACACACACACACACACACACACACACACACACACACACACACACACACACACGCATACATGCACATCTTCCTTTATACTCGTCTAATGGAAACGTAGTTGCACAAATTTGTTGGAGCCACATTTACTGTCACATACAGCAAAGGCCCAACATCTTCCCGTGCTGGACAGTAATCTAATGCGAGTACAGTCCCCATAAATGTGCCTATTTGCAAAAGGGATGTGTTTGTGGGATGTTTGTAATTTTGAACAGTCCATTATCTAGATGTTACTGTGTCGATTATTCGATTAAGTTATCGAATAATTAGGTTATTCAAAAGTGCTCTGTTTTTGTTGAACAGCCGCATCACATCTGGAAAACCCAATTCACATTTACCTTTAAAATAAGAAATGGTGGGCGTCCAGGTCACATTATTAAAACATTTTGAGGCATTCTTGTCCGATCCACAGAAAACCTGGGGCTTTTTCCTATCCTACTTCGGTAATTCCGAATTGGCTTTCGGATTACCGGCCTGACAGTGTCAAAGTAAGCCATTTGGCCCCACAAGTCCAAACCGACCCTCTGAAGAGTAACCCACAGAGACTAATTCCACTACCCTATTACTCGAAACTTACCACTGACAAATGCATCTGCCCAACATATCTCTAAATATTGTATGCATTTTAGTCCAGCCAATTCACCCATCCTGCTTATCTTTGAGCTGTTCGTGCAATCCAGAGCACCTGGAGGAAACCCATGCAAACACGGGGAGAATGAAGTTGGTAAGAATGTTGTGCTCAAAAGTGGCTGCGGTAGTTGCTATTGCCTTTTGTTCCGGGTGTGGTTTTCGGTTGGTTTAAATAGTGTTCAGTGTTGTAATGTCTCTTTCAGTCACGAAACGTTTTCTGATAATGGAGGAAATGGCTTTCTGGATTTTAGAAAAGGAGAGCAAAGCAGTGCTGCTGCAACTGGCAGACAAGCTGGAGTTGGGTATGCGTTTGGCTGTGAGAAAAGGAGAGGTGATTACAGCAATAGACAGGCATTTCAATTCTGGTGGAAATGCCACAGAAATATTTTTGAATTTGCTAGAATTCAATTGCACACGCAACAGCTTGAAAGTGAAAAGGAATTGAAACAGTTTGAATAATGATTACATGTCGAGTCGAAAGAAAATGAGAGGAGGCAGAAAGACAAAAGAAGTGGGAAGAAAACCAGAAGGAGAAAAAGCTTCAACTTCAAAAGTTCGTAATTCGGGAGGTCAGTCGACTTAGAGGGGTGTAGATGAAGGTAGAAGGCCGGCTGAATGAGGAGGATAGTGACGATGATCAACTCTATGGGAGCCAAAGGCTTGATGGAGATCTGCTTAAATATGTATTGCTACAACACATTATAAACTCTCCTGCTTAATTTAAAACCAGCAACGTGTAGTAATCTGTAATGTAAAAATTAATAAGTGTAGTTGTTAAAGTTGAACAGAGAATAGTTAACTGACCACTAGTTACCACTTCTTGTCGAACCTATCATTGTTAACTTCCCTTCTGCAACATGAGTCCGATAAAACTCCCAATTAAAATTTCGAAAACAACACTTCTTAACACGAAACCACGGAGCGGGAGGTGATTGTTTTCGATTCTTCCTGCGTCTTTTGTTCACCATGTTAGGAACTTGTACGTCACAGGTTAGTGACAGAAAAAAAAAGTGTTTTTAAGAGAGTTTTTTTTCAAGCAGTCTGGAGCATATTAGGCTTGGTGCTTCTCCTATCAACTGTTCAATGTTCCTCTGGTCTTGTACCCAAACCATCAGATTGCGTCAGTGGCTTTTAAGACTGTCAATATACTCTATTCAAACGTGATTGGGTATTGGCATTTTTTCGGGGTACAGTTTAAACTGATTGGCTAAATTCGAATTTGCTTTTATCTCCAGGCAACGAAATATTCGCATTGTTTAACCCAGTGTTACATACACTGTTGCCTTATGATAACATTTCGTGATGTGTCCGGTAGTTTTGCTGTTTTTACCTCTCGTAAAGGTACACCACATCTTTATAACCATACAGGCATGGTCTAAATATGACGAGAAGTTGTCGTAATTCTTTTTAATTTAATTTAACAAAGTGGCGAGACAAATGCAGTGGCCAGTGACTATGCTGATTTTGGTAATCCAACAGAGTTGGTAGGTACAACGGGTGAGGTATTGGCTTCGCAATCAGAGGAGGTACCTGGACCATTTGAGGAGGTGAAGACTGCCATCTGAAGTACTTCTGACATTGTCCCAGAATTCTACAGGCAACATTTCCGGAATCTAAGGAACGACCCGAGTGAAACGTGCATTGAGTTTGAATGGAACAAACAAGCTGAGCTTGATTGGTGGATGAGGGTGTTAAAAATAGAACAAATCTATGACGCTGTGAAAGCGATTCTTATTTTGAAGTGAAAATTCACTTCCTGGGGTGAACTCAGGAGGAAGAGCAGACGGTTAAAATGCAAAGATTAGTTGCTGAAATGGCTGATGATTTCGAGTTGATCCATAAATCAAACTTTGGCTTCTGTGGGGAATAGAGAAGGACGTGTAAGATCTTTTTAAAGCATGTACCTGCGAGTTTAAGGTTCACTGGCATAGGCAGGGAGCAGCAGGGAAAGAAGTTATAGTATTGAAAGATATGAAGCATATACATCTTTGATGCTGAGACATGAGGAGGTATGTCATTCAGAAGGCCTATTACGGAGATGACAAGAGCTCCGTAACATAATATGTGGTCGGTGTGTTCGGGAAAGTCATGAACACAAAAATTGCACAATCGAGACGAACTTCTTGACCTTTGCATTGGCGTTGTACAGTTTCAGTTTTAAAATTGGCATTAACTTGTGTGAGACACATCGACACTAATCATAACCTCTTAACGTTTTTGGAGAAATTTACGGTGACCAATTTCAATATGTTGAGAAGTAGCTTATTTTTGTCACCATTCAATTTAAAACTTAAACAGGTGACAGATAAAGAAAGCTTAATTGCTGACACATTGTCGAGACGTGGACGTAGAAATATGGAGTCGTTCTGTGGCTGGAATAATTAATTGGAATAGAATGTAGTTTTGAATGTTCGCATGCTGAGAGTCAATGTAATATGTGTATATGCATGGTAGTCTATTAACATAGTTAGAACAAGAGGTTTAAAATGAAGTCTTATTTTTGTATTAAAGGTTCATTATTTTCAAGGGGGGTTGATACTGTCACTTTGAAAAGTATTTTTAAAAATCATGTTTTGTTTTTGAAGAGAGGTCTTGAAGGCAGAGGGACCGAACTGTCACCGGAAAACGGAATCAGTAAATAACTTCGGAGGTTTATATGTTTTACTAAAACAGTGGTAACAATGGAACGGCAGTGCCCAGCTCACAGAGACCAGATCTTCTACTTTAGATTATAGCTGCAATGTTCAAAAGCTGCTTGCAGAAGGTTTGGAAGCTTCAACATATGATTGCTAACTCCCATTCTCTCTGATGTCTCTCTTTCTGTTGTTTCCTCCTCGACTGGAGATCTGCACAAATATTTCTTTATTTGGAAATACGTTTTGCCAAGTGGAGTGTTTATGGAGTGGTACTTTATTGGTTCTGTTAATTAGTAGAAGTATTGCATCTATTGTTGGGATAAGTCTTCGAATGCATAAGCTATCCCAAATTATTCATCCCTCTTCACGAGAGTGTTGAAACAGCATATTTTGTTTAAGAACGAGTGGTTTGACGGGTCGCAACAAATGATGAAATCCAACTAAAATATGCGAAATTTAGTGTCTACCTATTTTCTTAAAATATTTTGAGGGTGTCTGTTCATCTTATTGTCCTGACGCCCTGTAGCTCAGGATGTTCTGACTGACTCCTGTTATTGAAAGCTTCTTGGAGGTGCTGGGGATGGTTCGCTTCGGATTGTTCTATGGGCTTCCGCAGATATTCAGGGAGACATTGGGATTTAATAACCCAAATCTAGACGAAGCACGGGAACTGGATTTTCAACACCTGGGTCTGCAACATGAACAAGTGGAGCAGAGGCAGTGGAGAGAGCAATCTCTGAAACCATGGAATGAGTGTGGGTGAGGAAAAGGATCTGCTTATCCTACATGGGTATTCCAAGAACAGCTTCACAAGCGACACTTAATCCTGGAGCAGTGAGTGAGGGGACCTAGAATGAAGAAGGCGCTGATCACAGAGCGGTTTCACCTCCTTCAATACGACCTGCAGCTTCACACCAAGCTGCAACTGTGCTGCCAGTGGCTGTTACGGTCACTGTTTCATTCAGTTTCTATGGTCCGGATATTTCCAGGCCGGAGTGATTACATAGCCATCATCTCCCAGTATGTTGACATCAATGTCACCATTCTGTGACGCAGGATGTTCATGGAGAATGAGGTACATATCATGTCCTTTCTCTCAGCAAGGAGCTGCCGGATATATCATTGATTTCCCAGTATAGCGGGGTTCCCGATGGTAAACACGGTTCTGCGTTGTCCTCATGTCAATGTGAAGAAGTAGAGGGACGGAAGGAACATGGCTTCGATTAGTTTTGCAGTATGACCGTGCAAAGTACATCATGTTTGTAAATACCCACTGTCCTGGCAGAAGTCACAGCTTCTTCATTCAGAAACAGTTAGCCATTTTCCACTGTCTTCAGGTGTCAATGTAAAAGAAAGGATGGCCTCTCGGGTAAAGGCCATCCCCTTAATACAGGATTCAACTTCCGCTCCCCCTCCTCACTCTCCATTGCCAACCAACCACATCAAAATATGCTGTGCGTGCTGAGAACAATGTGACCCTTGGGAACATCAGAGAGCAGATCAGCAGAGAGATGGATCAACTCTTCCCTTCTGAATAGGTCAGAGTGAACTCTCCAATACACACTGTCTCACTACGTTCAGTAAGCGATCTCCATTTCAGTGCAATTGTGCCTTCTAGTCTTCCTGAAAAAGCGGACCCAGTGAACATCACGCTCTGTTCAATCTGCTGAACTACTGTCGATTGACTTTACTTGTTTATGACTATTTCCAAATTCTCCACCTCTTCACAATTTAATTTCCTGCTCATCTTAATGTCATCGCCTTAAGTGTCTCCAGTACGTTTTGGTTCCACTTCACCGTATCGCTCAGTTTGTAAATAGCTGAGGACCCAGCACTGGTGACTATTTGGCTCCACTTGTTACATTCTGTCAAACTGCATAAGACTGATTTATCCCGGGTGCCTGCTTCCTATTAAATAAACAGTCCTCCCCCATTCCTCGGTAACACATTCGAAGGGCTGAATAAGAACGAGGAGCATCAGTCGGTATTCAGCCCCTCGAGCCTAAGCCGCCATGTAATATAAACATGGCTGTTGTCATCTCAGCCTGGCTTCCACTTTCCTGCTCGTTCTCCATCAACCACCATTTACGCAATTTCTCAGCATTCCCCACTCTGGGATTGTCAGTTACACAGCTTCACAATCCTTTGAGAGAAGTATGTTATCATCACTCCTGTTTTAAGTCTTTTCTGCCTTATTTGAAAACGCCACATGAGGAAATATCCACTCCACATCTTTATTCAAGTCACCTTTAGCATATTACATATCTCAATGAGATCTCTCACTCTTCGAGGCTCGAGAGAATATTGGCCTTAACTGCATAACCTGTCTTCATAAGATAAGCTTCTCATCTCCGGAATTTGTCTCGTGAACTTTTTCTGAACAGTCCCCAATGAACTGCATTTCTCCGCCAGTGAGGGCTACAAAACTTTACATAGTCACTGTCTAGTCACAATCTCACTGATGCCTTTCAGTTCTGCAACAATTCTTCTGTAGTTTTATTCACTCTTCTTTTTACCTATCAATGTTGATGTGCCACGTGACTTTCTCATTACCTGCTGCACCTTCATGCCAGTTTTCTGTGTTATGCACGAGGATACCAGTTCCATCTGCACGTAAACATCAATACATTTCTCGCCATTTACTTAACAAGTTGCCTTTCTATTCTTCTAATGCAAATAGATGACCCCATATTTATTCACATTTAATTTTATCTGTCAAATTTTGGCACATTACTTTAAATTATTCATGTCCATTTGGGAGGTTTTGACATCTCCATTGCATCTGGCTACTTATCCACCTGTTTCAGTTCCATGTAAAAAGTGGATTAATGTTTTCTATCCCGTCATTGAATTAATACAATAGATGGCAAGTAGTCAGGGCATTTGGTCCAAACTTCTTTCTACAAACGTTGCCAGCCATGGCGCACCCTATTTGTGCCATCTGCCTACATTATGCTGCTTCATCAATCCTCTATCTAAGCTAATGAATTCCTCCGAAAATCCATATGCTCTTATTTTGCAACTTAATCTTTTATGCAGCACTGGATGCAATGCTTTCAAGAAGTCTGAGTACTTTATATCACCAGGATCCCCATTATCTAATTTGCTTGTCACATCTTTAAATAATTCAAATTCATAGAATCGTCGTAATCTATGCTAACTGTGAGGGACTGTGGTTTCAGTTTGCAAGTCGCCCGTAATGAATGAAATAATAACGGATTCTAACAACTTGCCTTTAATGCTAACAGGTTGCTCACTACGTTTTATTCACAAAGATCCATGTCTGTCCATAAACTCCGTGTCCCCTTTTCTGTGTTCCTGTGGAACAGAAAGGCTTTAAATGATCTGCTCCGATTGCTGTGTAAGAGGCATGAGTGGCTGAATGGACTCATTCTGATCCTGATTTACACAGGCAATGTGCTGAACATTCACTGTGTTCCTATATTACAAACTCGGTGGCCAGCATGTCCTGAGAACTGGAAACAAGTTCTGCTTTTCCTCCTCCTGATGATGTGTCAGAGACTTGAGGGCTTGTGGAATCCTCCTGTTGATATATAACAGTTTGAGGGGAAGAAGGGGCTCCTCAAATTCTTCCATACCTGGCTGGGGACACTGAACAGTCACGTCCTGCATCCATGAAATGGTATATAGGGAGCGATTGATATTCTACTGTTGCCATATAACTGATAAGTAGCTACATTACCACCTAACTTTCCATAAAGATGTCTCAAATATTTTTGTCTACTTCTCCAATTCCTGTACCACAGGCTCAATGGGCTTCATGAACTTCTCTTCTTTCTGTGTGCATAATTGAGGAGACTGAATGGATTTATCCTAGTCCTGTTGCGTTGTAACAGTGTCGAAGGCCTGAAAATCCTTCAGCTTTTCCTCCTTAATAGGCTGAAGGAGTGGAATGGATTCCTGCATTTGCTGTGAAATTTGATTGTGTTGTTGAATCCTTCCGGTGTTCCATGTAAAAAGAAGATCATTTTTAATTCGTGTAATCTCCAATGGGAATTGGATCAAACTGATCATCCTTTCTTCACAAGTTAACGCGTTAATTGAAGGGATCTGTTGAGGGTACCATTTCTGATTTACTTCCATTTTAACAATATCCTTTCTTCAGTCAGGAGTCTAAATGTGTATGCACTAATCTAAAAGGGAGCTCACGAAGATCCCGCAGAACAGTAAGCAAGAACTAACTGAAAACCTGGCTGTAAAGGAAGTTTGGGAAATACTGACCTTAATATATTGACGTTTCTATGACATCCGAACACAAAGCATGTTTTATTTGAAATTATGGCATGGCCCTGAGTTACGCAAGGCATGAAGGCGTAAGGGGCAACTTGGCTTCAGTGAATTGAAACAAAAGCATGAAAACCATTTATAAAAGACAAGTAATGGCTGTTATTTAAATAAACACTATAACATGGACAATGTAAATGCACACACACACAAACATATATAGATATACATACAAACACACACATAGAGAGAGATATTTATATATATGTAGTGCAAAGCGCAAAAGAGGAGGGGATCCATGGTACATAATGAAGTCAAATATTGCGCTAGATCAAAGGAAGCGGCTCAGAAAAATGCTCGATATGATGACAAGTCACGGATTCAGAGAAAGTTAAGACCCAGTAAAGTAGGACCAATGAACTGAGAAGGAAAACAAAAAAGAACAAGAATGCAAACTGACAGGAAACATAACGATTACAAAACGCTTCTATCCATACTTGAAACGAAAGTGATGTCAAGGTCACATGTGGAATGGTGCATATCAGGATAATTTCTTGCAGAGAACAGGGAAATTACGGAGAAAATAAGACTTAATTGTATGTCTGTCTTCATAGAGACTAGATTATTTGATGTGGAAATTCAGTCTGTGTTCTCCACTGATTCAAAGCATGAGATTTGCTTGCATTGACACTTACTAAATTCACACAGAAGGCATGGAGAAGTGCTCGCATGCAAGCTTAGGGAGAATCCCAAGATATCCTGAACATGCATCAACCAAAACAGAATAGCCAGCGAATAATGAGGGCCCTTTCGAAACCAAGGGGGCCATCTGCGTATGGAGCTGGTGAACATTGATAGATTGTTACATGAGAGCTTCAAACTTGGGAAAAGGAGGATTCAGGTACAGAATTGGAGAAGATTGACTTGAAGATGATATTCTCTTGAGCAGATTAATGTGAGATGTGAATAGCAATTGGATGTTTTGGCTGGTTAAAAAAAATTGGACAAATCCCCAGGTCTGGATGAGTTGTATTGCAGGGTGCTGTTCGAGACAAGGGAGGAAAGGCCTTGACCCAAATTGCTCGGTAGAATCTGTCCAGAGAGGAGGTGTCAAAGGACTTGAGAACAGATAATGTGTTCCAAATTTACAGAAAGCGTGTTGGAGATCAGCCAGGGAACTATAGACACGTCAGTATCAGATCAGTATTCTGCCAACAAATCAGGAGTGAGAAGCTTCATCTCCATTGAGAGAGACAAGATTTGATCAGGGTTGGTCAGCATGACTTTTTCAGATGGAATTCATGGCTAATGAGTTTGTTGTTTTTTTTCAGGGTGGTCAATTAAAAGGTTTTCAGCAAGGTAATTGACAAAGCCCCACATGGGAAATTGATGAAGATAGTAAAATCTCATGGCATCAAGGGTACCTTGGCAAGTTACATACAGCATTGTCTTAATCGCAGGAGATGGAGCGTAGAAGTAGAATGCAGTTTGTGCGACTGGAGGCTAGTATCACCTGGTGTACCACAGAGATCGTGCCATGCCCCTTATTATTTGTAGTATGGATGCATGATGTTGATATGAATGTGGAGGGGGCTAGAGTGTGAGCGGATAAGTAAGCTTGTGTTTGACAAAAAAGATTGGCAGGTGGTTGGAAGTGAGGGGGAAGCTGTTGTATTAGAGAAAGATACATATATAATAGTCTGATGGACAGATTAATGGCAGGTGCAATGTAACCCTGATAAATATGAGGTGATGGGAAAAAAAAACAGGGGATTATTCAATGAATGGTTGCACACTACGAAGGTCAGAGGGTGCTTTTACCAGGATATCTGAATGCGACGTTACCGAGTTAAGGGTTCAAAGGGGACCATAGACATGTTCTTTATTCGTCGAGACAGAGATTACAAGAGTTATGCAGTAGTTTAATTGGCCAAGATGAAATATTCTTCGCATTTCTGGGTGCCATATTAAATGAAGAATGTCATTGCAATGGAGGGCGTGCAGCGGAGATTTACAATATTGTTCTCTGGAATGGAGCATATCAACAATGAAGAGAAGCTGGATAAAGTCGAATTCTTTAAGTTGGAGCAGAGAAGGATGAAGGTGGTTTAATTTAGAAGAATACGATTACGAGGGACATGAACAGGGTGGTTAGACAGCGGATGTTTATTTTAGTCAAAGGGCCAAGAACAAAGTATCACCTATTTAAAGCGAATGTTTTGAGGTTTGGGGAGTATTCAAGGATTGCTTTTCAGTCAGAGTGTGTTGCGGTCTGGAATGTTCTTCCTGAAAGTTTAGTTGTCAAACAAACCTCATAACTGTTAAAAGGTACTTGGGCAAGCATTTGATGTTTCATAACACTCACGGCTATGGTCCTGATGCAGGAATGTGCGACTCAGGTAGAACGTGCTGTATTTCTGAAAATGCAGAATTTTTGCTTCTGTGATGTTATATTTTAGAAGGTCAATCATTCACCAGGTTAAGTTAGGACTTGTTGGATTTCTGAAAAAAAGCATGTTAATATTTTTTTTCTGAGTGAATTGTCATAACTTCTAAACATATGTCAATGGGAAAGATAAGAGGAAATAACTGTAGCTTTCTCACAGTCTGAAACGAGACAATGGAGAATTTTGAGCAGGGAGATGGCAGAACTATGGACGAAGCACTTCAGTTCTGTCTTCACAGCAAATAAATCATTAAAAAAAAGATATTCCCAGCAAGACTAGGAAACCTACGCCTGGTGAGAAAAATGGAAGAGAATAAAACTAGCAAATGCATGGTTTTGGGAAAATTATTGGAAAAAAAGGTCAACATAATTTTATGAAATAGTTATTATGGTTGAGCAATTGTCCAGTAGATGCATTATGTAGAAGCAATGTTTCCAATTTATTTGGGTTTTCGCCAATATATTTGTTAAAGTCCAAACCCCAGTGTGCCACATCAGATCTTATGGAATTGTGGCTGAGAAAGGGGCATGGTCTCGAATGGGAAAGTTGGCAGAAGAGATGAGTGGAAGTCTTTGATGTTGATTTTTACTTTATTTTGAGACGTATTTTACAGGATGCATATAACACAATACACTAACGAGCTGTCGCTTGTCGCCACAAAATGGCACCATTTAGAAAAATTGATGAAAATGCAGCAAAAAGAAGAAACAGCTTGAAGAGAGTCCATGTGTCCTGAGCCAATATCTTACTATCGAAAACGCCTGCGCTTCATCCTTCCACAACAACTTCATTGCCGTCTACAGCGGACCCGATCAACATCGAGAGCCATACCCTGACACCAGTCGAAGTCCACACGTTGGCCTCTCGCCACTGCCTATGCTGTCCAAGCTCCAAGGTCTGTTAGTAAAAAAAAAACGGAAGAGTGGTGACAGGAGAATCAGAAGAAATGAAGTGTTCAGAGCGGACAAGCTCAAGCACAGGAGCCTTTGAACTGGAAGCACTGGAATAAAAGAATCTTTTTTCGGGGATAAATTTTCGTGGGGTGTCAGAGGAATTGTGGCTCGGGCTCCACCTATTCCAAATGCACAGCAATTGTTTCGTTGAGGGAAAAAAACGCAACATTTCCAAGTCTGCTGAAGGGTTAGATGATGTTGGATTGTGAGAGGGTGATAAGGATGTAAAGAAGCTCCAAGCGATTGAGACAAGTGGAAGAATTGGGCAAATGCCTGGCAGATAAAGCGCAATGTGGATAGATGTGACGATATGCACCTCGGTGCCTATCATTTGAACATGGATGGATTGCAAAATGCTGATCTTTAAAGGGATTTAAGTTTCTTTATTTCTTTGCTTAGGCACAGACCACCTAGATCCATGCAGGGAAGTGAGTTCTGAAGGCAGAAGTCAATATTGAGAATGGCATTGTCATCCTGACCAGTGTCGGTAGATCCACGAAGTGCCGAGCTGCAACACTGAAAAGGGACTGGATATCCTTGTACACCTGTCACTGAAGAAGTGTTGCAGAAACACAACGCAGTTAGGAAGCTAAAGGATGTGTTGATATTCATATAAGGGGGGCATGAGTACAGGACTAAGGATGTGTTACTTCACCTCATCTCGAACAGAGTGCAGCATTGTGTGTAGTTTTGATCTCCTTACCTAATAAAGGGGAAAATGACATCGAGAAGTGCACCAAAGGATGACCAGACTGATCACTGGGATCACAGGCTTGTTTTGTGTGCAGAGTGTGGGTCGACTGGGCCAGGATAATGAGTGGGCTTCTCAGTGGAATATACAAAACTCGGACAGGGCGAGACATATTCGACGCAGGTATGATAAATCCCCTAGCTGGGATGTCTAAAAAAGGCTCCCCCAATATTAGATACAGGCAGGCTGTTCTGCATTGAGATGAGCATAAATGTCTGCACTCAGAGATTGGATAACCTGGGCAAATCTCTGCAATGTAAGCTGTCGAAGTGAAGCACGCAATAAATTTAAGGATTTATAGAATCGAAAGGTTTAAGAAGACAGCAAGAGAATTCTGTGGCGATAGAGGATCAACCACATTACAAGTAATTCTCCAATAACGCGTTAGCTGCGTTTCTGTGAAAACAGTGTGTAGAAAACAGTGCACATAAACACACGGGTCGATGGGGAAAAAAAAACAAGCTACATGGTGAGCAGTCAAAAATATGAGTAAAATCCAAAAATTAAAGGAAGTCGAACACACAATAGACAGTCTAAGAAAATCTTTAAACATTATATTGTAATGTAACACTACAGTAAATATAACCCTTTAACACGACAATCACTGCCTCCAGTACTGTAGTTTTCACGAAACTGCACGAGAAAGTGCGTGGGACGACTGCCCACGTGAAGCCAAAGCAAAACTCCAGTTATTCCAAAGATTCTCCACCTGCTTTGAAATAATGTACCTTCTAAATGTAGACTACATTTTGCAGTTTCAGGCTCAGTCTCAAGGCTGGAAGAGCTGATAGCATTCTTGTTTTAGCTGAACACACTGTGTGTACATATTGCAGATGGATGATCCTGAGCTTGGGTTTTGCGGTGAAGCTGGTGCCCGGCATGGATTTGTGTAACAGTGAATGGGAGCTCGCTTTATAAAAGAAAGGTTCGCAATTCACGCATTGCGTTACAATAAAATTGTATTTAATAAACGTCCTTTTTTTATGAGAACAGCCTGCATATTGAATGGGGGAGCAAAATGGATAAATCGAATGGAGTATTGCAATTCACATTTTATATTTCTCGACGATTAATCAACTTGTACATAGTGTAAACAATGTTGGAGAGGAGCGTTGAGGAGATGTTCGCTGATGAGCTGGATTACGGCGGCTCAACGTGTTGAATGGCCTACTCCTTTCCTGACGTTTGGTGCAGTGTGTGGGAGAGGTCTGTAAATCTTGTCAGAAACTCTCAGATGTTCTGATGTATGTCTCTGCAGAAGAACGCTGTTCCCAATTTCCTTTTCTGATACCGATGGTGGTATCGAGTATTCTGCCCTGTTTATCCTTTTAACATCGAGGCAGCTTGATGCAAATGAGTCACGGGTTTGGACGTTTAAGATACCATTGAAGGATCTAGTCTCCAGACCACATCAGCGCCAAACTCCAACCCATGTTAGACGCAAACTCCCGACTGTGCTGGGCCCAGACTCTAGACTGCACTGTGCAAGTCTCCATACCACACTGGCCCAGTCACCAGACTGCACTTTCTCAGTTTTAGTACCGCACGGGGACCAGTCTCCAGACCACACTCGGCCCAGTATCTTGACTGTGCTGAGCCAATTCTCCAGACCTCACTGAGGACAATCTCCAGACCACACTGGCCCCCAACTCTAGACAGCACCAGGCCTAGTCTAAACACCTCATCCAGCTGAAGCTCCGATCCATACCAGGCCTAGTCTCAAGACTGTGCTGGTCCTAGGATTCAGACATGTCAGACATACACGACATCTCCACACGACATCGGGCCTCATGTCCAGATCACACTCGGCCCAGTCTCCAGACCATATCGGGCCTAGTCTCCAGGAAGCAACCGGCCTAGTCTCCAGATAGCATTGGACCCTGTCACCAGACGGCGCCGACCTCAGTCTGCAGACTGTGCCGGGGCCAGTTTCCAGGCAACAGCAGGCCCATTCACCAAATCGTGCTGGGCCATCTGTGCAGACTGCGATGTGTCTTGACTCCAGACCACACTGCGCCAAGTCTCCTGGCTGCACGGGACCCAGTCTCCACACGGCACGGGGACCAATCTAAAGACCGCAATCTAAAGACAGACTATTTCGTCCAGCCATATAATTCAATGCACTGGTGTGGTCTGTTCTTCTCTCCATGTTGGACAGATATCGCGGGGGTTTGTGATCCCGACAGGAAGTTCCATTCTGGACAGAGTGTTGGGTTGTACTGAGCCGAGTCTGCACAGTGCTCCAAGCTGAGCATATAAGTGTCTTGGCTGGATCTGTGAAGTGAATTGTGTATGCGACGTAACTCCTGATATAACTATCACTCCTCCACCTCGGCCCATTCCGCTGTCAAACCCTGTATTTCAGCGACATGTTGTCCATTCAGTAATTATCCCATTAAAACGTGAATATCTATTCGTTTTGTTATGTGCCAGGCTGACTTCCACAAAATACATGGAGACGGCAACCTCAACCCGAACGTTTTCTCATTATAAAAAGGTAAACCCGCGATGTTCTTCGATTACTTACAGTGTGGAAACAGGCCCTTCAGCCCAACAAATCCACACCGACCCGCGGCCCACCCAGACCCATTCGCCTTCAACTAACTTTACGGGCAATTTAGCACGGCCAATTCACCTAACCTGCACATTTTTGGACTGCGGGAGGAAACCCACACAGACACGGGTAGATTGTGCAAACTCCACACATTCAGTCGCCTGAGGCGGGAATTGAACCAGTGTCTCTGACGCTGTCAGGCAGCAGTGCTAACTCCTGTGCCACTGTGCTGCTCTGTTTCAAGTAAAATTTGCTTCGTCAAAGTATTCGAAATTAAGCAATAATGAGCTATCAGTATGGATCAAATAAGGCAAAGGTAAGAAAACCTGGAATAACCTAATTTTATTAGAAAACTTAACAATATATAATGCTATTTAACTTCTGAAGACTTACTGCTGTAATGTGACAACGTACTACAAAAACACTTTTGTCACAAATCAAATTCAGAAAATAGATTGTCTCACATGCAGTTCTCCAATCCAGGAGGAAAGTACGTCAAAAGACAATTTTGAGAGAAATCACAGAGAGAGAATAAAGCAGCTGGGAGAGATTTATTGCTTTCCAACCTTGCTGAGACCGCAGCAATAAGTGGCCAAACGTTATAACATAAATACTGATTCTGTGAGAGCTTGACAAAAGCTCCACCGAAACAGACCACCACTCCACAGTACCCGTACGGGGCCATAATGCCCAGATCGAATAGACCACGCCCACAACGCCTACGCCACAGGAGCAGGCTCTCAAGAAAGGCCTAAGTCAAATCCAGCCTGTTAGTGGTAGTAACATAAATTTTGCAGTTGCGTATCAATTAAAAAAATGATGAAGCGGTTTTGGTGAACTGATGCAGACGGACTTGCGAGACCAGCACTTCCTACTCTGCCAAAATACAGTCGAATAATTCGGCTCGTGAAGATGAAGTATTATCTCTCTCTGTCACCTCTAAGTTTGCGATTGGAGCTGCGTCATTAGCCCAATACACAGGTATTTCAACATCCCACCTCGACTAAGTAGTACTGTGAGTTATAAAGGTTGGCGTGAAAGGAGTTAATAAGAACCGTTCGTTCAGTTATTGTGATTGATGACAGTCTCCATGAATCCTATCTGTCGCACTTGAGGTTTTCCTCTTTTATTAACAAGGAACCTCGTTCAACCTGTTAAGCCATCGTATCAGTGGCAGCGTCATTCTCAACACGATTGAGTTCAGCAGCGACAGAGAGAGGGACTGGAAGATAGTCTGAGAACATGAAACTGGAATGTTCCAACAATGGATCAGAAGTTGAGAGTATTAAACTGGAATGTTCCAAAAATGGATCAGAACCCGAGAACATTAGACTGGAATGAACCAACATTGGATCAGAATCTGAGAACAATAGAACTGACATTTCACAACAATGGACAGCGTTTCTCCTTGGGTGTTTATTATCTTTCTGTGGAATGGACATAAATAGCAGTGCAGATAGAAGCTGTACGGATGATTATTCAGACGGTTGTTATCCTATCCCCGTTATTGTTGGTGTTACTGCAAAATATATCTCTGTCAATTCTATAATCGATGGAAAACGTTATTGTTATTTTGAATGTTTATAATTCGCAAATACATAAACTGTAGTCTTCAGCCTCAGTCACAAACTCCACTTCCTTTCAATGCATTTCAAATTCCTTGCTCATAAAAACATGTAAGGAATCCATTTTGCACTGAGCTGTTTTATATCTCTGGAATTCTCTTTATCATCCTACGTGCCCACACCCAACTATACAATATCCCTAGTCTCCTGGTTTGTCTCATTTCGTTGCTGAATTAGTCACCATCTACCCCTTCATGAACTTTAGATTTTATGGCTCCTGTTCTCTTCTGGCCACACTTCCAATTACACAGTGTTTTTTTTAACTGAAGCTTGATCTTGCCTCAACAGTTAGTTCACAAACAGGATTCTGTACCAAAGTAATTATGTTACTGGATGTGTAATTCAAAGGCAAAAATTATGACTCTAAATGTATTGTTTCCAATTCTATCACAGTCGATGATAGAACATCAGTTCGATTGACAAAAATTGGAGTGAAAAGAATTTTTGATAATGACGACAATAATCCAGTAAGGTTTCTTTTATCACTCACTGATATCGTTTGATAAATAACAACGTGATTGCCGAGTTTTGCACTTAGTCTGACTTCAGACCTGCAACAATAGGTTGAGCTCGCCATTGTCTTGACGTATGGTCTCGCAGTCGAGTGCAATTAGGGCGGAGAAAAAATGCCCACTGCTTGGCAGAGAATCCGAGAATAAGTCCCATCTGGCACATGGGTCTTACACATTTTCAGAACTTCCAAAATCGCTGAAACATCCTCTTTGTCAACCTGAATCCCATCTCGTCTTGTAGTCTGCATCTTCCTATTTTACTGATATTGCCCTTTTCCAATATGAACACTGATGAAAGGTATTCACTAAGCGCATTCCTGATGTCCTTAGATTCCACATTCAACTCTCCACTTCTAAATTGATTGGTCTTAAGCTTCATCATTCTTTTCTTCCCGATATACCGATAAAAGACCTTGGGATTTTCCTTCATTCTATCTACTAAATCCTTTCATGTCCCTCCTGGCTCTTCTTAGCCATCTGTTTAGTTATTTTCTGGCTAATGCATAACTCGCATATGCCTTAACTGAGCCTGCATACCTCATCCTCACATAAGCCTTATTCTTCCTCTTGACAAGAGGTTCAGCATCTTTAGTGAACCATTTCACACTGTCTCGACAACTACCTCCCTGCCTGACAGGTGCATACTTATCAAGGGCCCACAGTACTCTTCCTTAAATAATTTCTACATTTCAAATCTGCCCATCCACTGCATAACCATCACGCTTCCGATCTACTCTAAATCTTGCCTAATCACACCATAATTCATTTCCCCCAATTATACCTCGTTACCTGTGCTTTATACCTATCCCTGCCCGTTACTGAAGCAAACATAACCGAATTATAGTCACTTTCGCCAACTCCTTATCTACCGCCAAATCTAACAGCGGGCCAGTATCAAATCCAATATAGCAACTCCCTTTGTTGGCCAGTCTACGTACTGTACGCGCTGAACCAAAATTGGCCAACGCAAACTACTTTAATAAAAGTATTCCCAGTCAATATTAGAGATGTTAAAGTCCTATAAAATTTGTCCTATTATTCTCGCTCCTATTGAGAATCATCTTTGCTGTGCTTTCCACTACATCCCTGGAACAATTCGGAGGTGTGTATAAAACTCGCAACAGGCTGACCTGTCCTTTCCTGTTTCTAACCACAGCTCAAATTACCTCAGTGGATCAGTCCTCAAACGTTTTCCTGTTGTTGTGATTATGAATGCCATACATCCTCCTCTTTTACCATCATCTGTGTTCTTGCTGAAACATATAAATTCCGGAAGCTGCAACAACCATTCCTGTCGCTCGTCAAGCCATGTCTCTGAAGTTTCCACAACATCGAAATCCCAGGTCGTTACCCATGCTGCAAGTTCACACACATTCTTCCGGATGTTACGAGATTTGAAGTACACACATTTCAAATCAAAACCCAGATTGCTGGTGCCCTTCCATAAACTTGAAAACCTATCCATGACCTGACTACCGTGTACCTCCGAACACTAGAAATACAATTTAGGTTCTCATTCCCCTGCCGCATTTGTTTATCAGCCCTCCGCCCCCCAAAGAGTATTAGTAAATGTTGCACCCAGCATATTGGTAACCCTCTGCTTCAGGTAAAGACCATTCAGTTTGTAGAGGGCACACCTTCTGCAGAGAGAGCTCCTATTATCCCAGAACACAAATCTCTCCCTCCTGCATCATCCCTGTAACCACGTGTTCAGCTCCACTCTCCCAGTTCCTCGCATTACTAGCTCGTGGCATGAGCAACAATTCAAAGATATCAACTCTGTTATAACACTAAGCGGCCACTCAAACTCCCAGAATTTCTGCTTTCCGTCCCCATTTTTCTCCCTACCTATATTGTCTGCGGCTATGTGGAATACGACTTGGTGCTGCTTCGCGTCCGCTTCACGGATCACAAAAACACGATCAGCGACCTCATGAACACTGGCACTTGGGAGGCAATACACCAATCATTATTGTCTCTGTTTCCAATAAGCCTCCTATCTTTCCCCCAACTGTGGAGTCTCTAATGATAAAGCTCTGCTCTTCTTCTCCCTTCCCTTCTGAGAAACTGGGACAGACACTGCGCAAGTGTCCTCTGCTCCATTGCATATCCCGGGTAAGCTGTCCACCCAACAGGATCTAAAACGGTATAATTTGCTGAGGGGAAACACAACAAGAGTTCCTGCAGTAATTACGAGTTCACTTTCCTACTCCTGACGGCAACGCACCTTATTCACGTGGCTAAGGAGTAACATCCTCCCGTAAACTCCTGTCAACACGACATCCGGCCTCCCGAATGATACCAAGTTCATTCAGCTCCGCCTCCAGTTCCCTAACACGGTTCTCGAGGAGCTGAATAGGGGCGCATTTTCCAAAAATTAAGTGAACTGGGGCTTTAGAGGTGAACCGTAACTTCGACATACTGCAGTAGGGACATTCAACTTCCCTGACTGCGATTCACACTATTTTGCACTCCCACGAGACCACTGTAAATAATGATACACGAAAAAAAACACCTGTCATTTTACCAACCAACGCACAGTTTTGTTTGTGTTTGGACAGGCGGATGGGGAGGAGACAATACCCAAGTAATGTTTCAGTTAATAAAAACACAAAAATGTAAGGTCGTGAACTCTCTGACAGCCTCCTGCTCGATACTCCCGCACTTCCCGTTTCTGAAAGTAAAAGGGCGGGACCCGACATTAGAGGTGACTTTTTAAAGTTTTTCTTCACCTTACCGATCGCCTCCTGCTCGACGCTTCCACGCTTTCTGCATCTGGAACAACAATGGCAAGCCACGGAGGGAGAGGTGAGTTTTTAATTCTTCTGCACACATTCCCGAGAGACTTCTGCTTGATTCTCCCACACGTCCTGCTGTTGGAGCAACAATTTGTTGGTATTTAAAGTGTTTATCGTACGTCCAAGTGTAATTGCGGATTTTTGATGTAAATAACTCTCCAGTAGTTTTCCCTGAATTTTTGTGTTGCTGACTCGACAGCATCAGTTTCTCCCATTACGAGGCTTAATAGAAAAACAATTTTAAAAGTATAGTTTGTGTCTTTTCCCTTCCTGGTGTCCTACCCTGTGCTTCATGAGGGAGTGTGCTGTTTCAGCAGCGTTGAGATGCGTCTTTGCAACTTGTTCTGTGCCTATCCATTGAACGCCTGTCATAGTCACTGCCTGCACACCATGTGCTTCGTAACATAAGCAATGACCTCAACTGTTATTGAATCATACCTGGGTTTCTCATGGAGATGAGTGGCGTCTGCCATAATTGAAATACTTAGGATGGTTTCCCGGGAGTTGCATGTTAAACCGCTGCGGACAATCAAGAACACCAAACGTTTTGGTGACCCACTCTCGATGAATCATATTAACTTTAGTTACTGCATCTGGATCTACAACATGACCAACACTTGCGGCATAGGCTGCCGAGAGCAGAATCACTTGTAAAATGTAATGAGGATTCATAATCAGATCAGCAACGATCGAGTTTATTTTGGGGGCACGGAAGAAATGACTCACTCCTGCAATGTATTCATATATTACTGCTCGTAACAAGCCATATCCCCTTCTCTCCCACTGTCCCCTACTTGTACGGAGTGAGCACCCCCTCCTGATCCTGGTTAACAGGATCCTGTAGGCTCACTAACCTGCAGATTTCCCTCTTCCCCAATCTTGAGCAGTTGAATTTTTGAATCGTGTTGCGTTATCCCAGTCTCTAGCAGTTAAATGTTTGCCTTCTCTTCCTGCGTCCCAGTCTCGAGCAGTTCAGCGACTGTGTCCTGTTCCTGTGTCCTTTTTCGAGCAGATGAATGACTGACTGATGCCAGATTTTTCTGTGTCCTAGTCTCAAGTAGTTGCATGCCTGCCTCCTGCCCCTGTCCACTCGTCTTGAGCAGTTGAATGACTGCCTCCTGTATCTGTGTACCAGATTTGCGGAAAAAAGCTCTTCCTGCATAATTGCTGTGTGCTCTCCTTCTGCTCCTGTTGAATGGAATTGAGGAACTGAATGCCCTGTTCACATTACTGACAGCTTCGATTGACTGAAAAATGTTATCCTGTTTATGTAAAACGTCCTTAAAATCTGAACAATGTATATGTGTTCTTTCCGACTGGAGATAAGTGAGCAAACAATCTGACACGCTGTAAGTTGTGTGGCGGGTTTGGGAAGCCGAAAGTCTAACAGGCTTCAGAGTCTTAATAATGTACAGCACGGAAATACACCATTGGTCTAACTAGTCAATGCCGACCAGATAACCGAACCTAAAATTTTCCCATTTGCCAGCATTTGGCATGTCGCCCTCCAAACCCGAGGTATTCATTCACCTATCCAGGTATCTTTTAAACACAGCAATTGCACCAATTTTCACTACTTCCTCTGGCAAATCATTGCATATGTATAAAAAACAGTCCATTTTAAATCTTTACCCTCTCACCCTAAAGCTATGCCCTCTAGCTCTGGGCTACATGTCACAAAGGACAAGACCGTCTCTATTTATTCTCTCCATGACCCTCAAGATTATATACGCCTCTATAGGGACAACCCTCAGCCTCCAACTCTCAAGGGAAAGTCCAGCATATTCAGACTCTCCCTTTCACTCAAATCCGTCAAGCTTGGCAACATACTTGCAAATCTTTTCTGAACCCTTCCGCGTTTCACACCATGCTATGATATGAAGGAGACCAGAACTACACGCAATATTCCAAAAAGTGCCCTAACCAATGTTCTGTACTGTCACGACATGACTGCAAATTCCTTCACTCAAATCATGATCAATAAGGAAAGCATACCAAGTGCATTCTTCACTGTTCTATCAAACTGAGACTCAAATTTCAAGGAAATATGAACCTGGTCTTCAAGGTCTTTTTGCTCAGTAAAAATCTCTAGGACCTTTACATTAATTGTATAAGTCCTGCTAAGATGTGTTTTTTTTTCCAAAACGCAGCACCTCATATTTATCGAAATTAAATTCCACTGCCACTCCTCAGCCTATTGACCCATTAGATAATGATCCCCTGGTACACTGAGGTAACCTGTTTCGCTGTTCACTACACCTCCAATTTTGCTGTCATCTGCAATCTTAGTTAATATACGTCTTATATTCACATGCAAGTTATTTATATAAATGACAAAAGGTAGTGGTCACAGCACCGATTCTTGTGACAACACTCCACTGGTCACAGGACTCAGTCTGAAAGGCAACCCTCCATCCCCACACTCTGTTTTCTACCATCAGGATAGTTTTGCATTCGAATGGCTAGTTCTCCCTGCTTTCCAAGAGGCCTAACCTTGCTAAACAGTATCCCTTGGCAAACCTTGTCGAACGCCATACTGAATTCCATAAAGATCATGTCCACAATTCTGCCCGCATCAAGAGAGTGAACGTCTTATCTATAATCCTGTATGCTAGGTATTAGAGGCTGAATGGTCTGCTCTTGATTCCATAAAAAAAAACTCTCGGATGAATAAACGCTCGCCTCCTGTCTAGCTGCACGAGAGCCGGGAGGCTCATGAGTGCCCCCGCTCCCCGTACCTCGGCATTTACAGCATCTGGTTCTGCACAATGAACAACAAATGGAACAGAGGCTGCAGAGATGGAATCTCTGAAACCACAGAATGAGTGTTTGTGTGGGGATAGGGATCTCCTGTACCTACGCCATGTTTTTCAGGAACAGCTTCCCAAGCAAGACTTCGCCCTGGGGCAGAGTGTAAGGTGACCCTCATAGAACGAGGAGCTTTTCACAAATCGTCATCACCTCCTTCAACACGATATGCAGCTTCACACAAGGGGGAGGATGGTGTTGCAAGTGGTTGTTAGGTTCAGTTTCATTCAGCTCCTATGAACAGGAACTTTCCAGTAATGAATGGGTGACATATCCATCATCACCTAGTATGTCGTTATGAATGTCACCATTCGTTGACGGAGGATAAAGGTGTGGATGAAAGGAATACAATGTTTTCTCCCTCAAATGGAATTGCCGGATGTTTTTCGCGTATAACGTGATTCCCGATTGTGCACATGACTCAGCAGCGTCCCCATGTCAAACGGGTGAGTCAGAGATATTGATAGACAACTCACGCCATTAATGTTGTGGTGTGAACGTGCCCAGTGTAATATGTTAATTAAGACACACTGAACTGTCCCAGTGCAACCACAGACAATTCATTCAGAAACAGGCAGCCACTCTCATCATCTTCAGGTCTCTAAGTAGAAAGATAGAATGACATCTCGGATCAAGGTGGTCCCCTTGATATACTTTTCAATGTACCCTCCCCATCACCATTTCTCACCGCTAACCAACAATATCAAAATATCCCGTGTTTACTGAGAGCAATGTTGTCACTGGGAAAATCAGAGAGCAGACCATCAGGGAGACAAAGCAGCACTTCCGATGTCTGAATACGTGACAGTGGGCCCTCCAGCACACACTGTGTCACTAACTCCTGTAATTGCTTTCCATTCCAGAAACATACTGTCTTCCAATCTGCCAGAAATCAAAAGGGAGGTGAGATATCATGTTACATTCCAGCTGCCAAACAATAATCAATTGATTTTATTGGTTGTGTCCATTCGCAGCGCCTCCACTTTGTCTGGACAATATAATTTCCTGCCTAACTAAGAGTCATCAGCAAACTGAATATCTGTATTGTTTTCGACTCCTCTTGATCATTGATATAGATTGTAAATAGTTGTGGCCGCAAGACTCGTCACTGTGTCACTGCAGTTAATTTGTGTTAAACTGATAAAAAAGTTAATTTATCTACAATTTATCCCTGCTCCTGGCTCAGTAACCAGTCCTCACCGTATTCCTGAGTAGCAACTTTGAAAAGCTAAATGTTCCCTTCCATTTCCTGTGTAACAGATTTGAGAGATTAAAAGATCTACGCCAATTGTTGAGTAACATCGTCGAATGACTGGAAAGCCTCATTCTGCTCCTGTTTAAAACTCTTGACGGATTAAATACCCTGCTTCAGTATAGGTGCAGTTTTGAATAGTGTGGAACATTTTGGAACAATCAATGAACAACCCAGTTTTGACGTTATGATGGAGGAAGGCCATTGATAGCGCCTCATGGATGCGCAGTTTCCATTTGCTCGGTCGTCTGGACGTATGTCCTACGTCATAAATGTTGTGCCACATTACACAGAGGGCGGTATCTTCAAAATGAGGCTGAGACATTCCATCCACCAGGACTGTGTGCTGATTGCTTCTTCAGATACTTTTCTGGACAGATCCATCTGTGACACGTGGGTTAGTGCGCATGATTCTGTCTTCATGGTTCCCCCGTCACTTCCCACAGTCTGGCTGCTATGGACTGAGGCTTCAACCTGCTCAGTCATTCCTGGGGCTGTGGAGACCCTCTAGGTGATGGACATTGAAGGATCAAACCCAGAGTTAGTTCTGTGTCCTTGTCACCCTCAGTACTTCCTCCAATTCTTTTTTTTTAACATCGAGGGGATCTGAGTTATTACCGAGGGGTGATGTTGAGGGCAGTGGATGTCCACCATCAGGAGATTTTCTTGTCCATCTCTGACCTGTTCCCATGAGATTTCCCAGGTTCAGGAATCAATGTCGGGGAATTCCAGGGGAACTCATTTCCTGAATGCATCCCACAGTGCCATCGCAACTGATGAGTCCGCCCTGCCTGTGGGATTGAACATAACCAGGGATGGTGTTTGGTCTTCATGAATCATTAACAATCAAGTTTGATTTTGTGAAAATAAAGGAATCACAGTTTATCCGAAGAGGGTCAATATGTGGAATACAGATTACAATGGATCAGGGAATAATGGGTTAAAAAGCTGAATGAAAGGCACGATACCTGAATGTGTTTTGTTCTCAAAACAGATTTGGAAATTACTGTACACACTGAGGTAAATGGACACGATTTAATGGCATCCGAAAGACATAGCTACACGATTAGCAATATTGGAAACTGAATACCAGGACATTTTACTGCTGGGAGTGCGAGACAGAACTGGATAAGCGATGGGGGTGGGGGGGGGCGTGGGGGGTGGTAAGTAGCTGAATAAGAGTTGTAATCTGCTTAGATAATTAAAGATGATCTTACGTTACGTTTCTGAGCTTTATCTTTGTCTTATTCATTTTGCAAACGAAGCGCCAGTTCAGTTGATTTGGGGGAAGTATTCCCAGCGTCAGCCTGAGTGCGTCTCAGCAACGTTAGTGGCAGAAGGGTCATTGTGTTGTGGGTCTTTACGACTCTATCAAATTCTGTAGCCGACATTGCCTGGAACATTCTATACTGACTGTGCCAGGAATAATATATTCCACATTTCCTGGAACAATTTGTACCTGACATTTCCTTGAAAATTATTTTCCCAACATTCCCGGGAACATTTCATACCCGAAATTACCCAGAATATTCTACCCCTGATGTTATTTGTGAACTGCCTGCCGTCAGTGAGTTGTGAAAAGGATAAGATCCCGAGGGATGAGATCCCTTTCCCGGGGTCGGAAGACACTGTTCTGATGTCCCTTCAAGCAGTTAAAAGGGTGAATACATTTTCCTGCATTTGCATGTCTTCACGACCCAGGATCGACCACAATTTACAAGAAAAGACAGAAATTTCCAAACCACGTTTGTTTTCAAGAAACTGGGACGTAATCGTTCAGGACAGTAATGTTTTCACCCTCGGTATTGGGAACTGGAAATAAGTGAACTGTGTCTGCTCTCGAGTGATCAAGTGTGTTGTGAATGTTCTAAACAGCGTCTGTTCTTATGGATGTGTCTTTGTGTTGTCTCGGGGTGAGTTTTTCTTGCGTTTTATGATACAATTCTTCCATTAATTCAGACCATCCATTTATTATTACCGTTCTAATTATTTGAATAAATCCCTGAATGCAGTGACACATCTGAAAATCTCACTGGGTCCTCAGTCAAACTGGTCACTTTGTCTCCAGTCTAATGTACAATTTGTTTGTTTTTCTTGCTCCCAGTTAACGTAGTGACGATCTACGTTCTGCTTTATAAAGACTGTGGATTGTCTCCATGCGTCAGACGTTACCTTGGTGCCATGGCAGTGGCGGATCTACTGGTCATTATCCTCGATCTGATAATGAGACACATTCCTATTGTTTATTGGCAACGGTTTTCTTTTCTGAGGGACATCCCTGTGTGTAATATCCACGCCGTCCTGCTTTATGCAGCCACTGACTGTTCTGTCTGGTTCACCATCACTTTCGCTTTTGATCGGTTTGTGGCCATTTGTTGCCAGAAGCTGAAAAGTAAATATTGCAGTAAGAAAAATTCTGCTGTGGTTCTGGGAGTAGTGACTGCGCTGAGCTGTTTAAAGAACATTTTCTGGTATTTTATGCTTACAGCTCGGTATGGGCTGTCCAACACTCCATGGTTTTGTGATGCAACACACACTGTTTATTTCTCCCATAACTGGGCCACAATCGAGCTCCTCCACCACATTCTAACCCCAGCTCTACCATTTCTCCTGATTCTGATGCTCAATTTGTTCATCATCAGACACATTTTGGTGACCAGCAGAGCCCGCAGTAGACTCCGGTCTCACACCAATGGTGACACTCATTCTGACACAGAAATGCGAAATCGTAAAAAATCTATTGTTTTACTGTTTGTCATCTCGGCTAATTTCATCCTGTTATGGTCAATATTAATGGTGTTTTCTGTATGGAAACGGATGGATTATATTGGATATCAGTCTGTTTATCTACATCCTTTTGTGCGAGAATTGGGCTTCATGCTGCAGCTCCTCAGTTGCAGCACAAACACCGCTATTTATGCCGTGACCCAAACTAAGTTTAGACAGCAGCTGAAGAATGTGCTGAAATATCCCTGCACCAAAATCCATTAGTCAATCAATTTCACGCATTAATCAATGCATCTGGGATTTTCTTATTTCAGTTAAATGTTTCAGCGTTGAAGCTGCCTGTCGCTATGGTAACACACTGACGATAGTGCTGGTTTGTCCAAGCTTATCCCAGAAGCGGTTTCGGAAACACATTTCATTGCTTCTCACAATTCAGGGGCCAATGAGAAAAGGCATCATCCCATTGCCTGTATTGATCACTTTAATTTGTAAACATTAAAATTTGTGCATTCAAAAGTCACGTGCAGCAGAGTGAACGGTGTGGTTGTTTGTCTTTGCATTGAGGAAGCTGAGCTGGAGAGAGACAGATTCAGCCCCAAGTCCTAATCCTCAGGGATGTGGAGGGTACCGGGGCCTGAGCTCAGGAGTTGGATTTAAATCACTCTGTCCGTGCTTTCAACTCTGTGTCCCCTAATTCGATCTGGCCACTGTACAGTTCATCTGTCTACCTTTATCATCCCCCATACATATCACCATCCCACTGCCACACTTTCCATCTGTCTCCCTCTCTTTCTCCCATTTGTATATTCTATTTGACTCTCCATCCCTTCCCCAATTTCCTTCACTCTCTTTCCGTCATGAAGTCCCTCCCTCCCAATCTTCTCTCTTTCAAGAATCCTGTCTCACCTGCCGTTGCTAGTGGAGCAGAGGAGGTGTGCGGATATTCAGGCCGATACGACACAAACAGAGATTAGCGCGGTGATTCAGACGAATGCCAGTTTACATTATCAGGCTTGTGTCAATAGCCATTGTTAGAAGACACAGTTGGTTTGAGCGCTATAGGCATCATGAGGGTGTAAAGGGGGTGGGGGTGGCACTGTAGATTTTGGCTGTGGCTAAAGGTTGGGAGTGGGACAACATACTGTAACGCATGGGATGGATTGCTTGATATTCATGGAAAAGAGTGGGGATGTGTTCCAAGGCAATTTCGAGGGGATAAACGTTGGAGGTGTTCGGAGGACAGTGCTCATGGTAGGGATTGTGCATGAGAGTGATCGTGACGGTAGGTGAGTGTGTGGAGAAGGGAGCGTGACTGTGGGGCGTGTGTGGAGGAGTGATCGTGATGTTGAAGGATGGTGCTGGGGAGTGAGCATGACGGTGTGGGAATGGGCAGGGACTGTGATTGTTACGGTATGGGAGTGTGTGGGGGATTGCCCGAGATGGTGAGGGGGTGTACAGAGGAGTGGGTATGACGGTTGGGAAGTGTGCGAGCAGTTTGGTAGTGACTGGGGAGCGAGTGACTGAGCAAGGTCTGGAGGGAGGTAGCCAGCGAACTGGATGAGTGAGAGAGAGTGAAAGAGTGAGAACAAGTGGGTGGGAACGCGCGAGACTAAATAGGAGAGAGCGAACAAACGAGCTAGACTGGAATAGAGGCAGCAAGTGAGCCTAGGTTGGAAAGAGCGAATGAACGACTGAGACCAGGAGGGAGGGGGCGAGGGATCCTTGGTGGCAGAAAGCGAACAACTAAGCGGGTGAATGAATGAGACTTGACGGCTGGGAATAAGCCATCCCTGGAGAAATAGGGTGTGAACGAGAGAGTTCCGCAGGGAGCGAGCGAGAGTGGGTAATAAAGAGATTGCAAACCTGGTGGAGGAAGAGTGAGAGTGAATGAACGCTACGAGCAGGGAGGGAGGTAGCGAGACTGGATGTGAGACAGCTAGCAAAGAAGGGAGTCCAGAATTGAGGGAGTAAAGTGATAGTGTGGGAGAGCGCGTACAAACAAGCGAACATCAAGCCCGAGTGCGAGGGAGGAAGCGAGTCAGGGTGGAAGAGAGAGAGCAAACTCGTGTGAACGGGATGGGATGGAAGAAGCAAGCCTATCTGTGAGAGAGAAAGAGAATGAGTGAGACGGTGAGGCAGGGACAGAAAAAGCCAGGGGGGGAGAGAGTGAGAGAACGAACAATGTGGGGAGTGAGGAAGCGAGTGAGCTTGGATGGGACAGTGAGCGAGCCTGGTGGGGGAGAGAGCGAGTGAATGAACGGGACCAGGAGTGAGGAGGTAGCTAGCCTGGATGTGAGACAGGGAACAAACAAGTGAGACCGGGAAGGGCGGAGCGAGCAAGAAAGTGTTGTAGAGTGCTAACAAACAAGGGAGGTGTGGAGTGAGAGAGAGCTCGAGCCTGACAGGAAGAGAGCAAAAGAGCGTGCGAGATGGGGAGAGAGGAAGGGAGTGAGTCCAGGTGGAAGAGAGCGATTGAGCGACTGAGCCGAGAGGGTGAGAGAAAGCGAACATGTAGGTCGGGAGGTAAGAGAGCCTGGGTGGGAGAAAGTGAGCGAAAGAGTGAATCCAGGAAGTGAATAGTTATCGAGACAAAGTGGGAAAAAGCGAGCAAACGAGTGAGATCAGCAGGATGGGATGGAGTGAGCCTGGCTGCAAGAGAGTTTGAAAAATGAGACCTGGAAAAACTGAGGGAAAGTGGCTGGGTTGGAGAGGCCGAGTGAATGAGTGAGCCCGGGAGGAAGGAAGGCAGCGAGCATGGGTGGGAGAGCGCGAGTGAAAAACTGACACTTGGAGTGAGTTAGAAAACGAGTAAGATTGGCAGGGAGGGAGTGAGCACAGTGTCGGTGAGAGACAGCGAGCCTGGGGCTGGTAGAAAGGGCGAACTAATTAGATCAAGACGGAGGGCGGGAGTGAGCCTAGGTGGGAGATTGAGCAAAACAAGTGAGACCACGAGTGAGGAAACGAGCAAGAGTAGCTGGGAGATCGTGAGAGAACAACATAGAAAAGAAGGGAGGCGGAGTGCAAACCTGTTTGGAACAGAGTGAGCAAACAAGTGAGTCTGGAATGAAGGGAGGACGCGATACCTGCTGGGAGAGATCGAGGGTGAAGGAACAACTGAGGCATGGCGGAAGACAGTGCGTTAACAATGAGATCAGGATGGGGGGAGCGAGTGAAGCTGGGGGTGTGGAGCAGGCGAACTTCAAGACCGGGCGAAAGGAAACCAGTGAGCCTGTTTGGGAGACAGTGGGTAAACAACTAAGAACGGGAGGTAGGGAGAGACTAAGCGAGATTGGCAGGGAGCGAGCGAGGCAGGTTGGGTGAAGGCCAGCGAGCCTGGGGTTGGTAGACCGAGTGAACGAATGAGTTCCAGGAGAAGGGAGGAGCAAGCCTTGGTAGGAGTAATCGAACGAAAGATTGAAACCAAGAGGAAGGAAACGAGCAAGACTGGGTGGGAGATAGCGAGAGAACGAGCGGGTCAAGGAGGAATGGAACAAGCGAAACTGGGTGGAACAGAGCGAGCGAATAAGTGAGACTGGAAGGAAGGGAGGAAGAGAGCCTCAGTGGGAGAGCGCGAAGTAATGGACTTGAAAAGGATGGAGGAAGCAAGCGAGGCTGTGTAGAAGAGAGTGAGCAAAGAAGTAGATCAGGATAGAGTGAGTGAGCGAAGGTGGGGTGTAGAGCAAGTAATCGTCAAGACCAGGAGGGAGGGAGCAAGCAAGCCTGGGTGGAAGACAGAGAGTGAAAACGTGCGATCTTGACGGAGGAAGGAGAGACCCTATATGGGAGGCAACGAGTGAACAAGTCAGATGGGGAGGCAGGCAGCGAACGTACCCGGGTGGAAGAGACCGAGCATGCAAGTGAGACTCGGAGCGAGGGAAGGAGAAAGCCTGCCTGGGAGAGAAGAAGCAAACGAGTGAGGTGGGGAGGGAGGGAGCGAACGCACCTGGCTGGAAGAGAGTGAGAGTACCAGTGAGATTGGGAGCGATGAAGCGAGTGAGCCTGAGTGGGAGATGATGATTGACAGAGCGAGACCCGAAGGGAGGTAGTGAGCAGGCCTGGGAGTAAGAGAGTGAGCGAACGATTGAGACCGGTAGGGAGGATGCAAACGAATGAGCGAGTCCCCCGAGGAGGGTGGCAACGAGGCTGCGTGGGAGAGAGCGAGCGAGCCAATCTGACGAGGAGGTTGGGAGTGAGCAAACGAGCGAGACTGGGAGGGAGGAAGATGAGTGAGCGTACATGGGAAAGAGTTGGCGAACCTGTGAGGCCAGAAGTGAGCAAGTGTGCCAGGGTGGGAGAAAATGAGTAAACATTTGAGTTCAGGAGGGAGAGCATTATTGAGCCTACATCATAGAGCGTGAACAAAAGAGGAAGATTGGGAGAGAAAGAGACCAAGCGAGCCTGGGTAGAAGAGAACGAACCAATGAGTGAGACTTGGTGGGAGTGTGCAAGCGAATGAGAGGGACTTGCAGGGAGAGGGCGATTCAGCCTGTGTGTGAGACAACGAGCGAACAAGTGATAATAGGAGAGAGGGAGCTTGGGTGTCTTAGTGGGATTGAGTGCGCAAATGAGTCAGACCAAGAGGGAGGAAGCAAGAGAATCTGTTTTGGAGAGATCAAGTGAATGAATGAGATGGTGAGTGAAGAAGCAAACGCGCCGAGGTGGGAGCAAGCGTGTGGACGAGCGGGACTGGAAGGAAGGGAGTGAAAATTCCTGGGTGGAAGAATGTGAGTGAACGAGTCAGACTTGGAGGAAGGGAGTGAGCGAATGAAAGAGACCAGAAGCAAAACAGCGAGTGAGCCTGAGTGGGAAGGTACGAGAGAACAAGTGAGACCGGAAGGGAGGGAGTGAGTGACACTTGGTGAGAGAGAGCGTGCAAATGGGTGAGACCTGGAGGGAGGGACTGAATGAGACAGACTGATTGGGTGGGTGAGAGCGAACCAGCGAGTCAAATCATGTGTGTGGGAACGACCTTGGGTGGAAGACAGCGAGCGAACGAGTGAACCAGGAGGGAGAGTGACTGTGAGCGAAACTGGGAGGGACCAGGAGGGCCCCGGTGGGTGAGAGTGAGCTAACAATTGATATTAGAAGGGAGACAGCAAGCGACCCTAGAATGGACAGAACGAATGAGGCCAGGAGAGAGAGAGCTAGCGAACGAGAGAGATGGGCAGAGAGTGTGAGAGTCAATCTGCTTTGCTGAGAAAGTGTGAGACCAAGACGGAAGGTGTGAGTGAATGAGCGAGACCCAACGTTGGCGGGGGGGAAGGGGAGTGGTGGAGAATGTGTGCAAGCCTGGGTGCTAGAGAACCATCGAACATGTGAGACCGTGAAGGACGGAGTAGCTGTGGCTTGGTGGCATTGAGAGAATGAATGAATCAGACCAGCAAGGAGGAATAGAGCAAGCCTGTTTGGAATAGTGTGAGCGAATGAGCATGACCAAGGAGGAGGAAATGAGCGGGCCTGGCTGAAACAGAGTGAGTGAACAAGGGAGTCCATGAGGGAGGGAGCGACCGTGCCATGTTTGGAGAGAGCGAGTAAATGTTTGAGACCAGGAGAGAAGTGGGGAATGAACAAGGGATACCGGGACGGGGAAAGTGAGCAACCTTGGGTGGGAGAGAATGATCAAAAAAGTGAGACCAGGAAGGAGATGACAGAGAATGGGTGAATGTGTCAGACCAGGAGGAAAGTGTTGTTGTTGGTGGAAGTTTTAGGCACCTCCAGGAGACGCAGAGATTTCTTCACGATGACAAGCCTTTATTTACAAACAGAAGCTGTGCCCATCAGTGCAGTCAACCCCGAAAGCCCACGAACAGCAAGGATACATAAGCATAACCAATCACACTAAGTCTGCATTGCATTCACTTCAACAATCAGACTCTGCCTCAATTCTCTTGTGGACTGTTGCAAACCATCACGTTCCATTGTGTTCAACTTTCTTCATTTTTTGTCACTTGACCAGCCGCAGTCATGCAAGGTTGACTCGAGCCTGCCACCCGGATAATTTTTTAATTAAGGCGACATCGCAACATGTATTACATTTTAACTATCTGTTCATATTTACTATATATTTCATCATTTGAAACCTATTGACCTTGCACAAAGAATGGATACAATGAGGGCCGACCTTCAGAACTCAATGCACGTAGCTCCTGGCTGAAAAGTGGGTAGAAAAAAATAGAGCTTCAGTTCGTCGAGGGTTCTCCCTCTATCCCTAGAGTATCCCATCCAGAGACCCGTCCCCCATTGTCTAGAACTTGATAAAATAACCAGAAAACCTTACAGACTAAGCTTAATTTAAAAAAAAACAAAATTTAAAATGTCGTGGCGCCACATGATGTCGACACTGGATATTGGGTCATAATAATCGAGCGCTGAAACTTTTTTTTCTGAGATGGGAGATGACTGAGAACAGACAAACACCTAGAAGTTTTGCTCACGATGAGAAGTAACACACAGCATGGCACAACGGCAAGGAAAATTAACACGATAGCAGCAACGATTCCAATCTTGGGAAACCAAGTTACCCCCCGCCACATCACACTGAAGACGCTGTCTAACCAGTCAAAGAATGATGATGAGATCCTGCATTCTCCTTTACCTCTCTGCTCAGGTTTCTCAGCTTATCAATTGCCTTAGTTAACGACCCTTCAGGACTAATGATATTAGGTATGAAGTTACAGAGATGTTACACAAACATTACACAGACGCCACCTTTCTCAGCCAACAGACAGACCAAGGTCTGCCCATTTTTCCACGCCATTCTGCTTTTTGCATCCAACTGCTCAACTAATACTGAGAGGGCATCATTGGTGTAATTAGTAAGTCTCTTCTGGTGGTAGTATATACAATTAATCTATTCAGCATTTTTCCTAAAACCAATCAAAGGGAAAAGTACTTCCCAGCCCGCAGCAATGTGGTTTCTGGGCTTGAATTCATTAGGGATGCCTCTTGGCTGCCCTATGCTGTCAATGCCCATCTCTTAGTCAGGTACATAATGTTTCCTGTTTCGAAGCAGTATCTGTTGAAGTGGTGTGTCAAACTGATCCTTTGGGGTAATAGCCATTTTCTTTAGTAGCATAACTCGCGTACTGGTGCCTCTGAATTGCAGGGGAAGTGTTGGCCTTAATCCTTATTCCATGGCACACAATAACGAAGTATCGGCGAACGAGATAAGCTGGGCATCCAAATCAGTATCTGCAAGTTGGACACCTGCAACAGTCACTACGCCCATGTCCAGGTGCATTTTCCCACACATTGGCCAATCAGGACATTACTACGCTGCGTGAAGCATTCAAAACCAACCTGGTGATGGAGGGCAAGGGCCTGTATTTGTAATGTACCGTTGGCTTTGAAGGTAGAGCGAGGAATACTGTAATTATATTTTAGGATGTGTTCACTTTGATCAAATTGGGGAAATCCCTGTTACAACATATACAAATATGGGCAACAGGGCGTATTGGTTGGACAGGTGAGGTAACAGGTGAGGTAACAGGTGAGGTAACAGGTGATGTTGTACAAGTCGATTACAAGGCAGCGCTTTATTCTGCGATCCATAATTACATTGTGGCATTCCTATCCCATTGACCTCAGTTCATTTGATTAAAATGTCACAACGCTTCCAGAACCTGCGCCTTCAGAGGGTGTTGCCACCACCTATTCACTAAATCTATCAATCACCACCAACATACATCTTTTCCCTCTCACTATCTTTAAAATGTTCACATAGTCAATCAACAAATGTTTGAAAGGTCCTTTGGGCACTGATCTGGGGCCTATAGGGTTTGATGTTCCCTTTCTAGCATGATACTGAGCGTATATCCCGCATTGTGACAGGATGTAATCCGCTGTCGTGATCCCCGACCCAAAAGTGTAGCACTGGGGCTGGCTGTCCGCATTTCAGTATCTCCTCGGGAATGGGTTGTTCAGCAATGACTGCTGGGCGGGGATTTGAGGTCAGTTCCTCCCCCAGTGGTATCTTGGTCCGACTCCACCCTGCCAGGACTGGCACACAACGACGGCATTTGACATATACGATTTCACCTGCCAATTTGATCGTGTTTCAGTCTGGTTCAAGCCAATCCAATAGGAAACTACCATTTGCCTCATTTGCGACTGTAAAATTCTGGACTGCTTCATATAGTTTTTCGAATCATGTCAGTGAAACTGGAAGGAATACAGAGCAAAAACATAAGATTTAACAAACGTCAGTCAGCTTTGCGAGTGTTTTTCACTCAAGGGCTGGATAACCCTTCTGTCAGATGGCCACTTATTTCAAGATGATAACACACGTCACTCTGAGAATTTTACTGCTTGTACATCTGTATAATCCTTTGAACATATTAAGCAAATTGGGCCGGTTTGTTCTTGTGGTTGGGGCATGCTTCATTCACATTACTCTGATTCTCGGGGTGGCCCCTGGTTTAGGATGGTTCAGGCCACTCATCCCAATATATTGGCTTTGAAGACTGGACGTTTCATTTTCAAAATAAGGAAAGGTTGTAATGAGGCGGTTTGCTGGGGAGAATCAGAAATTTTTAGGGGCTCAGTGGGTATCCAGGACACATGACACATTTCGATGCTCTGTAATATAAGAACAGGGAAAATTGAACAGTTGAGAGGAAAGGTCACATCCAAGCATGTGAGATCTGCTTGAAAATAGCTCTCTCTTAAAAGGGCCTTTTCGATTAGTAATCTGTGTGGCAGACGTTCCTAACAAGGAGTAAAGAAGACACAGGAAGATCAGAAGACAAGAATTTTGAACGGGCCATCCTGTGCAAGGAAATCAAATGCTTTTAGCTAGAGGATCAGAGCACGATAACTGCACTCTTAAACAAAATGGCCATCGGTGCTCTACGCATATGCGTGTGTCACTCAGTAAATTTTACTTAATTTAATGGTTATATTAGAGATGCACAAAAGGCAGTTACTGCACATATTAACAAAAAGCAAATGGCAAGCGCCCACGCCAAACCACACAAGATGTCAAAGAGGTGCGATCTCTTTATGAGTGTTCTTTGCTCTCAATGTGAAAAGCTCTCACACCTGTGTCACATTCACGTCACTTGTCGCTGACTGAATCAGAAAGAACGAGTGTCACTGGAGCTGCATCTGTCTGGCTTTCTTATCCCACTTCCCCACTCACGGAACCCGATTACGTTTTCCTGCTCCTCTGTGACAAAATGAAAAGAAACTGGATGCAATGTCATTAATAGCCTGTCTGTCATTTCCTCAGCTTCTGTTCCAAACTGGCTTAGTTATCAGGGAACGCATTAATATTAGTCACTCCATGACAGTGCAGGTCAAAATATTCATTTGAGATTGTAACTTCATTCATTTCTTTTGCTGACTGATTGAGTTACTAACACGCAAACTACTCCAAAACATGATTCATGACGTCTCGTGATGATTCCCGCACGTTGGAAAGATCATAATATCAAAGGACCATAAGACATAGGAGTGGAAGTAAGGCCATTCGGCCCATCGATACCACTCCGCCATTTAATCATGGCTGATGGGCATGTCAACTCCACTTACCCGCATTCTCCCCGTAGCTCTTAATTCCTTGTGACATCAAGAATTTATCAATCACTGCCTTGAAGGCATTTAGCGTCCCGGTGTCCACTGCACTCCATGGCAATGAATTCCACAGGCCCACCACGCTCTGGCTGAAGAAATGTCTCAGCATTTATGGTTTGAATTTACCCCTCTAATTCTAAGACTGTATCTACGGGGCCTAGTCTCCTCGCCTAACGGAAACAACTTCCGAGCGTCCACCCTTTCCAAGCCATGTATTATCTTGTAAATTTCTATTAGATCTGCCCTTCATCTGCTAAACTCCAATGCATACAATCCCAGGATCCTCAGCCGATCCTCGTATGTTAGATATAACATTCCAGGGATCATCCGTGTGAATCTCTGCTGGACATGCTCCAGTGCCAGTATGTCCTTCCTGAGGTGTGGGGACCAAAACTGGACACAGTACTCCAAATGGGGCCTAACCAGAGCTTTATAAACTTTCAGTAGCACAACAGTGCTTTTATATTCCAACCCTCTTCAGATAAATGACAACATTGCATTCGCTTTCTTACTTACGGACTCAACCTGCATGTTTACCTTGAGAGAATCCTCGACTAGCACTCCCAGATCCTTTTGTACTTTGGGATTATGAGTTTTCTCACCGTTTAGAAAGTAGTACATGCTTGTAGACTTTTTTTCCAAAGTTAAAGACCTCACATTTGCTCACATTGAATTCCATCAGCCATTTCCTGGACCACTCTCCCAAACTGTCTAGATCCTTCTGCAGCCTCCCCTCTTCCACAGTACTACCTGCCTGTCCACCTAACTTCGTATTATTGGAAAACGTCGCTAGAATGCCCCCAGTCCCTTCATCCAGTTCATTAATATATAACGAGAACAGATGCGGCCCCAACACTGAACCCTGCGGGACTCCGCTTGTCACCAGCTGCCATTCCGAAAAAGAGCCTTTTAATCCCAACTCTCTGCCTTCTGTCAGACAGCCAATCTTCAATCTATACCAGTAGCTCACCTCGAACATTCTGGACCCTGACCTTACTCAGCAGTCTCCCGTGTGGCACCTTATCAACGGCCTTTTGGAAGTCTAGATAGACCACAGCCACTGGATTTCCCTGGTCTAACCTACTTGTCACCTCTTCAAAGAATTTCAACAGATTTGTCAGGCACGACCTCCCCTTACTAAATCCATGTTAATTTGTTCTAACCTGACCCTGCTCTTCTAAGAAGTTAGAAACCTCATCCTTAATGGGTATTCTAGAATTTTACCAACAACCGAGTTTAGGCTAATTGACCTATTATTTTCCATCTTTTGTCTTGATCCTTTCTTGAACAAGGGGGTTACAACAGCAATTTTCCAATCAACCAGGACTTTACCTGACTCCAGTGACATTTGAAAGATCTCAACCAAAGCCTCCGCTATTTCCTCAGCCACTTCCCTCAGAAATCAAGGATGTAGCACATCGGTGCCAGGAGATATATCAATTTTAAGAATTTTTAGCTTTTCTAGCACTTTCTCTTTTGTAACAGCAATCATAATCAACTCATCCCCCTGTCTCCCCTTAAAAGCAAAAGACAGCAGCCAAATGAGACCTCTCAGAAACTACTTCGGGATAGATTTCAGAGAGACTCCACATACGGAATTTGTGGTGCACTCTGACACAAGCTAATCAGCCTTTCCCATGAATTGAACCTGTGCAAGATCAGCAAATACAGTACTGCTTTTTGGAGAAGGATCAGACTATGGTGAATACTTCCTTTTATCAGAATGGTCGTGGGTGGAGTATACATCTGCGCATATTCAGTACCAGTCTTAAGATAAGCTTAACAATTTTTCACAAAGTAATTAATTGGAATTGCATTCCTTTTCAACACTACAGCAGGTATGTGCGAGCAAATTCTTAGCTAGGGTTGCTGACGAGCGAAGCAAGGAAGAAATCTCTTTTCATGGCAATCCAAATTACTGCCGTCTGGAAAAAGGCTGTTGCTGCCCGTTTCAAACAGGGGAACGTTCGCGCATGAAGCAAATGTAATGCCCACTACACTACTGGAGTCTGGAGTCTGTTATAAAGGATGAAATTACGGCACATCTGGATAATAGTAACAGGATAGGACAGAGTCAGCATGGATTTATGAAGGGGAAATCATGCTTGACTAATCTTCTTGAGTTTTTTGAGGATTTAACTCGGAAGATGGACGAGGGAGATCCAGTGGATGTAATGTACCTGGACTTTCAGAAAGCTTTTGATAAAGTCCCACACAAGAGGTTAGTGAGTAAAATTAGGGCGCACGGGATTGGGGGCAAAGTACTAGATTGGATAGAGAATTGGTTGGCTAATAGGAAACAAAGGGTAGTGATTAACGGGTCCATTTCGGAATGGCAGGCAGTGACCAGTGGGGTACCGCAGGGATCCGTGCTGGGACCGCAGCTTTTTACAATATATGTAAATGATATAGAAGATGGTATCAGCAATAACATTAGCAAATTTGATGATGATACAAAGCTGGGAGGTAGGGTGAAATGTGATGAAGATGTTAGGAGATTACAGGGTGACCTGGACAAGTTAGGTGAGTGGGCAGATGCATGGCAGATGCAGTTTAATGTGGATAAATGTCTGGTTATCCACTTTGGTGGCAAGAACAGGAAGGCAGATTACTACCTCAATGGTATCAAATTAGGTAAAGGGGCTGTTCAGAGAGATCTGGGTGTTCTTGTCCACCAGTCAATGAAGGCAATCATGCAGGTACAGCAGGTCGTGAAGAAGGCTAATAGCATGCTGGCCTTCATAACAAGAGGAATTGAGTACAGAAGCAAAGAGGTGCTTCTGGAGCTGTACAGGGCCCTGGTGAGACCACACCTGGAGTACAGTGTACAGTTCTGGTCTCCAAATTTGAGGAAAGACATTCTGGCTATTGAGGGAGTGCAGCGTAGGTTCACGAGGTCAATTCCTGGAATGGCAGGATTGCCTTACACAGAAAGACTGAAGCGACTGGGCATGTATACCCTTGAGTTTAGAAGACTGAGAGAGGATCTGATTGAAACGTACAGGATTATGAAAGGATTGGACACTCTGGCAGGAGGAAACATATTTCCGCTGATGGGGGAGTGCCGAACCAGAACACACAACTTAAAAATACTGGGTAGACCATTTAGGACAGAGATGAGGAGAAACTACTTCACCCAGAGAGTGGTGGCTGTGTGTAATGCTCTGCCCCAGAGGGCAGTGGAGGCCCAGTCTCTGGATTCATTTAAGAAAGAATTGGATAGAGCTCTTAAAGATAGTGGAGTCAAGGGTTATGGAGATAAGGCTGGAACAGGATACTGATTGGGAATGATCACCATGATCATATTGAATGGCGGTGCAGGCTCGAAGGGCTGAATGGCCTACTCCTGCATCTATTGTCTATTGTCTATTGTCTATTGTCTATTGACTACAGCAACAAGCCTCGCTACCAGTTGGTGCTCAGAGCCGTCCAGCCGTTGTAGCTGTTGAATGCTTCATTTTCTGTTTCCTATAGCTCGTTGTTGTCCACCGTAGTTGGCAGCATTGAAAAATTAAGAAAATCACGTGAAATTGCTCGCAAACTATAGACAAGTATACTGTTGGCGTAGCAAGATTTGCACTGTCGTGCCATTCTGAATTGAACAGCATAAAATTCTCAGCAGCGTAGGGCAGAGGCGTGACATTCTGGAATGTTTATAAACTGGTTATTTAAGCTTCTTTTTCTCAGGGTAGTGCAAGTTGAAAACTCGAGACATTGGATTCAAGTGAAAGGGGTAAAACGTCAAAGGGTCCTGAGTCATATTCCCCACGAAGAAGATTGTGCATGTGTGGACTGGGCTACCAGCGGAAGTGGCGGAGGCTGGTTCTCTCACAAGATTACAAAGGCACTTAGATGAGTATGTGGATAGGAAAGCTTTATAGGCATATGGACCAATCCTGATAAATGGGACATAATTAATTTAGACAATGCGGTCAGCATGGACGAGATACGCTGTAGAGTTTGTTTCCATGCTGTGTACATCAGTGACGCCATGTTGCTTAACCGACTTGAATAGATTACTTTTAGCGGGGCTTGCCATCTGTCTCTGTGGCACAATATTTTAATCTATTCGACTATTCACCGGAAAGGTAGTATTGTGAAGCACTGCAGAAGCGACTGACTTCCGTACTTTTCCCCCCACTTTGAAATAATCCCAGATCTTCAGTTGAGGATTTTTGCTGCCGGAAGTTACCTCACAAACCGTGTTACCTCATAATGCATTGAATGAGTCGGTAAACAGACAATACATAACGAGGAAACAAGGAAAAATGACAAACTAAATGCGTTTTCAGATAAACCGAATTATGAATGCCGTCTGTGAGACTGTCCGAGGGCAATGACTTAAACTAATTGCATAACTTGCAGCAGGGCAATTCCAACTGGTCCTCCAAACACCTTGGAAGCTTAGTGCATCACAACTTCCCGGAAAGTGCTGAAATGAGATAAATCAAACAACACAATAAGAATGGGCGACGAAAAGTGTATTTTACCAAGAACAGTCTTGATTAGATGAGCTTTCTCTTCCGATCAACAATGCGGGAGTGCATGTAGTGTATCAGCAGCATCCGTCTCCTGGCTAGAAATTAAGGAAGTGAGATAAATTTAAGATCAGATGACATCGCAATTAATTGGAATTATTTTCACCTTCATCACAGCACCAAATAACGACGAGTAGAGTCACTGCAGGATTTTGTTGCACAACGGCGATGAAATAGCAATCTCCTTTCGTTTTCAGTGAAAACAGCGAACACACAATTTGCCTGGAACATGAAGCAGCGGTGGAACTGCTGAAATCGGTGACTTTTCATGTGGGAGGCGAACGTGATCGCGAAGCGCAGACAGTGACCAAGTGGAGAGTCTGCACTCTCCCACAACACAGGTAGGTTTCCAAGAAGGAAATTCGACCTGTTGTGTTGAACATAAGTGCAATAGGGTTCAACAACTGCAGCATGATATGCAATCTGCACAAATGGCAGCTGTGGTGCTCGCACCCAAACTGCTTAGAGATTGGAACCTAAATCCAGCACCTTAACACGCTCGGTCACGATACCAGCCAAACTGCTAAAGCAGTTTTGTATGGTTTCTTTGGTACACCTTCAAAACAACAGAAACAAAGTCACAGTGGAAGAGTTCCACGATCCCTATCCTGGTCGCAGGGCTGCTTGGATGTGCCTGGCACAATATCAATTTTGCAGCAGATAATGCCATGACTTCTATCCATACAAAAATTAATATAAAGCTGAATCTCCCTTCTGAGACTCGATTGAGCTACAAATGTAATGTGTGTGCGAGTGAGAGTCTGAAACATGAATACAGGCTGCGTTAGAACATGGAGACTCAAGACCTACCTATGTGACTCTTGCATCTGGAGACAAAATGGTTCCCTGCGCATACATGTCTAACTGCAACTAGTCTCTAAAGCAACAGTAATGATTTACTACTCGATAGCAAAACTCGATTGATAAAATGAGGAAGTGCTTAACCACGCCGCTCAGCCGCAGTACTTTGTATCACAAGGTAAGAAAGCTTTAATCGTTATGACCTCAGTTGTTTCGCAGTTAATATCATTGGATCAAACAACTATCAATGAAGAGATACCATGTATTGATTGGTAATTATCTGAATAAACTATGCGATTATGCCTTACGCTCTGCTTTATGAAAAGAATAAAATTAACTCTGTGGTAAGACAGCATGTGCAGTTCCTCCGATACGGAATTACATAATATCTGCGTTTCTGGACGTTGTATCTCCGGCAATATTGGAAACAAAGAGTGAAGTTTTAACATTAAGACCGAAAGCGCGTGTTCATTGACCAATCACAGAACTGAGAGATCACTCCCACCCCCTCTGGGTTCCGAACTTCATGAGAAAGTGCATTCCGTAATGTTTTGTCAACAAACCATGAGCTGCATTCCCCTACTGGAATTTAGATTCTTGCTTTGGTAAATGATATGACCAATTACTCGAAACAGAATAACATTCGCGTTTACATGCAACAAGAAAATTACCAGACACAGAGAAAATGTACAAGCTGAGCAGGCCGTATACCAGGTCTTACCATATAGCATAGTTACAGTTACCATGTCTGTCTTGCAGAATAAGGAGAAGAAGGTTCTCCACCTGAAAAACTGAGTTTGCATTAGAATCCGTGAAGAACAGATCACATTTTGAGGCTGTTCGAACCTCGGTGCCTTTGTCATAACGCTGCTCTCTTTTTACCGAACAGCTGTTTCTTGGATCAAGGAGAAACTGCTCTCGACTTTTTTTTTCAGAGGGGCAATAAAACAGGCCGGACTCCTATCAGTCTTTTTTTGGTACAGAGATGAAAAAAGCTATTGAGAGGCCTTCAGAGCAAAGTGGTCATGCTTTAGAGTGACCTGTATAAAGAACGTGGAGTGGTCAGTGCTTTAGTAAGCTCGGGTGAGACGTTTTAGTTTAGTCTGTACACGGAGGTCAATAGGGAGCTGTGTGGATGCTCTTCTCTTTTCTGTCCTTCAACTTCAACCTGTAAGTATGTGTTCCACTTATATTAGGTATTAAATGGAGTTTGCCTAGTGGGACTGTTGTGTGTATTCGGAACAGCATAATTAAGTCCAGCTGGATAGGTTGTGTTCTATCGGGTTTCTTTATTCTGTTTTTAGTTCTTCATTGCGTAAGATTGTGAACAATATTTTATGCCTGTTTTTAAATCTAGCAGTCAACGTAGCGGTCTTACCCCAGGTAATTTTCACTGAACACTTATGAATCAAATTGCAAAGTTAGTACTAGGGCTGTCTCTTAAGAATGTTTTGAGTTTGGGGTCTTTTTGCGTTGTTTTAGACAGCGAGTGGTCGGTGCTTTTATTTTGGATGTTTGGTTGGCTAGACAAACCTTAGGCTAGTAATGACACTTTCAGTCGACAAATGTTCTCTCTATATGGATGTGGTGAAATTGGAAGGTTTGGAAAAAGTGAGTAAGATCTCATTGCGAGAATTAGCAGAGAAACTGGAAATGGAACTATGTGCTTCTGTGAGGGAAGGACAGATAATTACAGTAGTAGCTCACTATTTGAAACTGCTGGAGAAACCATCAGCATCTATACAGATTGCAAGATTTCAATTGCAAATGAAGCAGTTTGAGTTGAAGGTGAGAGATAAGGAAGGGACAGAATAAATGAACCTGCTTGTGTTACCATTAAACACAGAAGAGAAAGAAAAGGAGAGAGCATTTGAACTTCAAAAGGAAAGTCAGCTTGAAAGGCCGGAGATAAAGCCTGAGGCTAGGCTCATTGTGGAAGTAGTGCATATTCATTTGAAGAACAGATAGCTAAATCAGCAATGTTAGCAGATGAGGTGCCGAAGATTATGAGCTCGATCACAAAACACGGTTTGGTTACCGAATCTTCTTCAGTCCATGAGGGATCTAAATTGGGCAAAAACATAACGTGACGTGGAAAGGGAAAATTAGATCTCAGTGAAGATCATAATCATAATTTAACATGAGTTAAAAAGTAGAGACGCTTGAGGCTAACAAATTAGTCAAAATGCTCCGTTATTTTCATGGTAATAATGTCGGCCACACGAAATCACAATGCTGGTCGGCTCGGGGAAAGCCAGATATAGGAAATCTTGGAAGTGTTTTTGGGTTGTAACAGAAAGCACAAGGAAATTTAGATCAGAGTGTACAAGATGATAAGAGTTGGAGAAAGGAGAAAATAGCAGATTTTCTCCAAATATGCACTCAAGGGAAATGTTTATTCACATAGGCCAAGAGTAGTAGTCAAAAAGGTAACATTATTAAAGGACACAGGATCCTCCCAGTCTGGAATGCTGAAGAATAACGATATAAGCACTCCTGATAGACGATTGCCCGAAAACGTGCTGTTAACAGGGATTCATGGTAAGACAAAACGTGTTCAATTATGTGAAGAGAGGCTAGAGATTCAGAAAAGAGCGGATAAATTGTGGTAGGCGTACTGGACAAACTCTAAGCTCCAGGAATACAATTTGTCCTTGCATATGCAATAGCCGATTCACCGGAAGTTGTGCTTCCTACTCTAGTAGAAAAGCTAATGGGGACAGAGACAATTGAAGTCATGGGGAAAGTTTATCCAGAAATTTTCCCTGGTTGTGTGACCTCAAGATCACAGCGGCACAAGCTTAAGCAGAATAGATTAAACGGCACAGATAAAGAAGCTGGCGTAGTGTTATCTGAAACTTGCCCTCATCAAATAACTGAAACAGAGAAGGGGCAAATACGAAAAAAATCCAGTATTTTAGCTCGACTAAGCTGATCGAATTACAGCAGAAAGATGAGGAGTTATAACAGTTATATCAAAAGGCATTACCTGAGAAAGAACGCGAATGCATTCCACTGTGATATTACTTAAAAAATGATGTCTTAATAAGGAAATGGAGACCATCACACATTCAAACAGATGGGAAATGGGCAGAAATTCTTCAAAATGTTTTGCCAGTGGGGTACAGAAATTGAGGTGCTGCGAGTGGCGCATGAGCTACAACTTGGAGGTCATTTACGGGTAAGAAAAACACAGGCAAAAATATAAAGAAAGGTTTTACTGGCTTGGACTACACAAAGATGTAATTGAATTTTGCCAGATATGCCAGACATGTCAGCTAATCGGACAACCACAGGCATAAATAAAGCCTGCTCGATTTCCAGAAGTGAACACATTATGCAATATCATTGGCAAAAGAGTTTCACAAAAAGCTACTTACTTTGTTTTTACTAGATACGAACTACTAATAGAGATTCCAGGCAGATCAAGGAACAATTTCGACATCAAAACTATTCAAGAAGGTTGTGGATAACTTGGGAATAAAGCAATTCAAATCTGCTGCGTACCATCCAGTAAACCAGGGAATGCGAGAGAGATGGCACCAAACATTAAAGACCTTGGTGCTTATGCTACTTCCAGTAACAGGTGAGCATTTACACGCAAGGTTCAGTGGAACGTAGCAAACTAAAAGGAAATTGAGTGAGGTCAGCTACTTGATAACGACTTCAGGCAGGAAGAAACCTCAGAATGTATCATGTGGATATGCTCAAAAGGTACTTTAATTGGGAAGGAAAGCGAGAGGAGAAGGTGTTAATGATTACAGCACAGATGAAAGAACCAACTTCAGGTGATTCTGTATTGGATATTCCTCAAACCAAATTGGACAATGAGGAATTTGTCTAAAATTGGGAGAGACGAATGAGTTAGCATCCACAGGAAAATTGAAATGACCTGAAAGAGATATTACTATGACATTGAAAGAAATTTGGAAGTAAACTGGGCAGTACTGATTGAATTGTGCAAGACATAGATACTGGAGATGCTGCATTGATTAAGGAACATCTTTTTCAGCATTACCCTCGAAAGATGACACAGGCTCAGAAGCAGATAGAGCGCATGCTTCAATATGATATAATCAAACTGTGTTAGAGTGACTCCTGCTCACTGAGAGTTATGGTGCTAAAGCCAGATGTTACCCAACGTTCTTATGTGGACTTTTCCGAAGTTAGCGCTATTACAAAGACTGATGCCTAGTTAATTCCACGGTTGGAGGACTGTTTTGAAAAAGTTGAACAGGCAACTTACATTTCTAAGTTCGACTTGCTCAGAGGCTGCTGTCAAGTACAATATTCAGAGAGAACAAAGACGATTTGAGGTTTCGTAACGCCAAATTGACTAGACCAGGTCAAATTCATGCCATTTGGTATGAACAACGTTCGAGCCCAGCCATATTTGAGTTGGTTGCTAGATTGACTAACTGTATGGTATACATTGCTGACCTGGTGATTTTTTATCCACTCACGGAAGAAATATGTACAGCATTTATCAGACATATTGGATCGATTTCTGAAGACATGTTTGGTGGTAAATCTAGATAAAAGTGAATTTTCCAAAGCGCAAGTCACCTTTTTTGGTTCATGTTATTTGACATGGAAAAATGCCCCCCCAGGAGATGCCAAAATGGAAGTAATTGCCGAATTTCCAACACTGGCATTGATAAAAGCAGTATTACCTTTCCTGGGTTGAGTGGACTTTACAAATGGTTTGTGCCAAAACTTATCAGTGTCGCTGTTCCATCACCGAATTGCTATAAAATCGCAAGAACATTCAGGAGACAGATAATTGTCAAAAGGTATCAACAGCATAAAAACTGTATTAACCACTACCTCAGTGTTAGCCACACTGGAATACATGAGGCCTTTCAAGGTGGTCATCGATGCCAGTGATGTGGATATCAATGTGGTGCTCCTGCAGGAGGATGAAGAGGAAATAGAAAGACCCATATGGTATTTTTCTAGGAAGTTGAACGTTCATCAACAGAAATATTGAAAAATGAAGAAAGAGGTTTTCAACTTGGTGTTGGGGCATTACAAAATTTCAGTGTGTATATTACCTGCAATGCATCTGAGACAATCATATACACTGATCACAACCCATTGACATTTGTGGAATGATTTAAGGCAAAAATGCCAGACTGTTCAGATAGAGCTTGTTGATGAGGCCAGTCAATTTCACAATTGTGCATGTGGCAGGTCGCGAAAACGTGATTGCCGATGCATTATCGAGACTCAAATAAGATGTGGAAATGTTCGGTGTTGGGTGTGCCGTGGCCTGAATTTGTATGGTTGCGCATGTTTGCATGATTATAATTCGTGGAGTGTATATGTGTGTTTACACGACTAACCTGGTTTTGAACGGTTAAAAATGAAGCCTTTTTTTGTAATGATGGTTCATTTTTTTTAAGTGTACATTTGTCACAAAGCTAATCCCTTTTTAAGAAGAGCTGTTCCTTGGCTCAAGGAGACATTGTCCTTTGATTTTTTTTTCAGAGGGGCAAAAAAACGAACCAGACTCCGACAGATTGGTACAGATTTTGAAAAGCCGTTTGTTGCGATGTAAACAGATGAGACTTCCTGCCAAAGTGGTCACGCTTTAGAAGCGATCTTTATAATGAAAGAGAAATGGAAGCTCTTTAGTTTGCTTGGTGAGCAATTGTATTGCAGTCTGAACAAGGAAGTACAGCAGGGAGCTGGATGGAATCTTGAATCCTCAGAAGAGTATAAAGTAAGTAGAAGTATACTTAAGAGGGAAATCAGGAGGGCAAAACGGGTACATGAGATAGCTTTGGTAAATGTAATTAAGGAGAATCCAAAGGCGTTTTACAAATATATAAAGGACAAAAGTGTAACTAGGGAGAGAATAGGGCCCCTCAAAGATTAGCAAGGCGGCCTTTGTGTGGAGCCACAGAAAATGTGGGCGATACTAAATGAATATTTTGCATCAGTATTTACTGTGGAAAAGTATATGAAAGACAAAGACTGGAGGGAAATGCATGGTGACATCTTGCAAAATGTCCAGATTACAGAGGAGGAAGTGCTGGATGTCTTGAAATGGTTAAAGGTGGATAAATACCCAGGCCCTGATCAGGTGTACCCGAGAACTCTGGGAATCCAGAGAAGTGATTGCTGGGCCTCTTGGTGAGATAATTTTATCAACGATAGTCACAGGTTCTGGAAGACTGGATGTTGGCAAACGTGGTGCCACTGTTTAAGAAGGCTGGTCAGGACAAGCCAGGGAACTACAGACCAGTGAGACTGACCTAGGTGGTGGGCAAGTTGTTGGAGGGAATCCTGAGGGACAGGATATACATGCATTTGGAAAGGCAAGGACTGATTCGGGATAGTCAACATGGGTTTGTGCGTGGGAAATCATGTCTCACAAACTTGTTTGTGTTTTTTTTCTGAAGTAACAAAGAAGATTGATGAGGGCAGAGCAGTAGATGTGGTCTATATGGACTTCAGTAAGACATTCGACAAGGTTCCCCATGGGAGACTAATTTGCAAGATTAGATCTCATGGAAGACAGGGAGAATTAGCCATTTGGATACAGAACTGGCTCAAAGGTAGAAAACAGAGGGTGGTGGTGGTGGGTTGTTTTTCAGACTGGAGGCCTGTGACCAGTGGAGTGCCACAAGGTTTGGATGCGAGCATAAGAGGTGCACTTAGTAAATTTACAGATGACACCAAAATTGGAGGTGTCGTGGACAGCGAAGAGGGTTACCTCAGATTACACCAGGATCTTGACCAGATGTGCTAATGGGCTGAGAAGTGGCAGATTGAGATTAATTCAGATAAATGTGAGGTGCTGCATTTTGGGAAAGCAAATCTTAGCAGGGCTTATACACTTAATGGTAATTTCCTAAGGAGTGTTGCTGAACAAAGAGACCTTGGAGTGCAGGTTCTTAGCTCCTTGAAAGTGGAGTCACGGGTAGATAGGATAGTGAACAAGGCGTTTGGTATGCTTTACTTTATTGGTCAGAGTATTGAGTGCAGGAGTTGGGTGGTCATGTTGTGGCTGTACAGGACATTGGTTAGGCCACTGTTGGAATATTGCGTGCAATTCTGGTCTCCTTCCTATTGGAAAGATGTTATGAAACCTGAAAGGATTCAGAAACGTTTTCCAAGGATGTTGCCAGGGTTGGAGGATCTGAGCAACAGGGAGAGGCTGAACAGGCTGTGGCTGTTTTCCCTGGACCGTCGGCGGCTGAGGGGTGACCTTATAGATGTTTACAAAATTATGACGGGCATGGATAGGATAAATAGGTAAAGTCTTTTCCCTGGGGTCGGGGAGTCCAGAACGAGAGGGCATAGGATGAGCGTCAGTGGGGAAAGATATAAAAGAGACCTAAGGGATCAACATTTTCACGCAGAGGGTGGCACGTACATGGAATGAGCTGCCAGAGGATGTGTTAGAGGCTGGTACAATTGCAACATTTAAGAGGCATTTGGATGGGTATATGAATAGGAAGGCTTTGGAGGGATATGGGCCGGGTGCTGGCAGGTGTGACTAGATTGGATTGGGATTACTGATCGGCATGGATGGGTTGGACCAAAGGGTTTGTTTCCATGCTGTACATCTCTATGACTCTGTGACTCTTCTGACTTTCAATTTCAACTTATATTTTTGCGTTCCATTTGTACTGGTTATTACTGCTGATTGGGACTGTTGTGTGCATTTAGAGCAGCTTAACTGACTCTCGCTGGAGAGACTGAGTTCTCTCGGGTTTCTTTATTCTGTTCTTTGTGGTTCATTGTTTAATTTTATGAATAATGGTTTGTCTTTTTAAATATCTAGTCATTATGCTATCTCACTCCGTGTAATTTTCACTGCACATGTACAGGAACAAATTGCAAAGTTAGGTCAAGGGCTCCCTGAATAAGAGAGTTTTGTGTGGTCTGGCCTAGGTAATAACACTGGTACAGTTTATCATTTTCCTTCAATTTCACCTTAACTATGCATTTTCCTGCAGAGCTTTCCACACCTGGATATGAGCAACTGACACATGTCTTGCCAGCTGAGTTGGAAACCTACGTGGGAATCGATAACAAACGACTCGGTCATTTTTTTTTTCTAATTCCATGGTGCTTATTTAGAGATGCATAAATAGCAGTCTCTAAATACATTGACATAAGGTAAAATACGATCCATCCCGCGAGATGACAAAGTGGTGTTAACTGGACATAATTCCATTTTGTTCGAGACGTGTAAATCTCTCCTGCCTGAGGTGCTATAATGTCTCTTTTAGATTTTTTTTAAACTAGAAACCCTTCAGTGTTGAAGCAGGCCCTTGAGCCCAACATATCCAAACCGCCCCTCCGAAGATTATCCAGCCCGACCCATTATTGTTGGTGACTGAATCAGAACGAAAGGGTTTCTCCAGAACTGCATGTGCCTCGATTTGTTGTCTGAGCACAGCCCCCGCACCCACCCACCCCCAAAACCCGTTAACGTTTCTGCTCCTCTTTGATATTAAGAAAAGGAAATGGATTAATTGTCATTTAGTAGCCTGTCTGTCATTTCCTCAGTTTGATTTTGGACATGGTTAAATTTAAGATCAATCGTTACTGTGGAAAGTTCTATGAGATGGAAAGTCAAGACGTTAATCTGAAACTGTAAATTGATTCATTCCTGTGCTGACTGAATGGGCTGCTGGTATATAAACTACTCCAATATATCAGGTGTTGATCCTCGCACGTTGAGAAACAGTAGACAGCATCCAAATGAGGCCTGTCTGAGATTACGTTTGATTACCTTTCCATGAGAGGATAGATCAGGAATGTGTGGTGTATCGGCAAATTAAGTTTCTCCTTGGCTTCGAAACGGGCCACCTTCACGGAAAAGAAATGCAGTACTACTGTTAAACAACGGATCAGGGGACTGTTTCTGCAACCGAAAACGGGCTGACCATCGGTGCTGTAGACATTGGCCCATGTTCAACACTGGGGAGTACAGAAACATAACTAAGTTTCACAGAACTATTAATTAGAGCAGATATCGGCCAGCAAATTCAAAGCCAGATTTACTAATGAGAGCAGCATGCAAGGAATCTTTGTTCACTACAATGCAAACGATTACCGTTTGGAACAAGGCTGTATTCGCCCTTTTCTGAATGAAGGGTCACTCATCTGTTAGGTCAATCTGATAACCACTAGAGCACGGAAGCGAACCCCGCCAATTCTGGATGCTCAGAGTCATACAGCACTGATATCTTCAGACATTCAACACATTATCCTTCTGTTTCATGTCGATTTATGCCGTCCAGCGTTATTTGCATTATTCAAAAATAATGAGTGTGAAGTGAATTTGCTCGGCAAATATTTAATCGTAGAGTCATAGAGACATACAGCATGGAAACAGGCCCTTCGGCCCAACTCGTCCATGCCGACCAGATATCCCAAGCCAATATATTCCCACCTGCCACCACCCAGCCCATAACCCTTCAAACCTTTCCTATTCATATATCCATCGAAATGCCCTTTAAGTGTTGCAATTGAACCAGACACCACCACTTCCTCTGGCAGCTCATTTCATCCATGTACCAACCTCTGCGTGAAAACTTTGCCACAATGGTGCGTTTTATATCCTTCCTCTCTAACCCGAAACCTATGCCCTCTACTTCTGGACTCCACCACAGCAGGGAAAGACTTTGTCTATTTATCCTATCCATGCGCCTCATAATTTTTAACCCTCTATAAGGTCACTCCTCAGCCTCCGAAGCTCCAGGGAGAACAGCCCCAGCCTGTTCAGCCTCTCCCCCATAGCTCAAAACCTCCAATCCTGGTAACTTCCTTGTATATCTTTCACGTTTCACACCATCTTTCCGATAGGAAGGAGAACAGAACTGCACGCAATATTCCAACAGTGGCCTAACCAATGTTCTGTACAGCCGCAACGTGACCTCCCAACTCCTGTACTCAATGCTCTCTCCAATAAAAGAAAGCATACCAAACGCCTTCTTCACTATCCTATCTAAGTGTGACTCCACTTTCAAGGAGCTACGAGCCTGCACTCTAAGGTCCCTTTGTCCAGCAACATGCTCTAGCACCTAATCTTGAAGTGTATAAGTCCTGATAAGATTTGCTTTCCAAAAATGCAACACCTCGCATTTATCTGAATTAAACACCTTTCTGCCACTTCACGGACCATTGGCCCATCTGATCATGTTTCTGTTGTAATCTGAGGTAACCTGCTTCAGTGTCCACTACACCAGGCGTCATCTAAACACTTAGTAACTGGACCACACCTGTGATTATAAATGATACAAATATCTCACTAAGAGGTCCAGTAATCAATTGTCTGGCTTCCCACAGAGTTCTAGGGTACACCTTATCAGGTTCTGTGATCTATGCACCTTTGTGCGTTTAAAGATATCCAGCAAATCCTCCTCTATATAATGGACATTTTCCAAGATGTCACCTAGATCTAGCTACTTTCGATATCTTCCATATCCTTTTCCATAGTAAATACTGATGCAAAATACTTGTTTAGTATCTCCCCATTTTCTGTGTCTCCACACAATGGCCGCCTTGTTGATCGTTGAGGGGCCCTATTGTCTCCCTAGTTATTCTTTTATCCTTAATTATATTGTAAAAATGGTTTTGAATTCTACTGAACTCTATTTGTAAAAGCTATTTCATGTCCTCTTTTTCGCCTCCTGATTTCCCTCTTATGGATAATCCGACTACTTTTAGACTCTTGTAAGGACTGTCTCGATCTATCGTATCTTTAACTTACATGTAGAAGAATGTTGCCAGGGTTGCAGGGATTTGACTGGAGCATGAGCCGAATAAACTGGGACAATTTTCCATGAAGTATCGGAGCTGAAGAATTTCCTTATATGAGTTCATAAAATCATGAGGGCGATGGATAGAGTGAATAGTCAAGAACCTTTTTCCAAAGGCGCACAAATTCATTACAGAGGGCATTGTATTAAGGTGAGTGGGTAACATTTAAATGCAATATGAGGGACTTTTTCACACAGAAGTTTGGGTGTGTGTGGAATGACCTGCCAGAAAAAGTGGCGGAGTCGAGTACACTCAAAACCTTTCAAAGGCATCTGGATGTGTATATGGATCGGAAGGGTTCGCGGGATAAGGAGCAAATGCGAACAAACATGGCTAGAATAATTTCGGATATCAGTTCAACAAGGCCGCATTGGAAAGGATGGTCTGTTTCCTTGCTCTTCACCTCAGTGATGCTCAAGTTTCTGACACCAGCTTTCATCCGTTATTTGCTTCATCACATGGCACAGGGTCTATGGCACAATAGCTCAGCGTTTTCAGCTATTTCATCAGAAGGTTCATATATCGAAATCACGAAAGGTGAAGGCTTTCCAAACTTTTGCTGCCAATGACCATTCTCCTTGAAACATTCCCATGTTTTCAGTGAAAGATTTTCATGCGGAAATACAGCTATTGAGCGAAAAACAACTGTTCTTAACGTTAAACAGAAGTAGAAATGACAAGGCGAAGCCATTGAAGCATGAATATTGTCTGTTCAACAGTTCGAGTCTCCTGGGTAATGAAGAGCTCACAAAAATGGTAGAGAAGCAATTTCAAACACGCTTTCCAAAATTTTAGAGCGTTACTGCATCGCCACTTCGAGAAAGTTCTCAAGTAACATGATGAACAACAGAATAGCAGTGAACTGTGAAAAGTGAAGATTACCAATTACAGTTTCGAATAGATGATAGCAACAATGCGCTGGTGCTTCCATTGGATCGAGAAGGCAAATCACCAGCCTCTCTCACCAAAACAGAAATGAAGGAAATTTAACAAATCACAATTGTCCTCCTTTGCGCCACAACGACATCTAATGGCAAGTAAATGCAATGCGGGATTAGGTTTGACAACAGCGCTGAAATTATAACCGCCATTCACTTTCAAATGAAACGATTATCAGCCCAACTTGCCTGGAATATTAAACACCAATGTATCCTGCTTGCGTCCGGTATTATGCTGGGGCATTTTGAGTGGGAGGTGAATGTAATGATCACAGCATGGACACTGACCCGATGGAGCATACTTGCTGTCCCATATCGCAGACTGGTTTTGAGGAAATGATTATATTTTGTGACGTTCAACGCCAACACATTTCGTCACTACCAAACATTACCATACCAAACAGTCAGCACAAGATGGCGTCATGGGATTTCTACTCACGCCTCCATAGCGACTGGCACCGATATCCAGCAACTTAGTCCGCTGGGCTAAACTGTCAGATGTGGTAAAAATGCAAAGGATATCAGATTGTGTTCCAGGCGATACCCTCTAGCACACTTACAGTTCCAGCCTCTGTTCTACAGAATGGGCAGCTCAAACAAATTCCTCCAAAGAAAAGCTGAGTTAGCAGGAGAATCCCAGCACGACGGATCACATAGTGAGATTGTTGGATTCTCCGTGCTAGTACAATTTGCTAATTTCCCTGTCTTTTTCCAGAAACGGGCATTTTCCGGCAGAGCTTTCCACAGCTGGACATGAGCAACAGTCACATGGCTGCCAGCTGAGATGGAAACCTGTGTGAGAATCGATGAGAAGCGACTCACTAAAAGTTATTAACTCCGACAGTGCTTACTTAGAAATGTACAAACGGCATTTTCTAAACATATTGACTGAAGGTAAAAGGTGATCCGAAATGTCAAAAACTTTCCTGTCTGGCTCACCTTCATGTTGCTTGTTGCTGATTGAATCAGAGCGAAGGAGTTTCATCAGAGCTGCATGTGCTTCCCTTTCCTATACCTCCCGGTTTTGACCTTCCAACTCCTGTAATATGAAGGAAACAAAATTGATGCAATGTCTTTCGTCAGCCAGATCTTCATTTCTGCAAGTTCATCTTCAACATGGCTTAGATTTCAGAGCACACGGTATTATTTGTGACTGCGTCAAGAGGTTAATCTGAGACTGTTAATTCATTTATTCGGGTTGTTGACTGAATGAGCCGCCAACTGTTCCGGAGCTGAGAAATTTTAACATGTGAACTGCTCCAAAACATGATTGAGAAATTATGGTTTTGGTTCACCGACTTTGACAAACAGCAGACAACTTCTCAGTGAGAACACAGATAGCCTACTCTGAGGCACAGATGGAAGAGAGCGTACATCAGTAATCTGATGTTCGCAGTACCTCCAGCAAATGACGTTTCCCCTTGGCTGTGAAAAAGGCCGCCTTCGCACGGAAGGCAAATGCAGTACTACTGTTGCAGAAATGATCAGTGCATTGTAACTGCACTCTTGAACAGAATGGGTATGCGACCATGCAGATGTATCCGTTGCCCTTTATTCAGCCTTAACATTTGCAGCCATTGAGTGCAGGCTTTCTATTTCAAGTAGATCAATATCCTCCAGCATTATTGCCATATTAAAAGATTAAGAGAACCACGTCAAATTTCGGACGAAGTATTTATAAGGACGTTGCCAGGTTTGCAGGGTATTGACTGCAACATGAAGCTAATCATGCTGGGAGAATTTTCGCGTGAGGTGCATTGTTCCGAACAGATCGGGATTGTTGTCCAGGACTGAAAGCCAGCTTGGTCCCACACAGAGAAGGTGCATTAGGCTGCCAGCACATGAGGAGTTGGCCTGATTCAGACTCAGTCGCTGGGAATCCGATTGGATCCTAAATCCAGCGGAGATGAAGTGTTGCAGGGAGAATGGTGGAGAATATGGTTGAGAAACAAATCAGCTATAATTGAATGGCCGAGCAGGTTAGATGGGTGGACAGACCTAACCATGGTCCCACATCATCCAGTCTCTGGCCATGTCTTACCGACGGAGATAGAAACCAAGTTAATTGTTCAGTTAGGAGATCTCCCATCGGACCTGGAAATGTTAGGCATGGGACAGGTTTAAAACCAATCTCCAGTCTGGGGAGATGGTAGGAGAGAAATAAATAAAACAGTAGCTCAGTGTGCAGGTGGAATATAGGAGAGATTCAATAAAAATAGTAGCATGAGGCAGAGAGAAAAGTATGTGGAAACATAATCTTTGCTGGCCGCGAATTATTAACTCTGCTTTGATTTTCCCGATGTTTCCAGGCCTGCTGAAATTTTCCAGCAAATTCTGGATTTGTTACAGATACAGAAGATGGGAAAGCGATCTTGGACCAATCGGCTCACTCTTCTCTGGCAACGTTTGTCTTCTCCGTTATCTCAGATCACTTCTGTTCCACACTGAAACCTCACAATAATACTCCTCCATTACCATGAATGGACTGTTGATTGAGTAAAGCGAAACGGTCACACAAGAAGATAATTCTCCTTGAGAACTGGGTAATGTTCAGGGAGAGTCCCCTTATGTTTCTTTTGGAATCGTATGAATCAGTTAATTGTGATCCAGCTCCATTTCTCATTATGCAGCCACTGTCAATCTTTCCAGGAAGTGGTCATTCTTATTCTGTGACACTGAACAGTTTGGTTGGTGCAAAGCTGGATTCTGCTGCACCTACAAACTTGTCTCTGGCACTGCTGGTGAAGTGGATACAGTTTTCACTCACAAACCGAATTGTGAATAAAATCGATATCAGCATTTTGGGCGTTGACACTGTCAGTGGAAAAGAGAGGAGGGATCCATCTCATGAAATGAAGGTCGGAAATGAAAGCGCCTAGGCTGAGGCTCGATCCCACACTCCTGATATTAAAGATCTCATGCGGTGCGACTGAGCAATCCGAGTCGAACCATCTGCTGTTTAGTTTCCTATTTTATAATGAACCAAATTCATCTGGCACCTCAATTTCCAAGGCTCCAGCTGATTCCGCCCAATCACAAATAGCATCATTCCCGCTTGCACTTCTCAGCTGTTTCTCCTTCAGAAGGTCACAATCCATTTTAGCACTTGTTCTGGGATTTAAGATTCAATACTGATATTTAAATAATCAACATCACGCCGCCAATGTGACTCGCAGTCAGTCTGTCAGGCGGTGAATCAATCCGGAAAATTGCTTCAATAAACACAGTCATTTCTGTTACATATTGTAGGGAATTCCCGTCTGGCTGACCGGACATAATCAACACTATGAACACTTACTTTATTCTGCGTGTCAGCAACATTTACCACTTCTCATCTAGGGGTAGGTGTTGGGTTTCAAAAAAATACAAGGACAGGAAGAATCTGCTGTAGCTATAATCAAATTAATGTGTAGCTTTGCCCTGTTCACATGGGAACAGCCGTTGAAGAGGCATGAGTTTGCAAAAGCTGTGCCAAATGACTGGCAGGAAGTCGCTGATTGAGACTGCAATGGGCACTTAAAGTTGCCAACAGGGATTTGTAGAGAGTGGGGTTGTGTCCGACTGTTTATCGCTGTCTCACATTTTTCGGAGTCCAAGTAATCATGGATGCATTTTTGCAGGTGCTCCGTCCATACGTTGATCTGAAATAGCTGTGATTCGGTACCTGGGTGGGCTCGAATGACCAACCATTTAGTCAAAGGTACTGACTAGTTGAGACACAGAAATTGACATCAACAGGCCATGTAAACCCCCCCTAAAGCAGCTGTCAGGGTAGATTTGAACGTCCCTTAGGAGTCTGGTGGTCTCACTGTTTTCAGAGCCTGTCCCAGATTTCTGCACTTTCAACACCGACAGTTTCAGAGTCCTGAGGAGCCACAAACACCCAGAAGGAAAGGGGCACACCACAATCTGCCTAGATCATTTGCAAGCAACAACCCAGAGTACTTCATTTGTGACTTTGATACCAGAGGGTTTCAAATCCACGTTTCGCTAGATTATGGAGCTTAAATCCAATGCCTTAGACTGCTCGGCCACGCTGCCACTGAAAGCCAGAATGCCAAATTTGTTGCGACCGGTATTTTTACAAAATTAGAATACCTATCAGTCAGATTTGGCGTGAAGAATCTTCAATCTTGTCCTTTATAATTTTTTTTCCGAAGACTTGAGAATTTCAGCATTAGTTCCACATTCCCAATTGCCCTTGAGAAGCTTGTAGAGGACGGATTGAAACAATTGGATCAATCTGACCAACTGGATATATATTCAATGAAGGAGCTATTCAGTCATTATTTCAATCATCTACCACTGGACACATAGAGAGGGATACACAGATATATCCACTGAGAGCGACGAGTGCCCAAGAAGAGTCAAACACCCACTTAACAAGGAATCTCTCACCTGACAAACGATTGAACGATTTTGGGACAGCAACACTTACGAATGTTGCCAATTGAAGCGAGTTGTCAATGTTTAAACTCGAATGCTATGCGTTTCCATTCAAATGGCAGGCAGAAGAATCTGTCCAATCAGCACCCACATTGAGGCGTGAAGCTCCAGCTCTTTAAACAGTTTCGACGTGCTGTTCTCTGACGTTTCCCGGCCCTCTTTTTCATCCTCTGTCACTCCCAAGTCTCTATTCCGTGTTGTTCCTTGATCTGTTGTCTGACTGGGATATCCAGTTCTGATGTGAATGCTGAACTCTCACTCCACTGATTCTGCCAGAGGTGCTGTGATTTGTCAGTTTCAAACATTTTGTAAATCACCTTCGTTGAGAAACTATGTACAAAATAAATAAGACATCATCCGCAGGGAACACACTCTGATCCAAACGAGGACGCTGGACCATCCGGAACATTGTTCTGATTCATTGGGTGAAAATTTGAGCATAGCTTCACTTCAATCATTTTTCCCAACCTACAATCAATGACTAAGTTGATTTTCAACTTTGGAGAACGCAGCAATAAGTGGGAATTGATTGATGAGTCAAATGTCACAGGAAATGTCCTTATAATCCCAACAGATGTATTTAAACTACAAGCTTCTGAGAACTGCTCTGTCATCAGGTGAAGTACTCACCTGATGAAGGAGCAGCGCATGGAAAGATTATGATATTAAAAACAAGCTATTACATAATAAGCTGGTGTCGTGTGACTTCTGACTTTGTCCATCCCAATCCAACACTTTTCATTTTGGGGATCCCTTTTTCTCTGGTGCAATGAACTTGTGAAATGCTTTACTGCAGGGAGCTGTCAGGTTGGGTCGACAAGTATAATCAAGGCTCAATCAGATAGTTTTTTTCATCGTAAAGGCAATCAAGAATTACGTGGATAAAGCATGGAAATGGAATCAGAGGCTTTCCAAATTATCCATAAGCTCGTGGAATGTGGCAGATATGATGGGCTGTCTGATATATTTTGCCACCTGCATCTTATTGTCTTATTGAGTGCGTCAAACTTATCTGCACTAATTATTTGTTCTTCTCATTGTTATACTTGATATCATTTTATCCAGGTTCTGATTGTCAGACTGCTTTTGCACTGAGCTTCAATTGAGATCTCTCTGCCTGTGCAGTTACCAGATTGATTAGATGCTTGGTGTAATTGCACCTGGATGGTAAATCAAAGCTTCTCGTGAAAACGAAGCAGTTGGAATGGACGATGGAAAGTGATATGTTTTCAGATGGCAGTGTGTATGAGAGAGGACGCTGTTTTTTTTCCTGAATCTCCAATGTTAGTTACCAGTCACACAAATTGCACAGTCCCCATTTTACCTTCCACTATTCCCAATTTTGTGCATGTTGTTAACCTTGGAATTCATACTTTAACACATGTTCTAACTGACATCAATGGCGATGGACATATCCAAAAGACAATTGTGCTCAAAGACACATAACAGGCTCAGCTAAAATCTGGACGGTGTGCTTTCAAACATTTGATTGACTTTCTAGGAGTCTGGTTCAAATTCTATGGTGGATTTGATAAGAAACCGCACAAAAGTCTGAAAACAATAGCAAATAGATTATACAAGTTGATGGGCATTTTCAGTATGGTGTAGGATTCGTGTGAGAGTGAGCTGCTATTCCCATCTGGAACTAAATTATATTTTGGGGTTTTTTTCTGTTGCTGTTAATAGAGTACAGGTCAGTTATGAGTGAACTGCATCAGACTTTTGTTCAACACGAAATCTTTTGAAGCACTGTGATATCTCGAAATCAAGCTCGTTCCTTTCGTTATTCATTTTCTCCACAGTCAACCTCAAATATCGTGACTATAATTCTAGTATTTTATTTTCTGTATCTTCCCGTATAGTGTCTGCTGAATATTGAAAAAAAAAGAAATCAAATACTACGTATGGCGTCCATCTGAAATTGAAGACAAAATCCTGGAACTGCAGAGCCGTGCGATGGACAGAGAAGGAGAGCTGCGGTTCATGCTTTCAACGAAGTCAATGTGTTCTATAAGTCGTCGCCCAGTCTGTGTTTGTCTCCTCAGTGCAGTTGAGACTGAAGTTTGAGGAGAAAATCGAGTAAGTTTGCTGAGTCTGAAGTTAAATCAAAGCAACACATTACCCGGTAGCAGGATTCAAACACTGCTCATCGGAATGTTACCTCCTTCTCTCGATTAATAGTACCAAGATAATACCGTCTCCCCTCAAGATGGCCCCTAAAAAAAAGGAAGGGAGCAACATCAAATTCTGCGAAAAAATAGACAAATATATGGCGATTTATGTACACAGGATCCCACAAGATTCCGTATGTCCGCCATCTATATTACAGTGAGCAGTGCACAGACGTACTGTGGAATGCTGAATGGAGCATGAGTCGATTGAACGATGGCAACTGTCAGGCGGTTTCTTTTCATTCCACCAAAGATGAAAACAAAGCGGATCACAGAGTGCAGTGGATACGGCAAGTTTATGAAGTCAAAGACAAAGTGGGAAGTTGAGTGTGGAACCTGTGGAGATCTCACAGCTGCTAAACGAACAGTTCTCACTCAGGAAAAGGAGAATATTGTCGAGGATAAGAATGAGGTACGAGATATTACACTGGAAATGATCTAAGTTAGGTACGAGCAGGTGTTTTCAATTCTAGAAGGAGTGAAAGTAAGCACGTTCCCTGGGCCGGATGAGATTTATCCGGAGATTCTTTGGGAAGCGAGGGAGGAGATAGCAGAGCCTTTGGCTTTCATATATGAGTCGTCATTGTCCACAGTTTTAGTACCAGACGATTGGAGGATTGCAAATATTGTCCCCTTGTTCAAGAAGGGCAGTAGAAATGACCCAGATATTTATAGACCAGTTAGCCTTAGTTCTGTTGTGGGAAAAGTTTTGGAAGGGAGTATAAGAAATAAGATTTATAATCATCTAGCAACAACAATTTGATTTCAATTAGTCAACATGGTTTCGTCAAAGGCAGGTCGTGTCTCACAAACCTCAATGAGTTTTTGTGATGGTGACAATATATGTAGATGACGGTCAGGCAGTTGACGTGGAGTACATGGACTTCAGTCAAGCATTTGATAAATATCCACATGATAAGTTGTTGGAGAACCGCAGATGCATGCAATTGAGTGTGATTTACCAGTTTCGATTAGAAACTGACTTTCTCATTGAAGGCAGCGAGTGGTGGTTGATGGATAATATTTAGCTTGGAATCTGGTTTCTACTGGCATGCCACAATAACCTGTTTTAGGACCACTGCTTTTTTCATTTTTATAAATGATTTAGACGCAGGTGGACGGATTAGTAAATTTACAGATAGCAGTAAAGTCGGTGGAGTAATGGATACTTTGGAAGAATGCAGGGGAACTTGGATAAACTGTAGAATTGGATTCAGATGTGGCAAATGGAGTTCAATGCAGCTAAACGTGAGGTGGGAAGAATAACAAAAAGGCAGAGTGCAGGGTCAATGGAAAGGTTCTTGGTAGTGTGGATGTGCAGAGGGATCTTGGAGTCCATGTACATAGATCCCTGAAAGTTGCCACCCAGGTTGATAGCGCTGTTAAGAAGGCACCTGGTGTGTTAGGTTTTGTACGTAGAGGGATTGAGTTTCGGAGCCGAAATATCATGCTGCAACTATACAAAACGCAGGTGCGGCCACACTTGGAATATTGGCATGTGTGGTCGCCATCTTTGTAAGGTGCAATGCTTCAAAAGACTGGTAGGAGCTTGTTGCGCATTGTTCAGAATGGAGAGAGCTCGTCCATCAAAAGGCATGAGTCTTTCACACCCCAATGAGACAGAGCATCTGAAGACAAGGAAATAAAAGGTAGCAAATTCTGTCATCCCGATCCTGTTACTTCATGAGATAAAGAGCTTTGGCTCTGGTCAGTCACATGAAGACCGACACCAGTTACTCACCGACTTGATGAGACCTCACCATCGATTGAAGGTTTGTTGATCACATTTAGGGGCAGTGTGCAACAAGGAGTGAATGTGGTTGCACTGGTAAAGAAGCAAAGGGACATTGTGATTTTCGGAAGTGAAACAGAAGTTGCTGGAGAAACTCAGTCGGCCTGGCGTTCTTGGTGGACTTAGACTAATAGTGTGATGTTGGAATAGCATAGCCAGTAAAGCAGCATCTGAGGAGCAGGAGACTCGACGTTTCGGGCTTAAGCCCTTCATTAGGAATCACGACGGACAGTGAAACAACATTAACATTTGAAGGTTGATATTGGTGTATTCTGTCCTGGATTGATAATGATAGGTTTCGGATAATTCTTTCATTTAAGTTTGGAAAACCTTACATTCACACAGAAAATCAAACAAAGGAAATAATTTGTCTTAGTTCTTAACTTGCATGGCACTGTCTTCTTTAAATTTATTCTACAGAATATTCGAAGAGATTTCATAAACTGCAGGCTCAATCTAAACATCCCGTAGGAATCTATCAGGTTAAGTGCATTCATTGGGTAATGGATTTTATTGGCCTTTGACTGGAGTGTTTACATGCCAATCATTACCATACACTCCATATAATTTCTCCAACACCTCCTCCTTGTTAATCTTGTCTGAAATCTTAGCGTTTAATCCAATGATCGATTTTCAATCAGGTGATATGAACATCTTGTGTATATCTAAATTACTGAAACCAAGTAGAAATTATTACTGCTCTGTCAATTCTCACACAAGCTTCAGTTTCTTCCAAACCTGACATATTCCTTAGTCCTGAACAAATCTATTGAATGAACCAACCCAATGCTGTTGCTGATCTCTGTATTGCACAGACGCAGATGCTCTGTATTCCTGAAAGTGATGGCATCGTACACGCCTTGAGATATCCTCAACGGTAAAGTTTTTTCTGTAACTCGTGCGTTTCCGACTTCTTTCCACCTGTTGGATTCGGGAGGAGAGTTTCAAGATGTTAAGAATGATGCAAGAATATGCTACAAATACATGAAGAGCATAATGGTAATTAGACAGAGGATACGAGCTCGTAAAAATCAAGACGGGTGCCTTTCTGTGGCACCTCATGAGTTAGAAGACATAATTAATGAGTACTGTGTGTAAATTGTTACTGCGGAGAAAGAGGTCGAGTCTGGGGAATGCAGAGAAATAAATTTTGCAGGCATACCAGAACAATGTGAGATGTCAAGGTGGAAATTATGACCCTTGCAGAATCTTTTGCATCATATATAACCACAAGTTAAGTACCTGATGACTGGATGTGGCTAATGTTGGACCTTTTTTAAAGAAAGATCTCCAGGATAAATTGGGGAACAATAGACCTGTGAGTCGCACTTCGGTGGTGGGGAAACTGTTGGAGCTGGTTATAAAAGATAGGATGTACGAACTGATATGAAGGAAGTTACCGAGAAGATGCATATTAGCAGATCCGTAGAAATTGTGTAATTGAATTTTACTAAGATTTGACAATGTTACGGATTGTGAAATAATTATTAAAGTTAGGTCATATCGAATTCAGGGTGAGCTTGCCAATTGGTGTATAATTGGCCTCATGTTAGGAGACAGGATGTAACGGTGGAGGGTTTCTTTTCGAGAGGAGGTCGATGACAAGTGGTTTTCCACAGGGATCAGTTCTGCATCCTTTTTTCACATCTCTTTTATAGAAATGATTGGAATGGTTAGTAGATTTGCAGACGACACCAAAATTGGTGGCACACTAGACACTGAAGACGACATCCAAAGATTAGAAAGTGTTCTTGATCCAGTGGAACAATTGGCTGAAAAATGGCAAATCGTCTTCAACCTGGTCTGGCAAATATGAGGTATTGCATTTTGGTGCAATGAACCGAGGGTGAAGCAGATGCAATTAATGGTGGGTTCTTGGGTAGTGTTGTACAACAGAGGGACGGAGGGGCATAGTTTATAATTCTTTGAAGTTTGTGCCACCGACAGACAGGGTGGTTAAAAACGCATTTGGCAGACTTACTTTCACTTCTCAGTCTTTGAGTTGTGAAGTCATGTTGAGGTTTTTGCGGGCATTTTCGAGGCCAATTCTGGAACCAGTTATGGTCATCCAGTTATAGGAAAGATACAATCAAGCTGTAGTGGGTTCAGAAAATCTTTACCAGGATAATTTAGAATATGAAAGGTTTGAGATAGAAAGAAAGGTTGGACGAGCTAGTCCTGTTTCCAGTGGAGTGTAGGAGGTTGGGAGACGACGTTTCATAAGATTATAACAAATTAAGATGTATTGATAGAGCTCATTGTAGTTGTCTTTACTCTCGGATGGGGGATTTCACGATAAGGGAGCGCATATTTAAGGTAAGAGGGGAGAGATTCAGAAAAGACGTCAGAGGCAATTCGTTTACACCGAGGGACGATCTGATATAAGATTATAGCATAATAAGATGTGTAGATAGAGCTCATTGTAGTTGTCTTTACGCTAGAATGAGGGATTTCACAATAAGGGAGCGCATATTTAAGGTGGGAGGAGAGAGATTTAGAAAAGACATCAGAGGAAATTAATTTGCACTTCTAAGTGTGGGAAACAGTCCTCAGAAACTGGTGAACGTTTCAAAGACATTTAGATGAGTACATAAACAGGCAAGTATTGGAGAAATATGGGCAAGCAACAGGCAGGTGGGACTAGATGAGTTTGGAATTCTGTTCGCATGGACTCATCGCATCAAAGTGCCTGTTTCCGTGATTAATGCTGTTGTATTATCATCTGATCCCGTCCCATTTGCGGCATTCGACACACATCCCTCTAAATACTTCCTTTTAAGATAGCCATGTTGTAATTGCATCTGCCTCCACTACTTCCTCTGGTAGCTTGTTGCATATATGCAATAAACTCTTAGTGAAAATGCTGCCCCTCAGCTCCTCCTTCACACCTTATATCCATGCTCTCCAGTTTTAGACTCGTCACTCTGGAAAATGCTCTTGGCTATTTGCCTTATCCTTGTCCCTCACAATTTTACAAAACTCTATAACGTATACCTCAGCCTCTGACTCTTGATGGAAAATAGATCCAGAACATTCAAACTCTCTCAGTAGCACAAACCTTCCTGTCCCATCAACAGCCTGATAATTATTTTCTGCACCCACTGAAGATTGAGGTCGGGTCAGCCCCTGACCATATGCGATGAATTTATTTTCCAGAGTATCTTTCTCAGTGAAATAGTGTCCTTTCTGCACTACAGTTCTTCTCACCTCTGCTTCTGCGCTTGTATTAAATCCATCAGAATCATGTTTACTCCCCTTAATTCATTCAGTACATTCTGAAACATTAAAGCTGTAAATCCCCCCCAAAAAATATTAGTAAATATTGCCAGTGACATGTAATCTGTGGTGAAAGCGATGTTTGACTTCCCTAAAGTGCTGTAGTCTGTATTGTGAAGGTGATCCAGCAATGCTACTGGTTAATGAGTCAGCAAATGATACTGAAGTACCAGCAACATTTGTCAAAATTAACAACAAGAAATTGGAGTTGAAAAATCAGGAAGATTTAAGCAGTGAATTCAAGAGCAAATGGCCTTGAAAAGTAAAGGCAACTTGACAGCGATTGGACATTGAAGATTAGGAATGCTCAGGTGTTCGAAATTTAGGATATACTGTATCTCAGAGGGTTGTGAGACTGGAGGAGATGGAAGCAGCATGTAAAGTTCTGAATGAAGATACAATTTCCGTATCCTAGTGCTTTGTCTCCGATGGAATGTGTTATACTGTTAGCACAGGGTGAAGGCAGGGTGAACATGAGTAGGGGGGAAGAAACGCTCTGGTAGCAGTGTCTTGGATAACTTCAAAATTACAAGGAGGTTGAAAGTGAAAGGTTAGCCGAGAGTGTGTGAGAATAGTTAAGTCTCGAATTGGCACAGGAATGAATGATTTTCAGCAGCAGATGGTTGAGACTAGGGTGAAGCCTGGTAATGTTACTAACCTGGAAATCGGATACAGTCTTGGTGACGATGGAGATATGTGGTTGGAAACACTTATGAATATTAAACACTTTGAAATATTTTCCAGGGTAGTGAGCAGTGTGGTTCAGCTTCAGACAGTTGGCAGGGAGAGGGAAGGAATCAGTACTGACAGAGTGCAGTGTGTAACGGAGTTGATGACAATGGATTCAATCTTCTCAGCATTTAATTGGAGAAGATTTCTGCTCACCAATAACTGGATTTCAACCAATTCAGTACAGTGTGCGACTGGGAGATATTGGCTGTCACATACAAATGATGATGTTGTCCTTTTAGATTTTGGAGGTTGAGTTTTTGTGACAGTGAGGAGTGGGGAGATTCTGACACCGGTCTGGTAGAGTATTAACTATTCAAGCTCATTTTCCTTCCCGTTTCTTCTACATTTCACTTTGTGCCCTCAGAGAAACCAGAGCCTTGTGCAGACCCAGACGCGCTGGCGAAATCGCTCCCCGAAAGGACATGAGTGAATCAGTTTGGTTTCATAGGGACATACAGCATAGAATCAGGTCATTCTCCCCCATAGTGTCTACGCTCACCAACAAACACCAGGGTAACTCTTCGTATTGACCTGCATTCAGTTCACAGCCTACTTGACACTGGCATTTGAAGAACTAATCCTGATTCTTATTGAATATTGTGAGAATACCTACCTGCACCACTCTCTCAGGAATCTTCTATCCTTTATCTCGCACCCTTTGTGTGTTTTTATTTTTAACAAGTCTCTCAGAAGTTGTGTCAATCAATAATCCCTTCCACTTTGCTCTGTGGTCTTAGATGAGACTGTCATGGAGAGGAGATTCTCATGACCAACCTTGTCTATGCCTCTCACACTGCTATATATTTCAAACAGATTCACCCCCAAACCCCGACCCAATCTATTCTCCTCAGATCCAAGGAAAACAAATACATCCTATCCGGTCTCTACTCATAAATGAGACTTTTCATCCCAGGCAACATACTGGTGAACCTCTTACGCATCATCCCCCTTACAATCACATTCTTCCAGTAATGTGACAATCAGAACTACTCGCAGCGATGGTTTATAAATTTGGAACACGACTCCCTGCCGCCTGCGTTCTCCTGCCCAAATCCTGTAACTTCTTAGATTAGATGACTTACAGTGTGGAAACAGGCCCTTCGGCCCAACAAGTCCACCCTGACCCGCCGAAGCGCAACCCACCCATACCCTTACATTTACCCCTTACGTAACACTACAGTCAATTTAGCATGGCCAATTCACCTGACCTGCACATCTTTGGAGTGTGGGAGGAAACCGGAGCACCCGGAGGAAACCCACACAGACACAGGGAGAACGTGCAAACTCCACACAGTCAGTCGCCTGAGGTAGAAATTGAACCCGGGTCTCTAGCGCTGTGAGGCAACAGTGCTAACCACTGTGCCATCGTGCCGCCCTGGACTGCTGTTCCAGTCAGAGATATATGGACCCCTGTACTATGGAATCGTTATTTCTTAATAGTGGCCATATGTCAGACATGTCCTTCTCTTTTCAGACGACCGAAAATGCATCTCTCCATATCTTTTGGCATTAAAATCCATCTGCCGTTTCTCTGCTGAATTTATCAGCTGATCATTATCAGGTTGTACCCTGAGACTATCCCTCTCACAATCACAACACCAATCTTACTAACTATACCTTTTGCATTCACTTCCAAGTCATTGTGTATACACAAACAACAAGAGTGCAGCACCAATCTCCATGATGCACCTCTGGTCACAGCCTTCCAATGACGAAAAGAAAGTCACCACCATAACGCTTTGATTTCCATTTGTAAGCCAGTATTGGGTACAGTTTAACACCTTGGCTTGGATCTCATATGCGCCTACTGTTTGGACCATCCTTCCAGGTGGGACCTTGTGAAGCACCTTATTGAAGTGCACGGAAACCATGCAGAATCCTCATCAACGAAAATTGTCACATTTTCAAGAATATCATTTCAGGTGTTCAGAAAGAATGTCACACTAACAAATCCATGCTGACTCTCTCTTATCAATCCTTGCCTTTCCATGTTGAATAATTCCATCCTCCAGAGTTTTTGCAATAATTTCTCCATCACAACATTAACATGATTTAATAGGCATATGCGCGCATTCAGGAGAGGGAAGGATGAGAAGGATAAGTGATAATTGCATGGAAATGGAATTAGGCTGGATGCACCAGATCGGCATGGAGCAGATTATGCCAAAGTGCCTGTCTCCATGTTGTCGGATACAGGCATTGACATCCGTCTAACTGGTCTGGAAATGGATGCCTTATCCCTGATGCCCTTCCTGAACAAAGAAACCACATTAAATACCATTCACCCATCTGGCACTTCAACTCTGTTCAGTAATGCATTAGCTATCCCTGCCAGAGCCCCAGAAATCTCCTCCCTTGTCTCCCATAATAGCTCAGTATAATGATTGACATTAGACCGCATGGAATCCAGGGAGAGAAAGTCATTTGGATACAAACTGACCCAAAGTTAGGAGATAGAACACGGTGGTAGAGGATTGCTGTTTGGACTGGATGCTTATGACCACAATGATTTTCACTGGGTTCACTGTTTTTGCATTTAAAAAATCATTTGGATGCGTAGACAGGATGCATAGCTTGGAAGTTTGATGATATCACAAAAATTGATAGAATAGCGGACCATCAAGAAGTTTTTATCAGAGTACCTTAATCAGATGGGTCAATGCGTCGTAGAGTGGCAGATGGAGTTTAATTTAAACAAATGAGCAGAGTTGTATTTTGTTAAGATGTATCAGTGCTGGTGTGTTACACTTAACGGTGGAATAGTACAGCCGAAAATAGGACTTTTGACCCATGATTTTGAGGCAACCATGATGCCAAATTAAATTAATCCCTCTGCCTGCCTTTAATCCATCTGCCTCCATTGTTTGCACTTTCACGTGCTTATCTCAAAGCCCCTTAAACTCCCTTATCGTATCTGCATCCACACCACCCCTGGCAGTGCGTCCCAGACTCACAGAAGTTCATGTGTTAAACAAATTGCTCCTCACGTCTACTTTGAACTTTCCTCCTCCTTCGTATTAGACATTTCAATTCTGGGAGAACTATTCTGAATGACAACCCCATCAATGCGTCTCATCCTTTTAGACATTTCTACCAAGTCTCACTTCAGCCTCTGCCACTCAAGAGTATTCAAACTGAGTTTTCCGGCTTCTTCTTGTCGCTCCTACTCTCTAGCCCAGGCAGTACCCTGGTAAACCTCTTCTGCACCAGCTGCAAAGGCCTCCAAATCCTTGCTATTATGTGGTGACCAGAATTGAATGCAATAGTCTATGTGTGACTTATAAAGCCTTATCAAGGGGCAACTCAATTCCCTAACCTAAAAAGGCACGCATGCCATACGCCTTCTTCAGCACGCCTTGCCGTGCCACTTTCATCGAGCGATAGACTTGAACCAGAAGATACTTGTGTGCATCAATGCTGTTCAGAGTCCTGTCATTAACCGTATACTTTTCCTTAAAACTTGGTCTCTCGAAGTGCAGGACCTCACACTTATACGATTAAACTCCATCTGCCATTTCTCTGACAATATCTGCAACAATATCCTGGCTTAACCGTTGGTATTCTTCTGCACTGTTCACAGTTCCACCAATCTTTGTATCATCTCCAAACTTACCAGATACCTTTGTACGTTTTCATCTAAGTCGCAAATCTATATAACAAACTGCAGAACACCACTTATCACAGACCTTCAGCCTGAAAAACACCTTTCCACTGCTCCCCTCTGGCTTCTATGCGCAAACAAATTATGAATCCACGCAAACAAGTCCCTATGGATCCCATGCATGTGAATCGTCTGGCTAAGCCTACCACAAGGGACCTTGTCGAAAGACTTACTTAAACCTTTTATCATCTCCTCGACGTGCCCTGCACAAAGCCATACTGACTATTTCAAATTATGCCATGTGTTTTTCATTTTGTGCTATTCTTATCCCGAAAAAAACAAGTCTCCAAGAGCTTCCCAAATACCAAAGTGAGACGTACCAGTCTATAGTTTCCTGGATTGTCCCTGTTTCACTTTTTGAACCGAGAAAGAACATTAGGTACTCGCCAATCCTCTGGAACCTCTCCCCTGGTTCGCAGGGAAAGAAAGATCTTCGACATGGCCCCAGCAGTCAGCTTTCTTAACTCCTCATTGATCTGCATTAGATACTATTGGGACCTAAAGACTTGTCCACTTTAATGTTCCACATGAGATCCAACATCACATCTTTCTTGATCGAAAAATGCGTTACATTTTCACGTGCTCCACACAAATCACGTTATCCTTCATATCATTCTCCTCCGTGAATATCAATGCAAAGTTCTCATTTCGGATCTCACCAATATCCTCTCTGCCTCCAAGCACAACTTCCCTCCTTTATCCTTGAGTGGTCGTACTTTTCCCGAGTTGTCTTCTTATTTTTCGTGGATCTATTGTTCTGGTCCAGCAAAACAAATGTAGGATTCCCATTAAAATGCTTGCGTTTAGTCGCAAATTCTCCAATTTCTGAACGAATACATGATGCCACTAATTATAGCAATAGACGTTCGTACGTAACAACAAAAATTGCTGGAAAAATGGACAGGTTTGGCTGTATCTATGGAAAGAAAGCAGAGTTAATCTTGGTCTCCACAGATCTGCTGAGTTTCTACAATAATTTGGTTTTACGTTCTTATTTCAAGGACTCATGTGTCTTTTTTTTTATTAAAATTGAATATCCACATCGTTTTTCATTATGTATTATCCTTTGTTACGAATGCACCACAGGGTTGCCTTCCTTTTATCGTGTTGCTCCATCCTTTATTTTCATTTCCAATTCACTATAGTCTGTAAAAGTTAACACTAAGTTAGGCCAGCTTCAAGCCATACACTCTGTGATGTCAATATCACATCATCAAAATGGACTTCTGAACTTCAACTTCAGGTTATTTGTATATTTGACTCTGTCAGTGCATAAACCTCCTTCTCAGGCATGAGACCTTACCTTGTTCTTGTGTACGGAAGCTGTGCTTTTTTTTCACACAGTTTGAATTCTCACTTTTATTGTCATGTCAATTCTACACCTTCACTCTGGATGTGATGATATGTTGATTGTGTGTTCGAAGGAGCCAGTTGGACTTTTCCTCATGCTGAGGAAACAGAACATTCCCTTTGGTTCCTAAAAGAACAGACTGAGAAAGAAAGAGAAAAGAATATCTTTCGTAACTTAAGACCTGGTGATTTGAAATATTTCCTAATGTTCATTTCTCCATGTGCAAATGTCTATATAAAACTTCTTATGTATCTGCCAGATTCGCTGCTTGACTGGTGATGAATATTTGACGCTTATCTACATAAGTTTCTAAATTTAAAATATTGCTTTTTGAATTATTCTGTGATCCTACTTTCCTTTACATTCTCACCATGTTTCCATAAATTGACTGATCAAAACCACTGATGCCATTTTGTCTGTCCAACCACGTTGTCAAATCGCAATACATATGTTTGACTCCATTACCTTAAATGTCTGCATACAACATAGATTCACGAAGAAATCAGTTCCTTCAATGGAATCTGAATCATCCTTTATAATCCACCCCATGTCTTCCTTCACTCGTCCAAGTTTTCCTCTGCCCAACTCATGTTCTCCAATTTCCTTATCCCTGAAGTTTATTTTTTTTTTTAAAAATCCATTCCTTTTGCATTTCTCAGCTTTTCTCCGCCCCTCCACCACCATTATTCCCTGTCTTTCTTTGTCTTCTGACTCCATTATGCTCCGTTTTTCATTTTCCATTATTTTATAACTTACTTTTATTTCTCTTTCTCCAAATCCTTTTGGAAATGATTTATAACCGTATATCAGCCAATTACAACTGTGCTATCCTGCTTCTGAGTTTCCTTCCCTCTAATGCTACATAGTGCACTGCATTCGTGAAGTATCTCATCCTCATAAGATTCTATTCAGTTTTCTCCCTTCAATTTATCTGCTAACTCTCTCAGTTTAGTTTTCAGCAAAGATTTCCGATCAGCCACTCTTCTGTCTTCCACTTCCAGAAGACACTTAGCGAAATCTAATGTCATTGATAAGTCTTGTGCAATAAAATTCCCCATGATACAACGTCTTCAAGATTTTGGAACGATTATGCAGCTGTTACTTTAACAAGAAAGACACAGATCCATTTTTGTTGGTGTTGAGTAAGGCCAGCTGGGAATTTGTGTTGCAGACGTTTCGTCCGCTGCCGAGTTGACATCCACAGTGCTTAGAAGCCTCCTGTGAAGCGCTTCTGTGATGTTTCCTCCGTCATTTATAGAGGCTCCTAAGCACTGAGAATGTCATCTCGACAAGGGAAGAAACGTCTGCAACACAAATTCCCAGCTTGGCGAACAGAACCACAACAATAAGCACCTGAGCTACAAATCTTCTCAAAATCTTTGAACATATATTTTAAATTTAATGAAGTCAAACATCACATCAAGAGGCCCCAGTGATCTTGCAGCTGTTATGATCCCAGTTTATGTCATTGTTGGAGAAGCCAGACAGAAACCTGATGTTTTCATTTGTTGAGTTTAACAATGTGGTCTCTAACTGAAACAGAACTATGCAGTGCTGTATAGTAAGAGATGGGTTTAATATAAAATAGTATAAACTAAACCATTTACTTATAATACAACTTCAAAACTTTATTTTTATTATCCTAGTGTACGTATGATGCCATAAATCCCACAAACTCGTTTATAAATTTAAAAGTAACAAAACAGCCGTTTGTAAAATACACAACACAATATTCATTGAAACATAAAACTAGCAGCAGGAAGAAACCATTTTGCCCTTGAGACTTCAGGGAGATGTCAGAGGTACGTTCGTTCCGCTGAGAACGGTGGGTGCTTAGGATGCACTGCCAGCAGTGGTAGAACAGTAAGATACATTCGGGACCTTTAAGTGACTCTTGGATAGGCAAATGGATGATAGTAAAATACAGGGTAAGTAAGTTAGTTTGATCTTGGAGCGTGGGACGAAGTGTGCTGTACTGTTCGACATTCTATGTTCTTGATTCGCATCACAGAACACAAATCCTGGTTTCTCTCCGTACTCCTTTACGCCTGCAAAATCTAACAAAAATTCCACCTCTTTCTTGAATATTGTCAGTGACTTGGCTTCACAGCCTTCTGTGGGTCTGAATTCCACAGCTTCACTACATTTTCAATGAATGAATATTTCCTCATATCATTCCTCAGTGTACTGCACTGTATCCTCAGACTTTGGCAGTACACACAACTGAGAGCCTATGAGTGCACCTTCGTATGTAAAAAGCACACCCGACTTCAACTCCTGAGCAGGATCCGCAGAACTTCTTCAACGAGCTCTTATTTACATAGCCTCAAGTATCATCAGAATTAACGAACTGTTCAGGGTTATTAAGGAGTGTGTCGGTGTTCAGAGGGGTTTTCGGCGAGAGTGTCAGTATTTACAGTGAGGGGTACCAGCTCGTGTTTCGGTATATGTAGTGGAGGGTACAGGGGAGTGTGGTGGAATTTATGGTGCGACCCGTGGAAAGAATCTGTATTCACCATGGGGCATCCCTGGAAGCGTGTCAGTATTTACAGCGGGATCCAGGGGAATGTGTCAGTGTTCAGGGAGTGCCCTGCATAGTGTGTCCGTATTGAGAGGGCAGGTCCGGGAGTTTGGGTTTGTATTTACAAGGGAGTCCTGGGCAGTTTGCCAGTATTCATAAGGGTGTCTCGAGAAATGTGCAGGTAATTACAGGGTGGTCCTGGGAAATGCGACATTATTTTACATTGGAGGACCAGGGAGAGTGTTAGTATTTACACGAACATCCCAAGGAGCGTGTCTGTATTCACAAAAGGGTCCCGGGGAGTTTATCGTAACTTTCAGGACAGTCCCGCGGATTCTATGGGTATTTATGTGGTGTTTTGGGGAGTGTGTCGATATTTACTTGGGTGTCCCGTGGAGATGTGTCAGTATATACAGGAGGTTGCCAGGGTGTGTTTAGGTATCTACAGGGTTTCCTGGGGCGTGTGTCTGGAGATACAAGGGGTTCCCGGGGTGGAGATCAGGTTTTACAAGTGTGCTCCTGGGAGTGTATCAGTTCAGACAAGGTGTTCCCGGGTGTGTGTCATTGTTTAAGGGGGGTTCATACAGAGTGCCAGTATTTAAAGGGTGTGTCCCAGGCGGTTTGTCGGTATTTACAAGTGGTTTCCCAGGACGTGTGTCCTTACTTACAGGACCGTCCCTGGGTGTCAGTCAGTACATATTGGGAAGTTGGGGGTATGCTGGGAGGATTACTGGCATTCACAGGGGCCTCCCGAGGAAAGTGTCAGTATTCAGAACAGTCACAGAGATTCTGTCAATATTTACATGGGTGGGTTCAATGGAGCATGTCACTAATTATTTCGTGAATCCAGGCGAGTGTATCAGTATTTATTTGGTAGGGTTTTGGGAGTGTATCGGTATTTACAGCGGCATAATGGGGAGTTTGCCAGTTTTTACAGGACGCAGATCCAGGGGAGTTTTCCCGAATTTACAAGAGGGTCTTATAGACAGTATCAGTATTCATGGTGGAGGGAGGTGCTGGCGTGTCCCGGGGAGTTTGTTGATAGTTACAGTATTGTCTTGGGGAGTCGGGCAGTATACACAAGGGTGCTCCAGGGGAGTGTAACATTATTTGTTTAGTGGGTCTAGGGAAGTATATTGATACTTATTTGGTGGGTGCCGGGGAGTGTGTCAGTATTTATTTGGTGGATCCAGAGGAATTTGTCGGTATTTATTTGGTGGGTCCAAGGGAGTATGGGAGTATTCATTTGGTGGGTCCAGGGTAGTGTGTGAGTATTTATATGGTGAATTCAGGAGTGTGTCGGTATTTATTTGGTTTATCCAAGGGAGTGTGTCGGCATTTATTTGGTGGGTCCAGGGGAATGTGTTGGTATGCATTTTGTGAATGCAGGGAGTGCGCCGGCATTTATTTGGTCAGTCCAGTAGCCTGATATGGTAATTACAGTTCTGTTAAGGTGTGTGTGTTGGTATTTACAGGGGCAATTCCAGGGAGTGTGCCAGAATTTACAGTGGGGGGCAAGAGACTGTCAGTATTCACGGGATATCCTGTGGAATGTTTCTGTACTTAGAGGCCTGTCCTGGGGTTTGGATCAGTAGTTAGAAAGGGATAGCAGAAAGTATGTCGCTATTTGCGAGGGACAGGGTGGTGTGGGCCTAGGGAATGGATCAGCATTTGAAGGGGTGCTCCAGTGAGTGTGTCGGTAGTTACAAGGCGATTTCGGGCTGTGTGTCAGTGTGTAGAGGGATGCTCCAGTGAATATGGCTGTATTTATACGGGAGTCCCGCGGCATGTGTTGGTATTTGCAGAGGGGTCCTGAGGAGAGCGTTGTTATTTACAGTGGCATTCAGGGGACTGTATCGGTCTTCACAGCAGAGTCACCGCAAGTGTAATAATGTTAACGGGGCGACTTTGGGAGAGTCTTTATTTATATGGTGGCCAGGGGAGTGCGTCAGTATTTACAGTGGTGTCCCAGGGAATGCCTCAGTATTTGCAGAGGGGTCCCGTGCAGTGCATCGGTATTTACAGAGGGTCCCGGTGAATTTGTCAATATTTACAGAGGGGTTGTGGGGTGTGTGTTGGCATTGACAAGGGGTGGTCCCAGGGAGTGTGTCATTACTTGGGAGATGGTACTGGGGAGTGTACACGTATTTACAGTGGGTGGTCACGGGCGGCAGCGAGATGGTATTCACTTTAGGTTTCTTGGGAGTGTGTCGATATTTACCGGGGGTCGGGTCGTGTCTCTATTTCTGGGTGGTAATGGGGACTGTGTCAGTATTGACGAGGTTGACCCCGGGAGTGGATTGCTATTTCCATGGTTGCCCCAGGAACTGATTCCGTACTTACAGCGTGGTCCCAGGTAGAGCATCATTATATATGGCATGGTCATGGGGAGTGTGTTGGTATCTCCAGGGGGTGGTCCCGGGGAGTGTGTCATTACTTAGTAGATGGCACTGGGGAGTGTGCCTGTTCGTAATTACTGGCGGAGTCCAGGGGAATGTTTCAGTCTTTACAGGTGAGCTTTTGGGGCGTGTGTCAGTACTTACACTGGGAGTGTTGCAGTATTTCCAGGGGTGACTGACAGATTGTGACGGCATTTACAAGGGGTCCATCGCGAAGTGTTGGCATTTACAGGGGGATACTCGGGAGTGCATCAGTATTTAAAGGGTGAGTTCCAGGTAACTTGTCAGTATTTACACGGCAGTCGTGGGGAGAGTGTCAGTATTTATGGTGGGGGGTCGTATTTACAGGAATGTTCCAGGGAACGCCTCAACATTTGCCGAGGGATCGCGGTCAGTGCATTGGTATTTACAGGGGGTCCCAGCGAATGTGTCAAAATTTACAGAGGGATTCCAGGGAGGGTGTTGGTATCGACAGGGGGATGGTCCCGGGGAGTGTGTCGGTATTTGGGAGTGTAGGTATTTACAGGGATGAGCCAGGGACTGTGTGTCAGTATTTACCGGGCTTCCCAGGCAATGTGCCTTTATTTCCACGATGGTCCTGGGGAGTGGGAATAATTTTTCTGAAGGGGGTCCTGTGGAATGTGTCAGCATTTACTGGGTAGTTCCGGAGAGTTGCCTTTATTTACAGGTGTGTCCCAGGGAATGTGCTGGCATTTACAAGTGCAGTCTTTGGGAATGTGATGATACTTACACGGGGTTTTCAGGGATTGTCCAGATTTACAATGTGGGGCGGGAGTTCTGGAGCTTGTACCAGTATTTACAGGAGAGGTCCCGGGCTGTGTATCAGTATTTTCGGGGGGGGGGGGGTGTCCATGCAAATGCGTCAGTATATACTCTATTGTCCTGGGGAGTGCGTCAGGGTTTACAGAGGGTGTCCCGTGGAGTAGGTTGGTATTTACAAGGGCAGTCTCATGGAGTGTATCAGTATTTACAAAGTAGGGGTGAGAGTGTTCCAGAGAATGTAACAGTATTTACTTTGGAGGGACCGGGATTGCGTAGGTATTTTCAGGGGCATCTATGCCAGTGTGTCAGTATTTACAGGTCTATCCTGGGGAGTGAGTTAGGATTTATAGTGGGGTCCAGAGAGTATGCCGGTACTTAAAAGGGCGTCCTGGGTAGTGTATCAGTTTTTCCAGGTGAGTCCTGAGGTGTGTGTCTATATTTACAGGATTGTGCTGGGGAGAGGGTTCGTATTTACAGGAAGGTCCCAGGCAGTGTGTCGGTATGTACAGAGTAGTCTTGGGGTGTATGCCTGTATTTACAGAGTGAAGAGTAGTGAATGACAGTACTCACCACAGGATGTCCAGGGAGTGTGTTGGTATTTACAAGGGGTCCCTGGGCGTGTGTCAGTATTTACAAGGGATCCCAAGGAATCTGACAGTATTTAACGGAGGTCACTGTGAGTTTCTGTATTTCCAGGGTTGTCCTGCAGTTTGTGTCAGTATTTAAATGATGGTCCCGGGTGCTATCACTATTTACAGTGGGACAGGCCTCCCGGGAGTGTGTTATTATTTACAGTGGTGTCTCGGGGATTCTGTTGCTATTTACACGAGGGTCCCGGGGATTGTCCATATTTAAAAAGTGTCGGGGAGGCGGTTGCGGGGAGTGTGTCAGTATTTACAGTGGAGGTCACAGGGAGTGTGTCATTATTTTCAGGGGGGTACATGCGAGTTGGTCAGTATTTACAGGCATGTCCCGAGGAGTGTGTCATTATTTACAGGGGTGTCCTGGGAGTGGTTTGGTACTTGTGCAGTGTCCAGGGGAGTGAGTCAGTGTTTACAGGCTGGTAACGGAGTGTGTGTCAGTTATTACCGGGTTGTCCTACTGATTGACCCATATTCACATGGAGGGTCCCGGGAATGTTTTGGCCTTTACTTGAAGGTAAATAGTCCTCCCCGCCACCATCGCCGGCCTCGATATTTACAGAGCACTCCCCGAATTCTAGCCAAATATCATGTGACAGCTGCTCGCACTGACATTTGAACTCACAGCCTTTGGATGCTAACCAAAGCTACCAGAATAGATACGATGCAGAAACTAGACCATTCAGCCCAATGGGTCTGCTCCAGCATTTAATCACGGCTGACGAGTTTCTAATCATCAGATACCCTGTTCCTCCGCATAAGCCTTGAACCCCTGGATACTCAAGAACCTCTCGGTTTTTGTCTTAAATATACTCAAAGAAATGGACCCCATAGCCTTCTGTGTCATTGAATTACATGAATCAGCACTCTCTAGTTAAAGGAATGTCTCCTTATCTCTGTTCTAAAACTCTTCGTTTTACTTTAAGGCTGTGTACTCAGGCCTTAGATTCTCCTACCAATGGAAACATTTTATCAACTTTAACTCTGTCCAGGTCATTCTCCATTGTATATTTTGTTCAGTTCGAACGCCCCTCATCTTTCTAAACGTCATTGAATATAGTTTCAGAGTCCTCAAATGTTCCTCATATTTTAAGCTTTTCATTCCTGGAATTATTCTTGTGAATCTCCTCTGAATATGGTCCTGCATCTGTCCCTCCTTCCTCGGATATGGGATCCAAAACTGCTCACAATACTCAACAATTTGGTATGACCAGAGCCTGGTACAGCCTCGGGAATATCTCCCCGCGTTCATATTTAAGTCCTCTAAAAATAAATGACAACATTGCATTTGCCTTCCTAACTACTTACACAACCTACAAGTTTACCTTGAGGGAATCCTGGCCGGGAACTCACAAGTCTCCTTTGACTTCACATTTCTGAATTTTCTTCCCATTTAGAAAACAGTTCATTTCTCTATTCTGGCGAAAGTTGGCACTGCAGATGCTGGGGATCAAAGTCAAGATTAGAGTGGTGATGGAAAAGCACAGCCAGTGAGGCAGCATCCGACGATCAGGAAAATCGATGTTTTGGGTAAAAGTCCTTCATCCTGATGAAAGGCTTTTGCCCGAAACGTCGATGATCTTGCTCCTCGGATGCTGCCTGACCTGCTGTGTTTTCTCAGCACCACTCTAATCTTGACACATGCCTCTTTTTTTCCGACCGAAGTGCATGGCCTCACACTTTCCCACGTTGTACTCCAACTGCCACTGCCCTCTTGTAACCTGTCGAAGTCCTTCTGAAGCCTCCACTCCTCCTCAAAGTTACTTGTTCCTATCTCTATATTTGTATCGTCTGCAAAATTAGCCAGTATGCTCTCAGTTCGTTCACCTCGATCATTCATGCATCATAGGAGTGGCATAGTGACTCAGTGGTTAGCTCTGGTGCCCTGCAGTGCCAGGGACCTGGGTTCCATTCCAGCCTCAAGCGAATTTCTGTGTGGACATTGCGCATTTTGCTCACATCGGTGTGTGTTTCCTCCGGGTGCTCCGGTTTCCTCCTACAATCCAAAGATGCGCAGCTTAGATGAATAGACTATGCTAAATTGCCCACAGAAATAAGGGATGTGTAGGTTGGGTGCATTAATCAGAGGTAAAATGTAGAGTGATAGAGGAAGGGAATGGACCTGAACAGGTTGCTCTTTAGAGAGTTGGGGTAGACTTGATTGGCCGAAGGGCCTGTTTCCACGCAGTAGTGATTATATAAAAAAGTGCAAAGTTGTGGTCCCAATACTAAGCCTTGCAGAACACCACTTGTCACCAGCTATCAATCTGAGAAAGACACTTTTATGTTCACTCTCTGCTCTCTATAAGACGACCAAGCTTCTCTCAATGCGTCTGATACCTTCGGCCCTCTCTTACTGATTAGCCTCCTGTGTGACACCGTGTTAAAGGCATTCTGGAACTCCAGGTGCTCAATATATATGGGCTCCCCTTGGCCGATCCTGCTTGCTACATCCTCGACGAACTCTAGTAGATTGGGTCAAGCATGACCTTACCTTGATGAAACCATCTTGACTTTGCCCTATTTTACAATGTATTTCCAACATTCAGAAATCTCATCCCTCACAATGGATTGCAGGATCTTACCCATGACTGAGGTTCGTGTAATCATACTACAATTTTCTATCTTTTGCTTTACTCCTCTTTTTTTTTTAACAAGAGTGTTACGTAACTGATTTTCAAATCCTCTGGGACCTTTCCTGCGTCCACTGATTCCTGTTTGACAAACATTAACATCAGCAGTATCACATCAGCTAAATCCTTTAGAACTCTGGGTTGCCATCCACCTGGTCCGGGATTTTTTCCAGCCTTAAGCCACTTCTAGCATCTCCTCCTTGGTGATGACCACCATACTCACCTCTACCCCCTCACTCTCTTGTCGGGGAAAGTGGACCAGCCACTCGGAAAATATGGCTGCTTAGCATGCAGTGACTGCCCAGGCAAAAGATAACCAGTTCACATCCCAAATCAGGCTGCCTCTCAGAACTGACCCCTTCCTCTTTGAACGTGCATTGCCCTGCCCCCAACATGCCCACAGCCCGTTTTCTCTTGCCCTACCAATACCTTTTGACAACAGTTGGTACAGGCGCACAACCAGTCTGCCGGTAGCACATCATTCTAACACCTACACCATATGGCAGCAGTGACCTCCGCATCTGCACCAAGGACTCTGACATGACTGTAATCTTTCTTACCAGCGTCTCTGCCTCTCGATAAAGCCCAGTTATGCCTCTCGCTTACTGATTGTTTCTGTCTGTCGCCAAGGTTGTTTAATTTGGGTAACTGTTATCCATCATTGATCACTCTGTTACTCTGTCTCCCTGATGCTGACATCAATCATTTTGTTCAGTGTCATTCGTCAATTTTGTTGCAAATACTTCATACACTTAAAGAGAAAATCTTTTAATATTGTTTAAACAACTATATAATTATCCAGAACGTACTGCCCGCCCACCCACCCATCCAATCCCTGTAACCCAACCACCAAAACAATACATCCCTGGACACTGCGGGGTTGCTTAGTACAGTCAAGCCACAAAATCCACAAATCCTTTGACCATTGTAGGATAGCTGAAAACCCGGCAGAACCAACTGATGACATTAAGAGAGCGTAACTTTTCTTCACAGACAGTTGAAAAGGCTCGCATCGAACCCATGTCTGTGACGTTGTGAGGCAGCCGCGCTTACCATTGAAACACCATGATGCCCCGTTGGGCTGCTAAATCTCCAGTCACTTGTAGCCTGCCCCTGTTTTATTTGGAATCGCTGTCCAATACCATGATTATGTAATTGACTGGGTGACTGGTCCCAGCACGGTTCCCGTGGATTCCATGCAAATGGAAGAGATCGCTATACCCTAAGTACTGCTACCAGTGCCCCATAAACTGGAATCACTTCTCCTCACACGACTATGTGTCTGAGCCTCGAATCATCCTGTGAATTACACATGAATCACAGCTCGTGTTATTACTGATTAGGTGGGTTCACATGTTTGTACTGCCTGAATCTCTTCATCTTGCACTGACTCTGAAAGTTCCGAGTTCAGCAAAATTCTTTACTTGAGAGAGGAGTGGAGGGAGATGATGTATTACAGGTTAGGGATGGAGAGTAGGACGTTCCAGATCTCAGTGGGACCGTGTACTCTTCAGTATGGAACATTCTCACTGTGAGGGTCTAATTACTTGCTCTGTCTCCGGCAGCTACTCGAGTACTTACTGAAATAGCAGAGTTCTACATTCATACCTTTTCCATTACCTCATTGAGGATAATCGACCATCCAGACAGGGAATGGAGAGTGAGATCTGCAGCCTTCAATAAAACCCAAAGTGATCACTTCCAAAGAACAGAGGACAGAGTAGAGGTTTAAGGAAACACAGACCTGGGCTGATGATGGAATGTCGTAACGTGCAGTCTTAGTGAGACTCAGCCGACCAGAGGTGAAGCAGCTCTCTCAGAATAGGATGAGCATGATGACTGGGACCTTCCTATACTTTGTCTTTTATTCTCTTCCACGCTATGCATATTTATTTTTATGTCTGTGTTTTTAAGTTCACGAACTTGCACAACCGTTCCTATTGGTATTACCTCTTCCAGACTTTGCATCGAACTCTATCAATGTAACCTCTTTCCCATCGAACACTCCTCTCCATCTCTGTTTAGTCTCGAGTCAACACACTATCCCTGTCTCTGAAGACGTATTGCATCGTTTCAACCTTCCCTATCTCTACAACCTCAACTGTGTCTCCAATCTTCCCCATTCCTGACAATCCTATCTCTGTAACCTGCTACCATTTCCACAACACACGATTCCTGCAGCATTCTTCAGCAGCTAGTACTCTTTCAATGTCTGTTATTTCCTACTGTCCCCACAACCCTCTCTGTCCAATCTCGGTCTGTTCTGAAAACATGCCCTGTCCCTGTTGCTGTCCACTGGCGTATACCATTCCCCTGTTCCATGACCACCTAAAGCCTCGATAAAACTCCCTTGATCCGCAATGTAGTTCAGTCTTACCAAACAGACCGACCATAGTAACCGTTCTACCTCTGAAAACACTCCATATCTCAGACTGCATTCAACTCCTCTCAGACTGTCCTCCGATAACTTGTCCACCGTTGGGCTCACTGTTGTGCAATTCCCTGCCATATTCTTGGAGCCTTTCATAAATGTTGCATCAACATTAACCACCCTCCAATCTCCGGGCACTTCGTCCATGTTGATGATGCGTATCTTCTCTGGGAGCCTTCAAGTAACTCCCTAGCCACCCAAAAAGAATCCTATCTCGAAAACGTTCCCTTTCTGCGTAATGATCAGTCATACAAGGTTTGCTTCCTACATATCTCCTTCAGCTCATCCCGCAACTGGTACTGGAACTCTTGAAGGACATTAAGGTACATAAATCCCTGTGAAAGATCAAGTATATTCCAGGACATAATGCGTCGGAGCAACAGACAGGTGACCCGAAAGTCCATGCTGAGTACGTTGTTCCAGGGGATTCTAAGAGACAGGATCTGCTGGCATTTGGAAAGTCAGGGACTCATTTGGGATCGTTAGCATGGCTTTGTGCATGGTAAGTCATGTCTCACGAATCATTTTTTGACGGGGTGACGAAGAAAATAGATGAAGGCAGAGCGATAGATGCTGCACACATGGACTTTAGCAAGGCCGTTCACATTGTGTTGCAGATCAGCTGTTGAATAACGTTAGATCTTATGGGTACATGGAGAGGTCGCCAATTGCATAAAATTTGCCTTGATGACAGAAGATAGAGACTGGTGGTAGAAGCTTATTTTATCAACATGGGACCTAATCCCCACTTCGTACTCATACCAACAGCCTCTCAACCCATGCTCACTCTGTTCTCGTAGCAATGCCCTTTTAACATAGAACAGAGAGCAATACAATGCAGAACACGCACTTCGGCCCTCGATCTTATGCCGAAATTTGAACTCCTCTACACTATCCCATTATCATCCATGTGCTTATACAAGGATTGTTTAAATTTCCCTAATGTGGCTGAGTTAAATACATTGGCAGGGAGGGCATTCCACGCCCTTACCACTCCCTGAGTAAATAACTTTTCTCGGACATCCGTCTTAAATCTATCTCCCCTCAAGTTGTAGTTATGTGACCGCGTACAAGCTGACGTTCATCATCATAGGAAGAAGACTTTCACTGTCTACCCTATTCAATCGTCTGATCATCGTGTACGTCTCTTTCACAAACTCTTCGCATTTTACTTTCCATCAAGAACAGACCCAAGTCTCTCAGCCTTTCCAAGTAAGACATTCCCTCCAAACCAGGAAAGCATCCTTGTAATTCAGCTCTGCACCTTTACCAATGCTTTCACATCCTTCCTGTCATGTGGCGAGCAGAACTGCACACAATATTTCAAAGCGGCCGCATTGGCGTTTTGGATAGTTGCAGCATGACAATACGACTCCGGAACTCAATCCCTCACCAATAAAACCTAACACACCGTGTGGCTTCTTAACAGCACCAGCAAACTGGGTGGCAACTTTCAGGGATCTATGAACATGGACGCCAAGATCCATCTGCACATCCATACGACCAAAAATCGTTCAACTGACACGCTGTTCTGCCTTTCTGTTATTCGTCCCAAAGTGAATCACCTCAATATTAGCTGTATTGAGCGCCATTTGCCAACACACAGTCCAATTCTGAAGTTTATCCAAGCCCCCCTGCAACCTATAACATTCTTCGATACTGTCCAAGACTCCACTGACTTTCGTGTCATCTGTAAACTTATGAAGACATCCACCTACGCCTGCGTCTAAGTCATTTATGAAAATCACAAACAACAGTATTCCCAAAACAGATCCTTGTAGCACACTACTAGGAAGGGAATCCAGGCTGAATATTTTCCATCAACCACCATTCGCTACCTTCTTTCAGAAAGCCAGTTTCTAATCTAAACTGCTAAATCACCATCAGTCCCATGCCTCTCCAACAGCGTACGATGTGGAAGCTTATCAAAGCTTTACTGCAGTTCATGTACAGCACATCAATTGCCCTACCCTCATCCACATGCTTGGTCACCTTTTCAGTAAACTCAATGAGGTTTGTGAGATATGACCTGCACTTGACGAAACCATGCTGAACATCTGCAATCAAATTATTGTTTGATGGATAATTATAAGTCCTGTCTTTTAGAATCCTTTATAATTTTTTTCTTCGATCACATGTCAGTCTCACTGGTCTTAAATTACATGTGGCATCCCTACTGCCTTTCTTGATCAAGGGCACAACAGTTGCAATCTTCGAGTCCTCCAGTACTAAAACTGTGGACAATACCGACTCCAAGTTCAAAGCCATAGAAACCGCCATCTCCTCCCTAGATTCTTCTGAATACCCGGATAAAAACCATCCGGCCCAGGGGACTTTTCTACTTTGACTCCTTCTGAAATTGTTAACACATCTGCCTTACTAACGTCGATCCTTTCTAGTCTAATATCTCCTATCTCATTCTTCTCCTCTGCAATATTTCCTTTTTATGAGTGAAAACCAAGGAGAAATATGCGTTTAGCACCTCTCCCACCACAGGGTCCACACACAATTTCCCACTTCAGTCTTTGACTGGCCCTATTCCTACCCTAGTCGTCCTTCTATTCGTCAATTATATTTATTCACATGTTCAAAAATTCCCCACGTCCTTTCTTTGCTTTTTTAAATTCTCTTTGAAATCCTTCCTAGCAAATTAGATTAATTACAGTGTGGAAACAGGCCCTTCGGCCCAACAAGTCCACATCACCCCGCCGAAGCGCAACCCACCCATACCCCTACATTTACCCCTTTCCTAACACTATGGGCAATTTAGCATGGCCAATTCACCTGACCTGCACCTCTTTGAACTGTGGGAGGAAACCGGAACACCCGGAGGAAACCCACGCAGACACAGGGAGAATGTGCAAACTCCACACAGAGAGTCGCCTGAGGCAGGAATTGAACCCGGGTCTCTTGTGCTGTGAGGCAGCAGTGCTAACCACCGTGCCACCGTGCCTATAATCTGGAGCTCTGATTAGCCTTATCTGAACCATCTCATCTCATCGTTACATAAGTCTCCTTCTTCCACTCAACAAGAGATGCAATTTCTGTAGTAAACCATGGTTTCTTGCCTTATTACGTCCTCCGAGCCTGACAGGGACATACCTATCAAGGACACGCAATATCTGTTCCTTACACCAGCTGCATATTGCGATTGTCCCTATGCCCTACCTTTTGCTACCCCATTCTATGCATCCTAATTTTGCCTTTTTGCATTATAGTTGCCGTTGCCCAATCAATAACACTTTCCCTGTGGCACGTACCTATCCCTTTCCAACGCTGAACAAAATGTAACTGAATTATGGTCACTCTCTCCAAAGTGCTCACCTACCACTAAATCAAACAACTGGTCCGGTTCATTTCAAAGCACCAAATCCAGTGTGGCCTCCCGCTTGTCGGCCCTTCGACAGGCAGTGCGAAAAACCCCTTCTGCACATATGGGAGAGAACTGATCCACCCGACATACCAAAGTTGTCGCATTTCAAGTCAGTGTTGGGGAACTTCAAGCCCCCATAATGATCACTCTTTCCTTTTACTCCGAAACAGAATAATTTTGCCAATCCTCTCCTCCACCTCCCTGGATCTCTGTGGAGGCCGATATAAAATCTCCCTCAGTAGATGAGTCCTCGTCAGAAGTACTTTCAGCCACCTCTTTAATTTCCTTTATTACAAAGGCCACAATTCTCCCTCTTTTACGGACTTGTCTGTTCTTAATGAAAATCCAAAACCTCATAACCTGGAACATCCATTCATGACCCAACTCTATCCATGTCTCCGAAACTGCCACACATAGAAGTCCCAGGTACCTATCCATGCTGCAAGCTCAACTACCTCACTTCAGATACTTTTGCCGTAGAAGCACACACACTCTAAACCAGATTGTTGTCCGTCTGCACTTCCCTGTGACCGTGAAATATTGGCCTCCCCACCTGACTCTCATCCTCCTGTGCACTGGAACTCCATATCAGGTTTCCATCCCTCTGCTGAGCTCGTTTAAACCCACACGAATAGCACCAGCAAATTTATTACCCAATGTATTAGTACCCATCTTGTTCAAATGAAGACCATCCTGTTGGAGAGGTCCCGCCTGCCACAGTTTAAGCCCCAATTATCCAAATCCCTGAAACCCTCCCTCCTTCACCATCCCTGCAGCAACATGTTCAGCTCATATCTCGCCCTATTCCTTTCCTCGCTATCCCTTGGGACTGCTAACAAACCAGAAATAACAGCTGTCTGTTTTGTCTCTTAGCTTCCTCCCGAGCTCCCTGAAATCCTGCCTTACATTCCTATCCCGCTTTCTACCTGTGTCGTTGGTATCTATGTGGACTACGAATGAGGGCTTATCACCCTCTACCTTCAAGGCCCCAAAGACACGATCTGAGACGCGACGGACCCTAGCACCTGGAAGGCAACACACCAAACGTGGCTCTTGTTTGTTCCCAACAAACCGTCGATCTGACCCTCTAACTGTTGTGTTCCCAATGGAAACACTCTCACTTTACCTCATTCCCTTCTGTGCAACAGGGACAGACTCTGTGCGGAAGACCTGCACTCCACTGCGTACCAGTGGTAAGTGGTTCCCGTCAATTCCAACACTGTTTAAAACGGTATACTTGTTTTTTCAGAGGAATTGCCACAGGGGATCCCACCACTGACTGTTTTTTCTTTTTCCTCCTCGAACAGTTATACAGCTTTATTTGTGCCTCGGAGTAACTGTTTCCCTGGAACTCATATCCGTCACAGCCTCTGCCTCTTAAATGAACCGATGCTGTGTCTGTTCCCCTAACAATGGCGTCCGAACCCATCCACTGGTCCGACATTAACAGTGTCTGACTTCCAAACTCACTCAATTTTACCCGGAAGCAGCAACCCAAGAAACCATTCCAATTCTGTTCTCCGAGCAACGGCCTGTGAATTGATCCTCCTATTGTTCCCATGGCATACACCTATGAACCTATCCCTGCTCTGTTTGCCCAGCAACAGCCCATAAAGCGATCCCACTTTGTTTTCCTAGCAATGTCTTGTGAATACATTCTCAAAATTTCTCCTTGCAATAGACCGTGAACCCATCTCCGCTCTCTGCCAGTAGCAATAGCTGTGACGTCATCCACACACTGTTTCCCTCGAAACTGCCTGACGACAATCAGAACTGTGTATTCCAAGCAACAGCCTGTCAACACATCCCGACTCTGTTCACCTTGCTTCGGCCTGTGATTCCATCCCTACGTTATTCCGCTGACAACGGCTTTTGCCCACATTCCCACTTTGTTGTACTGGGAACAACCTGTGAACCCATCCTATTCTGCTTCTCTAGTAACGGCTTGTGCCCCCATCCCCACAATAATCTTCTGGAAACAACCTGTGATCCCATCCCCGCTCTGCTTTCAGAGCAGCCCCCTATGCCCCCATCTGCACTCTGTTATTCTGGTATCGGCTTGTGACCCATCCAAGTCTGCTTCTCGAGCAACTGCCTGTGACTGCATCTCCGCTCTGTTTTCTGAGCAATGGACTGCGACGTCATCCTCTTTCTGTTTCAACAGGAACTGCTGGGGTATGCATTTCCACTCTCTTCACCGAGCAAATCACTGTGATCCCACCATCAACGTGTTATCCTAGCAACGTACTGTAAACATACCCCACTCAATTCCCAGAGCAACACGTTGTGAACTCATTCTAAATCTATTCTCTTGACAATGTGCTATGACCCCATCCCCACACTTGTCTCGAACAATTGTACCACGACAGATTGCTTGTGACTTGTTATCCATCCAGTTCCCTGAGAAACGTCGTGTGAAACCATCCCCCCTTTTCTCCCAGCAAACGCCTGGAACCCTATACCTACTTTGTTCTCTGTCACAAAATCCCTACCCGGTTGTGCGAACTACGGGCTTTGAAGCCATCCCCACAGTATTCTCGTATCAACGGTGTGTGAACCCATTGCTGTTCTATTGTCTTTGCAATGAACTGTTCCAGTAGCAATGGAATGTGAACCCATCCCAACTCTGTTCTCTCAATGGCCTGTTACCCTATTCTCACCCTGTTCCACAAGCAGCTGCGTGTGTACCCATCCCTCTCAGATCCTCTTGAAACTATGTGTGTTGCCACGCCACTCTGTTCTCCCTGTCACCGTGTTACCGACTCCGCTGACCTAAAACGGTATTTGAACACTTTCCTGCTCGGTCCCTTGAGCAACTGCCTGATAACCCATTTCCACTTTGTTTCCCAAGCAACAGCCTATGAATGCGTCCCCAATCTGTTCTCCCATCGTCTGTCTGTGACCCCATCTGTTTATCTCGAAACTACCTGTTGCCCCACCCCCCGACTGTCAGCTGAGCCTGTGAATCCAGACCCACTCTGTTCTTCTTGTAACGGCCTGTAACTCCATGCTGCTCCATTGTGCTATCTATTACCACTCTGCTTCCCTTGCAACAGCCAGGGAAATCCATCCCCACACTGTTCTATAAACAAGTGTCGCTGAACCCATTCCCACTCTCTTGTCCTTGTAAAGACCTGTGAACGATCCCTAGACAGTTCAATCAGCAATGGTTTGTAACCACTTCCCTGCTCTGTTCCCCTATCCCTGTAACTGAATCCCCATTCTGTTTTCCAAGCAATGACCTGTGAATCCATACACCCAACTGTTATCCTCCAAATTGCCGGTCACCCCATCCGTACTCTGTTGTACTTTTCAGCAACCTGCGACACAATGCACAATCTATTTCCTTACAAATGTACTGGGACACCATTCACACAATGTGTACAGCAACTGCCTGTGAACCCATCCCGATTCTATTGTCCTCGCAACGTCCTGTGAAACCATTCCGCCGATTTTTCTCCTCAGAACAGCCAGCGAACCCATCCTCAGACTGTTTTCTTGGCAACGCCCGCTAACTGCATACCTCTTCTGCTTTCCTAGCAACGACCTATGACTGAATTCCCGACTGTTTCCAGAGCAAAGGCCTGTGATCCCATCCCCACACTGCTCCACAACAATATCCTATGAACTAATTTTCACGGGTTTCCCTGTGCAACGGCCTGTAAAGGCCTTCTCAATCTGTTCTCTCTGCAACTTCCTGTTACCACAACCCTGCTCTGTTTCTCTGGCAATGGCCTGTGATCTCATGCTCACTTTTATCCCCTCAATGTCCTGTGAATCCATACCCCCGACTGCGAGACCTACCACGCTGTTTCGCGATAGAAAGAGCCAGTAAATATTTCCCCACTCTCTTCCCCTCCCAATAGCTCGTGTCCTCATCCCCACTGTGTTCACCTCACAATGCTTTATGAGCCCATTCCCCCAATTGTTATCCGTCCAACGAACTGCTATCTCAGCCGGAATTTGTTCTCCGAAAATCTGTCGCAAACCACATCCTTGCCCTGTTTCTCCAACAATGACTTGTTACTCAATGCCGACTTGGTTTCCATGGCAGCGACCTAGAGCCCCAATTCCATATTGTATTCCGAACAACTGCCTTTAAATCCATTCTCATTCTGCTGTGCTCGCAATGGAACGTGACCCCATCCCCACGCTGTTACCGTCTCAACAGCCTTTGAATACAATTCCACACAGTTCCCCGGGTAACCACCTGTGAAACCAACACCACTCTGTTCCCCGAGCAACTGTCTGTGACCCCATCTCCGCTAGCAACTGTCTGTAACCCCATCTCCGCTATGATCTCCTAAGAACTGCTTATGAGTGCATTACAGCCGTTTTCTGAGAGCAATAACCTGTTAACACATCCCCTCGACGTTTTCCCGAGCAACGGGCTGTAACCCATCCCCTCTCAGTTCCCCAAGCAAAGTCCTGGGACACAATTTCGACAATATTCGCTTAGAAAAGAGCTGTGACCACAGTCTCACACTGTTTCCCTGACAACTGCCTTGACAACATCCCTGCTTTTATCTTTTCGCAACTGACTGTCATCCAGTCTCCACTCTGTTTTCCTGCAAAGACCTTTGAAACCAACTCCACTTTTCTTGCCTAGCAACTGCACGTGACCCTGTCTCCTCCTTTTTGCCTCGCATCTGCATGTGACCCTATCCCCTCTGTGTTCCATAGCAAAGAACTCCATCCTTAGCAACACCGTGTGGTTCCATCCCCTCCCTGTTCACCTCGCAACTGCCTATAGCTCCAACACCACTTTGTTCTCCGAGCAACGGCCTGTGAAACCAACTACACAGTTTTCCCTGAGTAGCGACTGTTGAAACTATCTCTACACTGCTCTGGTCGTAATAACCAATGGCCACATCTCTAATCGGTTCTCTTAGCATTAGCCTGTGAACACGTAAACACTCTAATCACCCGTGACTCAGTGTACACTCTGTTTCCCTCGCATCCTCTCCCCTCACTGTTTGGAGATGCCGGTCTTGGACTGGGGTGTATAAAGTTAACAATCACATAACACCAGGTTATAGTCCAACAGGTTTAATTGGAAGCACACTAGCTTTCGGAGCGACACTCCTTCCTCAGGTGATCCCCTCACTGAGTAGTCTCCCCTCATTGTTCTCCTTGCAAATGCCTGTAAACCCATCCCCACTCTATTTTCAGTGCTACGGCCTGTGAACCCATTCCCCTGACTGGTCTCCAAAAAACGGCCAGTGAACCCATGTCCACCCTGTACCCTGTTTGTGATTCCATATCCGTCTTTTTTTTATTCCTATGCAACTGCCTGTTACTCCATCGACAATGTGCTCCCATGGTAACGGCCTGTCAGCCCATCCTCACTATGTTCTCCCAGCAAAGGCCTGGAAACCGTCCCCTTTCTTTTACCCAATAACAGCCTATGACCCAATACCCGCTCTGTTCCCCGAGCAACGATCTGTGAATCAATCCCCACTCTGTTCCCCTAGTAACTGTAACCCCCATGCCCCCTGTGTACTTTTAGCGACTGCCTGTGACCAAATTCAAACTCTGCTCGCTTAGTCATGGTCTATGACCCCTTCCTCACTCTGTTCTCTCCGCACCCTCTGTGAAGCTATCCCAACTCCTCAACTCTGGTGACCTCGCAATTTCCTTTGACCCCATCCCCAATCCGTTCTCTTAGCAACTGCCTGTGACCCAATACCCAGTCTGCTACTTAGTAACGTTGTGTGAAACCATCCCAAATCTGTTCTCCAAGCAATTGCCTTTTAACCGTTCGCACTCATTCCTTCAAACAACTGCCTAGAACCCCCATCTTCATTCTGCTGTCTTAGCAACAGCCTTTGAGACCATCCACGACTGTTATCCTTCCATTCGCAGTTTGTTCGCCTAGCTATAACCTGTGACCATCATCCACACACTGTTCTTCCAGCAACTGCGTTTTTGAGCCCATTCGCACTCTTTTCCCTCGCAACAGGCTGTGGATGCATCCACAAGATGTCGCCATAGGAATGACCTGCAAACCCACCACCACTCTGTTCTCACATCAACGAGCTGTGACCCCATTGCTACGGTGCTATTCTAGCAACTGCCTCTGACCCCCATTCCCGCTCAGTTTTACGAGCAAAGGCCTTTGAACACCTTCACCGCTCTGTTCCCTGACCAACACCCTGGGAACACCATCCCTGCTGATTTCCCCGAACAACGACCTGTGATTTAATCCCGACTCTGTTTCCCCACTAATAATCTCTGACACGATCCACATTCTCTTCTCCTGGCAACTGCCTGGAACTCCATCCCCGCTGGGTTATCCTCGCAAGTGCCAATGGCCACACAACCGCTGATTTCTGATAGCAAAAGACTGGGAACCCATCACCTCATTATTGCCTTGCAATTGCCTGTTCGCACCATTCCCGCTCTGTTCTCTGAACAGCGACCTGAGTTTCAATCCCCACACTGTTTCACGAGCAACTGTATGAGGCTGCATCACCCTGTGGTCCCCGAGCATCACACTGTGAAATCATCACCAGTCTGTCCCTCTCTCAACTGCCTGTGACCAGACCCCACTTTGTTCTGATCGCGACAATCTGTACTCTCTTCCCCGCTCTGTGCCTCAAATAGGGATCTGTGACTGAACAGCCACTCTTCTTTTTTTCCCAAGCAAGCGCCTGTGATCCTATCCACATTGTGAATTCCATTAATGACCTTCGAAAACATGCTCACTGTGTTCTCCCTGTAACTCCCTGTAAAATTATACCCACTCTGCTTCCCTCGCAACTGCGTGTCAACCAATTCCAAAACTGTATCCCTAGCGATGACCTGTGATCCCATCCTCACATTGTTCTCCTTGCAACTGCCTGTGACGCAATCACAGCTCTGTTCTCTCTCAGTGGCCGGTAAATCCAATCATACTATGTTTCCCTAGCAATGGACTGTGAAATCATTCCCACTCTGTTCGCCGAGCAACTGTCTGTCAACACATGCCCAGTCTGTTCCACTAGCAATGTCCTTTGAACCAACGCCCAATTTTTGCGCTTGGCTACAGGCTTTAAACCCATCTCCACACTGTTCCACTTGCAATGGCCTGTGAACGCAACCAGACTCTGTTTGCCCATCCTTGTTCATTGTCCTCGCAACGGCCCTTGAACCTGTCACCACTCTGTTGTCCCAGCAACGACCTGTGACAACATCCCCACTCTGTTTCCAACAATCACTTTCGAACCCATCCCCTTTCGATTCCCCGAGCAATAGCCTGTGAATCCCGCCCCACTCTTTTCCAGCAAAAGCCTGGAACTCCATCCCCGTTCAGTTTCCCTAAAAACGACCTGTGATCCGAACCAACTCTGTTCTGCTAGCATCGGCCTGTAACCCTATTCCCGCTTTGTGGCCGTCGAAACGGCTTGTGACCCTATCCCCATTTTGTTGTCCGAGCAACCTCCCGTGAACGCAAACCCTTTTTTCTTCCCCGAGCAGCTGCCTGTGAATCCATCCCCACTAAGTTCTCCAAGTCACTGTCTGGAACCCCATTCCCGCTCGGTTCCCCTACCAATGACCTGTGATTCCAACACTACTACATTTCCTTAGCAGCTGTCTGTGATCACATCTCGTCTCTATTCCCTGGCAACTGCCTGTGAACAACCCCCGACTCTGTTCCCCGTGCAACCGACTGTCGCCTTTCTCACTCTCTTCTCCTCGCAACTGCCCGCAGTTCCATTCCCCGACTGTTTTCCATACAACTGACTGTGACCCCATTGACCTCTTTTTTCCCCTAGCAGCATTCTGTGAAACCATCCACAGTGTGGTGCCCTAGTAACGGACTTGAACACACCCTCACAGTGTTCCCCCAGCAAGGGCCTCTCACCCTTGGGCGGCACGGTGGCACAGTGGTTAGCACTGCTGCCTCACAGTGCCATGAGACCCAGGTTCAATTTCCGCCTCAGGCGACTGACTGTGTGGAGTTTGCACGTTCTCCCCGTGTCTGCGTGGGTTTCCTCCGGGTGCTCCGGTTTCCTCCCACAGTCCAAAGATGTGCAGGTTAGGTGAATTGGCCATGCTAAATTGCCCGTAGTGTTAGGTAGGGGTAGATGTAGGGGTATGGGTGAGTTGCGCTTCGGCGGGGCGGTGTGGACTTGTTGGGCCGAAGGGCCTGTTTCCACACTGTAAGTAATCTAATCTTAAAAACCCCATCACCAATCTATTGTCCCAGCAACGGCCTCAGAAACGATTTTCACTCTGCTGGCCTAGCCATAAATTGTAACCCCATCCCCACTCAGTTCTACCATTAACGACTTCTCAAACCATCAGCACTTTCTGACCCCACTGCCCTGCTGTTACGCTCGCAATTGACTCTGAACCCGACCATAATTTGTATTCCTTGCAACGGCCTGTAAACCCATCGCTCCACTTTTCTGCTCGCAACAGACTGTGGCTCAAATCCCACTGTGTTCTTCTAGCAACTGCCTGTGACCACATGCCCGCTATATTCTCCGAGCAAGTGCCTGTAATCTCATTCCTGCTCTGCTCCAAAGCGACAGCATGTGAACCTATCCCCACTCTGTTTTTTGGAACAATGGCCTGTGAGCCCATTCCCACGACTGTTCTCCTACTTACAGCCAGTAACTCCACCCTTACTGTGTTTCCTTGGCTATCACCTCTCACCCCATCACCATTCTGTTCTCCCAACAACGGCCTCTGAACGCATTACCAAGCTTTTTCCATAGCAACAGACTGTGAAGCGCTTTTCCCCGAGCAACTGACTGTAACTCCATCCGTCCTGTGATGTCCGAGAAATGGCCTTAGTGTTATCTTAGCAACAACCTGTGGACCCTGTCCTAGTCTATACCCCGAGCAACTGCCTGCGAACCCATCTCCTCTCTTTTCCCCAGCACCTGCCTATGAATCCACCCACACAGTATTCCCAGAGCAACTCACTATGAATTCATCCTCATTATTTTCCCCTCACACCGGCCAGTGAAAGTATGTCTAATGTGATCCCCTAGCAACACACTGTGAATCCATGTCCCATGCTGTTCCCCTTGCAATGGCATGTGAACCCATCCGACACTGTTGCCCTAGCAACAGCCTGTTCAACTAATCCCATTCTGTTTACCGAGCACAGCCTCAGAACCCAAACCCACTCTGTTCTCCCATCAACGACCTGTAAATAGATCGCCACTCTGTTTTCCGAGCAATGATGTGTGATCCTATCACGTCAAATGTTCTCCGATCAACGGCATGGATCATATCCCTGCTCTGTTTCCCTCTCAACGACCTGTGACCTAAACCCCTGTGTTTCCCCAGCAACTGCCTGTGACGCCATCCACACTGTGTTCTCCTGGCAACTCCCTGTGACCCAATCCCCACTTTGTTCCCGAGTAACGGCCTTTCCAACCATCCCCACCCCGTTCTCCTTGCAATTGCGTGTAACACAAGCCCCGCACTGTTCCCAAAAAATGGCCTGTGAAATCAATCCCATTCTGATCGCCAAGCAGCTGTCTCTGAACCCGTCCTAACTCCTTTCTCCCAGGAACGGCCGCTGAGTCGATCCCCACTCTGATTCCCTAGCAGTGGGCTGAGACCACATCCCCCTGTATTCTCCTGATACTGCCCCATACCCGCTGTTTTCCGTTAGCAACAGCCCATGGCGCCATCCCAACTCTGCTCCCATAGCAATAATCTGTGATCCCGTCTCCACTCTGTTAGCTCGCAACTTCATGTGGCAACATTCCCACTCTTCAACTCTATCAACTGCCTGAGATCCCACCCCAATTTTGTTCTCACAACAACGACGTGCAACCCCATCCCCACTCTGTTGTTCGAGCAACGGCCTGTGATCCGATGTCCCCGATGGTTCTCGAGGCAACCGAGTTTGTGAAGACACCCTCACTTTGTCTTCTGAACAACCGCCTCTGACTCCATCACCACTCTCTTTTCCGAGGAATGGCCTGTGAACTCATACGCCCGACTGTTCACAAAGCATCGACTCGACTAACAAAGGTCTGTGACCCGAACTCACGACTGTTCTCCGAGCAACAGTTTGTGAATCCAGCCCCAGTCTGTTGACCCAGGAATGGCCTGTAAACCCCAACACCCGAATGTTGTTAAAACAACAACCTATGAACACTGCCCTCTGTTTTCCCCCATAACCGCCTCGAAACCCATGTTCACTACATTCCTTTAAAACCGGCCTGTGAACCCACCCTCACAATGTTCTCTAAGCAATGGCTTGTGAATCCATCCCACTCACGTTTCGCCTCGCAACTGCCTGCGATCCCCACCACACTGTGTTTCCCCGAGGAGCAGCCTAGGTTCCCATCCTCACTTGTTCTCCCAGCAACGACTTATAAACACATCCTCATTCTAATGGCCGAGAATAGGCTTGTGGCAGCATGGAAGTTCAGTTATTAGCACTGCTGCCTCACAGCGCCAGGGACCTGTATTTGATCACTGCCTCAGTTAACGCCTATTTGGAATTTGCAGATTCTCTCTGTGTCTGCGTTGATTTCCTATGGGTGCCTCCGTTTCCTCCCACAAATTAAATATGTGCAGGTCAGGTGAATTGGCCATGCTAATTTTCCCATAGTGTTAGGTGCATTAGTCAGTGGTAAACATAGGGTAGTTTAAAGGGTCTGGGTGGTTTACTCTTTGGTGGATTGGTGTGGACTTGGTGGCCGAAGGGCCAGTTTCCATACTGTAGGGAGTATAATCAATTAAAAAGTCCTATTCACGATCTGTTACTCAAGGAACGGCCTGTGAACCCATCCACAATTTGTTCCCCGGTTGTGGGCCATGAACCGATCTTCACGCTATTCTCCCAGCTACGGCCTGCAAATCCATCCTCACTCTGTTCTCCATCCAACCCCCATGTATCCATGCCCACTCTCCTATCCTAGAAACGAGCCATGAGCTCAAGTGCCCGATTGTTCTCATGACAATGGCCAGTGAACCCAGCCCCTCGGTTTTTCCCTCGAAGTTGCTTGTGAAGGCATTCTTACTGTGTTCCCCTGACAATCGCATCTGAAACTTTCCCAACTCGTTTCTCCGTTCATCGACTTGTAACAGCATCACCGCTCTGTTGTCAAAAGAACGGTCTGTGAACGCAAGAACACTTTGTTGTCTGATCAACTGCGAGTAACCCCCTTCTCGTTGTATTATCCTCACAATGGTCTGGGACCCCATCCCCACCCTGTTCTCCCAGGAAGTGGCTGTGTTCCCATCCCCACTCTGTTTCCCAAGAAGCAGCCTGTGGGACCATCCCCACTTCTTTCCCCGAGTGGCAACCTGCATCACCATTCCCTCTGTATTCCCCTAGCAATTGCCTGTGAACCCATCAGCATGGTAGGAAACAAAGACGTGAGCTCATTTGATGGGATGGAGATTGGGAGTTGGAGAGTTATTGAGGAGAATGGGGTAGATTGTGCAACATTAGCGGTGAAAACACGGGCAGAGTGACTTCAACCCAGCTCCTAAGCTCAAGCCCCGGCCCAACCCTTCCCATGAGTACCAGGACTTGCAATTAAGTCTGTTTCATTCCTGTTCAGCTTCTTTAGCACAAAGATATACATCAATGTCGTTCACTCCGCCGATCAGCACATTTTAATGAATTTGGAGAAAGTGAGGACTGCAGATGCTGGTGACCAGAGTCGAAAGATGTCGTGCTGGAAAAACACAGTAGGCTAGGCAGCATCCGAGGAGCAGGAGAAGGGCTTATGCCCGAAACTTCGATTCTCCTGCTCCTCGGACGCTGCCTGGCCTGCTGTGTTTTTCCAGCACCACATTTATCAACATTTTAATGAATATTTGTTTTGCTGACAAATTAAAGTGATAGATCGAGTGATGTTAAAAAAATCTCATTTGCCCCTGAATTGTGAGAAACTTTGAAATATGCCCCTGTAACATCCCCGCCCCTTCACCCCTGGAGATAGTTTGGACAAGCCCCCACTACCCTCTGTCTGTTACCATAATGAATCTGCTTCATCGTTGAAACATGGAATTAAAATGACGAAGTCCAGGATGGACTGATCAATGCGTGAAATTGATTGATTGTTGTTTTTTGGTGAAGGGAGATTTGATCACATTCTTCAGTTGCTGTCGGAACTTAGTCTGCGACACGGCATAAATCGCGGTGTTTGTGCAGCAACTGAGTAGCTGCAGCATGAAGCCTAATTCCAGCACAAAGTTATGTAGAAATATAGTGGTAACCAGTGTCCAATGCATTCGTCTCCACATAGAATACACAACTATCGTTGACCACAACAGAATGAAATTAGCTGAGACCACAAAGAGTAAAATGATGGAATTTTTTCGGTTTCTCATTTCTGTGTCGGACTGAGCATTCCCGTTGGTGTGAGCCCGGAGTCTCCTGCGGGCTCTGCTGATCACTAAAATATGTCTGACGGTGATAACATTAAGCAGTAAAATCAGGAGAAATGGGAGAGCCAGTGTTAGAATGTAGTGGAGGAACTCAATTGTGAGCCAAACATGAGAGAATTTAACACCGCCTGCGTCCAAACAAAACCAGGGGGAGTTCCAACCCATATACCAAGGTTCGAGCATAAAATACCAGAAAATATTCTTTAAACAGCTCAGCACAGTCACTGTTGCCAGAACTACAGCCGCCGTTTTCTCACTGCAATATTTGATTTTCAGTTTCTTGCAACAAATGGCCACAAAACGATCAAAGGTGAAAGTTACGGTGAACCAGACAGAACAGTCAGTGGCTGCATAAAGCAGGACGGCGTGGATATTACACACGGGGATGGACGCCAGGAAAGAAAATTGTTCCGGATAAACAATGGGAATGTGTCTCAATATCAGGTCGAGAGTAATGACCAGTAGATCCCCCGTTGCCATGGCCCCCAGGTAATGTCTGACACATGGAGTCAATCCACAATCTTTATATCGCAGGACGTAGATCGTCACTATGTTAACTTTGAGGAAGGAAAACAAATACATTATCCACCAGCCTGGAGGCAAAATGATCATTTTGATTGAGAACTCAGTGAGATCTTCAAAGCAGTTATTTCATTCAGAAATGTATTCACATAACTGGAGCTGAAATAACAAAAGTGACGGTCTGAATTACTGAGAAAATTATGTCAAAACACAAAGGTAACCTTCCGTCTCCAAACACACAGAGACACATCGAAAACAACACATTGTTTCGTGAATTTCCAGACACAAGATCACTCGACAGCAGACACAGGTCACTTCTTCACAGTTCCTAATCGGGAGGATGAAATATTTGGTGTCCTGAAGGATTCTCTCCCAAATCCTTGAAAATAAACAAAGTTTGGGAATTTCTGTATTTCAGTCTAAAGTGTGGTCGAACATTTGTCGTAGAGAAATGTAAACGCAGGGAAAATATATTCACCACTTGAACTGCCTGAGGGGACATAGAAACTTTGACTCCTTCTTACTGAAACTGGATCTCTTCCCTCGGAGTCTTACCTTTTGTTCAATTAGCTACCGTCCAGCCATTCACAAATACTTTCAGTTACAGAATCTTCCAGTGAATGTTGGGTACATAATGTTCCAGGGAATTGTTGCTGTGGATTGTTCTGCAGAATTTCAGTTTCGGATGTTGGGGAGAGAATGTTCCGTGGAATGTCAGGTGTGGAGTGTTCCGGGGAATGCTGGTTACAGAATGTGATAGAGTCATAAAGATCCACATCACAAAAGCCCTTCTGCATATTAAATTTGGTGAAAACAACTCAACCTCATGGTGGGAATATCTCCCCAATCTCAACTCAACTGGCACTTTGCAACAAAAAAATACATTGTTGACACTATCTCAATCATTTCATGTAAAATCCTCTTTTACGATCATACAGATGTCATTCTTATTCATTGTACTTTTCATTTTTGTATAACACGCCTAAATATAAATGTTCTGGATATTCAATTCCAAAATATTGGTCACCCACAGCCATCTCACTCTAAGCCATAAATCATATCGATTTCCCTCAATGTATGCAGTGATTTCTTCAATCCAGTTTAAGAATACACCTCACATTGAGATTGAGTGCCCTTCATTCAGCTTTTGAACGCATTATTTCCTGCTCTGGTATCGCCTTCTTTCCTTGTATTGATAGATCAGGAAACAGTCTAACAGCGTCTTACTCACAGAAGCAGACCTGAGCTGTAATATTTCAGAGAGCCTTGTCACCTTACCTGGCTATATCCTGTCCCACTGGCAGGACACATGCACCAGTGGTGAGGGCACCTTCGAATACAATCGAGAAAGGGACTACCCGGAATTTGCCCAACATTGATTCCAGAACCCGGGAAGTCACATGGTAACAGGTCAAACATGGTCAAGGAAATGTCCTGGTGATGGACATTTATTGCATTCCACAGCAGCCCTTGGCGATATCTCAGCTTCCCTCGATGTTGAAAACAAATCGGAGGAACCACTGAGGATGACAAGGACACGTAACGTTCTCTGTGTTTGGGACTTCAATGCCCATCACCAGCAGTGTCGCCACAGGCCCACCAGTGACTGAGCAGATCGAGGCCTCAATTACACAGCAGCCACACTGTGCGACGTGATTGGGGAATAAACCACTTTCACCAAAGCAATTGTCACAGAATGAGCTGTCCCTGACATTATCTGTTGGAGTACACAGTCCTGTCATAGGGAAAGGCTCAGCCCCTAACTTAAGTTATCACCCACTGTGTTACATGGCACTCCCTCCAGCGAAGTACGAAGTAATATTAAAGTACAAATCAAATGGAAATTGAGCATTCACGAGGTACTACGGGCGAGAAGCAGCGGCAAATTCAATGACTGTCATTCCATCATAAAGTCAGAAATGGCTGTTCACTGATGGTTCCAAAATTTGCAGAACCATTCACAACTGCACACATATGGACGCAAGCGATTCAGCTCATGAAATGTTTGAAACGGAACAGACTGAGGCCATTCAGGCATTCGAGCCTGTCATTCAGTAAATAAAGCATATCACTGAATCTCAAATATTTGTGACACAATTAATGAAAGCGAATATCCAGCCTTTCAAATCAGTTACACAGGAATAAAGCGAGGTCCAGTTACTGAGCCAAAGCAGGAATAAATTAGTCTTGATGAATTTAACAAAATTCATGACCATAGAGACGCAGTGAACACAGATGGGGACTTAACGTTTTGTAATCGAAATCAACTATTTCGATAAATGGACAAAGTAATAGCTGAAACGATCAATGATGCAAAGGTAGACTGGAAATCAAATTATCACGACGAGGAAAAGAATGAGTAAATTAATAATCTATGGGTAATTTGACAGGTGGAATAACACGTGCATAACCATTCACATCTGAATGTTTCAGCAAGAGATAAGACTCCACATCACATAAGAGACAGATTACTGGACTTAATGGTGCAGTGTGTACTGGAAGGTTCACTCAAACTTTCAGACATCGGAAGTGTTGCCTTCTCACCCGGATGGTCTGCTCCCTGGTGCTCCCAGTGGGTCTATTGCTCACATTATACACGGGATATTTTGAGGTGTTGTGGTAAGCAGTGGGTTTGTTATGACCTGTGTCCTAAGGGCATAGCCTTTATCCGTGAGGCCACCCTTTCTTTCTAAGTGGAGACCTGAAAACTACAGAAATAGCTGTCAGTTCTGAAAATAAAAGGCTGTGTCTGCTGTCAAGACAGTGGGTATTCACCAATATAATGAAATGTGTATTAGCACACTGCAAAATTAATGGAGTGAGAGAATGAGGGTGCAATCGCAGAATTAGAAGTTAAGGCTTTGCCGGATCAACTGAAATGTTTAGTTACATCACAGTCTCAATCTAACATAATAAACCATTAACACAGACGAGATATCCGTTGAGCAAGGAGCACTGTGTGATCAAGCTCTGCTCAGTCCAACCAAGCAATCTGCCCAGACTGAAACCACAGCAGTGCATTGATCTATTAACCCGAACTAGATAAATCTCCAGCGTGGGGAGCTATGCAGAATATACAGACGAGACAAGCAGTAGCCTGACATCGTCAGATTAATAGAATCAGACCTTTCGCAGGCACAACCATCACCCTGGATACATCCTGCCCAACGGCAGCACAGAACTAGCAGAGGTGCCGGCACAGTCGGGAGGGAGTTGCACTGGGAGTCCTCAAAATTGACTCTTTCTCCCATGAGGTTTCATGCCTTCAGTTTAAACATGAGCAAGGAAACGTCCTGCTGATTACCACCGAGCGTCCTCCATGAAACTAATGAATCAGTACTCCTCCATTTCGAAACATAAACACCGTGAGGAAGCACTAAGTGTGGCAAGGGCACAAATTGTACTTCGGAAGGAGGATTTCAAAACTCACCATCAAGAGTGGCTCGGCAGCAGTACTTGTGATCGCTTTGGTGTGGACATAGCGGGCAAAATGCGTCTGGAGCAGGTGGGGAGGGAACCAACGAGATGGAAAAACATTCTTAACATCATCCTTAACAATCTACCAGCTGGTGATGTATCTGTCCATGACAGTATCTGTATGACTGTGCCGTCATTTTGGAGACAAAATCCCAATTTCACATTGGGAATATCCTCTAGCGTGTCGTGTGGCAAGATCACCATGGTAATAGGAACAGACTTTGAACAGATCTAGCAACTGAAGGCTACGTTTTCCTGAGATAATGTAGACCATCAGTTGCAGCAGAATTCTTACCCAACACAACCTTTCATCATTCCACAAATCTCCCCATGCCAGCTACCCGACCTCTCTCTTTATTTGCACGTCACGCTCTCCCCTCCTCCAGTCCTGAAGAACGGTTAAACTCGAAACGTTGACTTCTCCATCTCCCAATGTTACCTGCCTTTTTGTGTTGTTCCAACCTCCTGTTACACAGACAGACAGGAACCAGCAACTATGGGTCGCCCAATAACGTCCTTGAATCTCTTGCCTGGGACCAGGAGGAGGAAATTCATGAAAACAGGAAGACAAGACGCACTTCAGACAATGTAAACTGTTACAAAGAAATAGTAGGGTGTCATTGATATTGCAACATGACAAACAAATGTAGCGCAGACTGCACAAATAGAGTGTACCACGTTGATCCTAATGGCTACATTGTGAAAGGTACATACTGTTACTTTAACGTGGTTTGCCAACGGTGAGGAGGGAAAGTATAAGCTTTGTAATATTTTGAAGGAGACATATTCCATCTCCGAGAAGACAGGCGAGATGTTTTTTTTATGGAGTTCAGAAGATGGTAGGAATAGCTAACGTTTCTTTGGGTGGCTGCTGAAAGTTTTGTGAACAACGTGACGTTGAGCGCAGCGTCACACAACAACTGGAGTTTGTGGCATTGTGAGTTCATTCAGAGTTTGGAGCTCTCTCTCAGCCAACTAAAGATTCCAAAGAGGAACATAACCGATCATCGGTCATAGAGACGGACAACAATTAAGTACAGTCTTTGGTCCAAAGTGGTCCAAGCCAGCAAAAAGTGTTCATCCATTCTAACTCTATTTCCCTGCTTTTGTCCAATGCGCTTCTAAACGTTGCCTGTCTATGTATTTGTCCAAATGTGATAATACATTTTCGGGGGGGGGGGGGGGGGGGGGGGGAAGGGGGGAGGGGGAGCATGTCATTTTTCACACTATCAGTGTTTTATTTTGGAAATAATGAATGTCGGTCCTTAATTCAATCACCTTTTATCCCTTTGTAGCAATACAGAATTTAAACTCACTTCTTTCATATTTTCATCATGGTACCATCTTCCCAGAGATTAGTCTGGTGAAATGACATTTTAATGTCTCTCTGTAGCAAGGAGTTCATTCCGTGGAAAGCAAAGACAATCTCTACTCAACATCGCAAGAACAGGCTTGACAACACTCTCCATCTGTAGGAAGGTGTCTTCTTTCCGACACATTAATCATTTTGTAATAAAAGAGAACACACAATTTACTGTTCTGATTTGTTGATGCCCTGTATGAATTATGTTAGTGGCTCATGAGTTAGGACACTCACATCCTTTTTGCCAAGAGCGATTCCCATCCTGTCAACTCAGAATAATTACAATATCACGTGAATGGCATGATTTGACAATTCATTTATTTGCCTTGCCAACAGCTGTGCTTCAAGTACAACCAAGCCAACCGCAACACTGCTATTATCAGTGGAGATGGTTCGAGATGGTGGGGAGTCGATGGCCGTGCCGTATTAATCTAGGGTTCCAGGTAATGACCCAGGCTGCAAATTCGAATCCCACCACGGCAAATTATGCAATTTGAATTTAGCAAATTATCAGGAATAAAGAATCAAATGATTCGATGAAACGACTGTTGTTTGATAGATAATCCTACCCAGCATTGTAATGGCTTTCAGGGAAGGAAATCTGCCATCTTCACCTGGTCAGTCGTAAATGTGACCCAGATCCGCAGCAATATGTTTGACTCTCAGCTGCCCTTTGAAATGGCCAAGACAGCTGCTCAGTTACAACAATCACTACAAAGTCTTAAATAAATGATTTTTGCCTCACTCCTAAGCCTCTTCCAAGGATGCCTACCTAGAATAAGTTCTCACCCCCTCGCATCAAAGATCTTAGTGATTCTCCCCCTCTCACTGCAAGCACCAAGTCTTCTCCTCTGCAAACTTGGCACCGCCATCATGACATGACTTTCCTGTCCATCTTCCTTCCAAACTATCCTCTCCACCTTCCCCTCTGACCTATCACCATAGCGCACACTTCATTCTAGCTTTCAAACTTTCAGTTACCGTCCGCTCAGGCCCACGCCACCCCACTCCCCCACCAAAAGTAGCTCTACACTCCCTCGGCACACAGCCTCATTCCTGATGAAGGGCTTTCGCACGAAACGCTGACTCTCCTGCTCCTCGGATGCTGCCTGACCTACTGTGATTTTCAAGCACCACACTCTAGATCATGATCTGCAGCATCTGCAGTTCTCACTTTCGCCTAGTTCATTTTAACCTGAAAGTCAAGTTTCTTCCAAAAATGCTGAACTTGAAGAATATCTCCTCCTTTCTCGGCAAGGATCTCAGCGAGTCTCTTTATGTCACTGCAACCCCCAGCTCTTCTCCTCTGCGACTCGGCATCGGCCTCAAGACGTGTCCTACCTATCCATCTTCCGTCCACCGATCCGCTCCAACTCCCTTCTGACCTGTCACCTTTGTCCTCTCCTCCATCTAACTATCGCTCCGCAACCCCACGATCTGTCCATTCATTTCCCCACTCCCTCGGCTCACAGCCTCATTCCTGATGAAGGGCTTTTGCCCGAAACGTCGACACTACTGATCCACGGATGCTGCCTAATCTGCTGTGTTTTGCAAAATCCCACTCTCGACTCAAGGAAATGAAGTACTACTTACCGACTACTTACAACATACGGATTACAGTCTGTTAAAAAGGCAGCTCACCAACATCTCCCAGACATGAGGAAATAGAAATAAATGCTAGCACAGCATCCATTACTGAATAAAAGAAGATGATCACACTTAATGAAGAGACACAGAGGCCTAATGCACTTTCAAGAGGTACTTTGATGTAAAGCCTGCATGGGCATGATATTCACGAACATTGAAACAAGAGAAAAATAAATAAAGTTAATCTCATATTTTATTTCTATTCCAACTGATCATAAACAATCCCTGTTTGCTTCTTGCTTTCTCTCGCTCTCTTTCGACATCTACTCAGAGCATTCCTTATCCCCTTCAAAACAGACATTCGTTTCACCAACATCAATCATTACATTTCGCAGGAGTGTACCGTTTTGATATATAGTCAGTTGACCCGAAATGCCAGTTATTTTTTCCTCTCGAAACGAGTTTGCCAAATCTGCTGACTTTCTCTGGCAATTGCTCATTCTTTTTGTTTCCGATCTGTAGCATCATTCTGTGTTTTCATTCATCGTTAACTTTATTATTTCATGGGATTTTTGCATCGCTGGCAAGTGCAGCTTTTGTTGATATAACTAAATGCCCATTACTGTGAGGCCATTCTTTAAGGTTGTACAAAGCGTAGCACGTTGCTGTATGTCTGAAGTCACTCTTAATTCAGACAAAGTAATTATGTTAGATTTATTTATCAAAGGACATCAGTGAAATAGATGAGCTTACAGACAAAATGCAGATGGCGTTGCGGTTGCCTTTACTGAAATTCGCTTTTATTTTCAATTCCTGTCATTTGAATTTTCATTCTGACACTATATGTGATAGGTTTTGAAAAAGTGTGTTCAGTGTAGTAACTGTGCCTTTGAGTTACATATCCAGCGACATTTATAAACTGGCACAGTCTCTCGACCATGAATTTACTTTCAAGACAAGAGCAAGGTTATGATGTAAATATTTACACCAGACAGAGTGCTTGGAAGAGTGCTGGAACTGTAAAGTCTGAATTTTAACAAGACATAGATCGTGGTTTATTTTGCAACAGCAATGACACCAAGATGGGGACTGCTGATATTTCAAACAGATCGTGAATAGGTTTCGTGATGAAGGGAATTATAAAACATACACCAATTCAGGGCAAAAAGCGACCTTGTGTTTGTGAAGAGCATTTTTCTCAGATGCCTGTGAAGGCAGGGACGGAAGTTGTGGTAAAGGTAGAGGGGGAAGCGGCTTCTGAAATTTGTGTCTAATGAATGGCGTTTGCAAGTGAAACCGAAGACAATCATGTTAATATTTATCAAACATTAATAACAGAAATAGCGATGGAGTTCACCATAGTTTATGGGATTAATAAATAGAGACATATGGAGAGACTTACCAGGAACCCCAATAATGGCGAGAATTGGATAGTAAGCCGCCTGAATGACCATCAGCACACCTAATATCCGATCTGGTAATGTTACCCAAGACATGGCAATTAACAGATGACCCGTTGGTAAACTTCTGTCCATTGTCGTAACATTCCAGTCTATTGTGCTCAGATTCTGATCCATTGTTGCAACATCCAAGTATATTCTGAGATTCTGATCTCTCCTCTCCCTCTCTCTGCAGCTGCTGATCCCTGTCAGCGTTGGAGACGATTGATGGGCTGTACAATGGGATAACACATTGAATGCAGACCGTTACTAATTGGAGACGGAAAGCCTCCAATGGCAGAACTAGAATCCATGGAGACAAATATCAAACACGGTCACTGAACAAACAGTTCCAGTTAACTCCTTTCAGTATGATACTGACAGTTTACAATACCAAGTGGTCTGGATTGGATGCTGACAGCGCTGGCTCTTCGTCTCATTTTCGTCCCCAATTGTGTTCCCCCAATTTTACATCAAAACCTGCCCGACCTTATTACACAAAAGAAGATGAGGTTTTGTTCCATCATCACCAGGAGCATCCACACATTGATACAGAAACTTTTCTTGAACACATTTGACAAATTCTTCACTATTGAAACCCTCAGCACTCTGGTCGCCACAATCAATATGTGCAAAATTAAAAGCCCCCATTTTTTCAACATTATTAAGCTTACATATATCTGAGAAATTTGTTTCTCAGTTTCCTTCTTACCGCAGGGGTGCATAATAATATCTCATCAAAGTGATCGTTCCTTTCTTGTTTTATGCAATTTCTACAAGTATATTTTCTCTGGACGGTTTTTCAGAAATATCTTCCCCAGTGAGAGCAATAGCACATTCCTTAATCAATACCGCGAAGCCCCAAACCATCTTTCCTCTTCTGTTCCTTTTATAACACCTCACACCAGGAACATTGTGTTGCCAATATGAACATCTCACAGCCAAGTTTCTGTAAGAGCTATGATATCCCAATCTCATGTTCTTAACTATTCCCCGAGTTCGTCAGCGTTTTCTGTAAGAACCTTGCATTGAAATAAATGCGATTTAGTTTCCCAGAATTACAATATCGTCTGACTCTCTCGTCTTTCTTTTCGAATTGATGTGCTTTCCTCAAATTCAGAAACTTATCCATTCATCCTAACATTTACAATGCAACTTACAATACACCCACTTGCCTTCTCTATCAATATAAAGTCTACTTTCGTCCAGTGAGTAAATCTCCCTGTTAAGTTATTGGTAGCTTTCCAGATCAGATTAGGCCAATCCTTTTTGAACAAACCTTATCAATTCTAAAAGACATTCCAATTTCGCAAGAAAATCTAAATTCCGAAGCAACACACCGGCTCTTGACCCATTGATTTTAGTCCTTAACCTCTTGGTCTTTCCCTGCCTGAATTTTGGCATTGTGTGTAAACCGGAAACTATTATTTTAAGGTTTATTTTGAACCTTCTACCTGACCTCTGAAATGCACTCTGCACTGCTTTAAGCGTGTTCCTACAAATGTCACTCCTAACATTATGCTTTAGAGTCATCGAGATGTCCAGCATGTAAACGTATCCTTCATTCCAACCCATCTCTGCTGACCAGATAACCCAATCTACTCTAGTACCACTTGCCAGAACCCGCCCATTTCCCTCCAAGCCCTGCCTATTCATACACCCATCCTTATGCCTTTTAAATGTTGCAATTGTCGTAGCTTCCATGGCAGTTCATTTCATACAAGTACCACATTCTGCATTTAAAATTTCCCCCACAGATCGCTTTTATATCTTTCGCCTCTGACCCTAAACCTATGTCCTCTCGTTCTGGACTCACCCACTCCATGAAAAAAATGATTATTTATCCTGTCCATGCCCCAAACGGCTTTATAAAACTATGTAACGGCATCCCTCAGCCTCCAATGCACAAAGGAAGACATCTCCAACAGATCACCCTCTCCCCATAGATCAAATTCTCGAACGCTGGCAACGTCTTCGTAAATCTTTTCTGAACTATTTCCAATTTCACAGCATCCTTCCGATAGTAAGGAGACCTGAATTGCACGCAATATTCCAAAAGTAGCCGAACCAATATCTTAAGCAACCGCAACATGATTTCCCAACTCTTGTACTGAAAACTCTAACCGAAAAAGGAAAGCATAGCATACGACTTGTTTGATATCCTATCGAGCTGTGACACTGCTTTCAAGGAGCTATGAACGTGCACTCAAAGAGCTATGTTCAGCAGCACTCATTAGGACCTTATCATTAACTGCATGTGTCCTGCTCAGATTTTCTTTCATGAAATACAACACCTCGCATTTATCTGATTTAAAGTCCATCTGCCACTCCTCAGCGCATTGGCCCATCTTATCATGGTCCCGTTTTAATCTGAGGTAACGTTATTTGCTGACCAATACACCTCCAATTTTGGCGTCATTTGCAGTTACTAACTGTACCTGCTATACTCACATTCAAGTCATTTATGTAATTGACGAAATGTAGTTGGTCCAACACCGAATCTTATGGCACTCGCCTGTCACAGGCATCCAGTCTGAAAAACTGTCCTCCACCACGACCGTTTTTACCCTTCGAGCCAATTCTGTGTCTAAATTGCGAGGTCACCCTGTATTCCACGAGATTACACCTTGTTTACAAATCTCCCAGAGGGAACCAAGTCAAACTGAAGTCCATGGCGATCACGTCTACCTAGCTTTGCTCATCAAGCTTCCTTGTTATTTCTTCAGAAAGTTCAATCAAGTGCGCAAGACATGATTTCCGACGCACAAACCCATGTTGACTATCCCTAATCAGTCATTGCCTTTCCAAATACGTATATATACTGTCCTTCAGAATTCTATCCAACAATCTTCCTACTATCGACGTCAGGGTCACCTGTTTGTAGTCCTTCCCACCTTTCTTAAATTTTGATAGCCCTTACCATCTTTCTTCAATAGTGACATCACGTTTGCCAACCTCCAGTCTTCCGGAAAGTCATTTGTGACTATCAATGTTACAAATATCTCAGCAAGCGTCACAGCGATAACTTCAGGAGTTCTTCACAGAATTCGAGTTTACACCTGATCAGGTCATGGGGACTGTACACTTTCATATGTTTCAATGCATCCAGCACTTCCTCCTCTGTAATAAGGGCATATTTTCGTATGGCACCATCTAATTCCCTAAATTATATATATTCCATATCTTATGCACTGTGAGAACTGATGCAAAATGCTCGTTTAGTATCTTCCCAATCTCCTGCGGCTACACACAAAGGCCGCCTTGCTGATATTTGAGCGGGGTAAGGGCTTTTGCCCGAAACGTCGATTTCGAAGCTATTTGGATGCTGCCTGAACTGCTGTGCTCTTCCAGCACCACTAATCTAGAATGATATTTGAGCGGCTCTATTCTCTCCCTTTTTACTTTTTTTTCCATAAAATATTGGGGAAAACTATTTGGATTATACTTAACATGATTTATCAAAGCTATTTCATCCACTTTTTGCACTCCAGATTGCATTATTAAGGATTTTCATAATGCCTTGATACTCTTCTAACAATTCAGTCAATCTACCCTGTCGATACCCGAGTTATGCTTCCTTCGGTTTTTGAAACAAACCATCAATATCTCCATACATCTAGCATTCCCAACACCTGCCAGCCTTTCCATTCATCAAAGCAGGAGTGTGCTCTCTCTGGTCTTTCGTTATCTCAATTCTAAAGGTTTCCCTTTTTCCTACTGTCTCTTTATTCTGAATATCTGCCCCAGATCAGCTTCTGAAAGTTCTTGCCTAATACCGTCAAAATTAGCCATCGTCAAATGTACAACTTCAACTTTCAGATCTGGTCTATCCTTTCCCATCACTGTTTTAAAATTATTACAATTATTATCGCTGGCCCCAACATTCTCTCCCACTGACTCTTGCCTTATTTCCAATGAGCAGGTCATGATTAGCACCTTCTCTAGTAGGTATATCCACACACTACATAAAACAAATCTTGTACAGGCTTACCAAATTCCCCTCCATCTAAATACTTAACACTATCGGAGTCCCAATCTAAGTTTAGAAAGTAAACTTCGTTTACCATAACCAACTTATTTTCTTTTTTCTGGTGAGAATTGAGGTCTCCTGTCAAATTTGCTTCTAAATTTCTCGCTATGTGGTTGTCGATAATATAATCCCAAAAAAAGGTGACCATCACCTTTTCTTATTTCTCAGTTCCACTGATATTACTTTCCTGAATGTATTTTCAGGAATATCCTCCCTCAGTGCAGCTCATCCCTTAGATATCTCTTATCAAAATCTCTACTCCCCATCATCACTTACATCACTTTCTGTCCTTCCTGTAGCATTCAAATCCTGGTATATTAAACTCTTCGTCCTGTCCAAACCTGAGCCACGTTTATGTAATTGCCATGATATCCCAGTCACATGTTCCTCAGCAGGTCCTGCTTCCTCTGCCTTCCCTGTAAGACCGCTTGCATTTAAATAATTTCAGTTTAATTTGTCAGCTCTACTTTTTTCTCTGCTTTATCACTGACTGCCCTGATTGTTTTAATCGCTCTATTTCTCAACCATACAGTCTGAGATTCATCGGTTTCTCACTACTTCCTTGTTCCCAACAATCCGCGTGACTAGTTTAGATCCTCCTGAGCAGCTCCAGTAAATTTATTTATCAATATAGTAGTCCACTTCCAATTCAGGTACAATTCGTTCTTCTGCATAGGTCACTTCAACTCAGAAGAGATTCCAATTATCCTAAATGTGATTCCTTCTCCCATAAACAACTTCCTCAGCATGCATTCATCTCTAATCAGCACTCTCACTCACTTCTCGCACCTGGAGTTATTCAGATATTACTACTCTCAAGGACGTCCTTTTTAAATTTCTGCCAAATGCTCTGCATTCTCCCTTGAGAATCTTATTTTTTTCTCTTCCAATGTCGTTGGTCCCAATGTGTACAATAACGACCTATTGGGTGCTTTCCCCTTTGAGAAAATTCTGCACACTCTCTGAGACGTCCTTCATCCTGGCACCATTCTGACTTTTTCACTGCCAGCCACAGAAACGCCTGCCTATTCTTCAGAACAGGGAGTCACCGACCACAATCAATCTCATGGACCCCTATTTGCCTCTCGTTTCAGCAAAGTCAGTCCCTCGTTACAAGAAAAGTGGCTGTTCGTGCTACATTCCCCTGAGAATCCATTACTCCCTTTATTTTTTGAAATTATTGTTTGAAACTGGGGCTGCCATAGAACATTCCTGCACTCCCTGCCTCCCACTCATTCCTTTTGTGGAGTTAATCCATATATGTGACTTTATCTGCGATTTTCTCCCTTCCCACATCTGCCATCCATCGCACACCTTGGTCTTGTCACTTCATCAGTGCCTCTCACTGGAGGTCCGACTCGTACATTCAATCTGATAGGATACACTAACAACAGCAACATGTAAATCTTATCTTTAACAATATGCTTCAAATACTGAGAGGCGTTCTTAGTCCGAGCACCGGGAAAGCAACAGATCATTCCAAATATATGCTCAAGCCACAGAGTCGCCTGTTAATGCCACTGTTCCGGTCGTCCCCTGGAGCAATAATTCTACTACGTCTTGTCAAACGCTGTCTCACATCCAATTCGTTGCCAGTTTCCAATAACTGACGGCTCTTCCATTTTCCGAGGAAAGACCGTCCCCTTTCCAAGAACTGAATGTCTGTTTGATAGAGGCATAACTACCTCTTTTAAGATTGTTAAACTGCCTTCTTACATTTCCTGACATATACCCAACTGTCTGACTGAATTTGCTGGATAATAAAGTTTCAAAATCTTCTAGCCAACTCTCTCGGTACGTTGCATATGGCCTTAATAACATCATGACGAAAAGGTTGGATTTTTCATATGATTAGTTGTTACCTTTCATTACCTAAAGAAAATTATGTTTAAATGGAAAAACATATAAATATACACAGTCAACAAAAGTATAAAAACTAAATAAAGTCATCCATTTAGCAAATTAACTCAATTAGACGATTCCTCTACAATACATTCCTCGAAAAATAAATGCCTTCTCCAAAGCTGAACATGAATAGGGCTCTCCAGAATGAAAGCACAGCAAGATTCATCGAGTCATTGAGACGTACAGCACAGAAACAGAAACTTCGGTCCAAGCTGTCCACGACGACCAGATATCCCAACCCAATCTAGTGCCACCTGCCAGCACCTGGCCCATATCCCTCCAAACCCTTCCTACCTATCCAGATGCCGCTTAAATGTTGCAATTGTACCAGCCTCCAACACATCCACTGGCAGCTCATTCCATACACGTACGAACCTCTGCTTGAAAAATTTGCCCCTTAGGTCTCTTTTATATCTTTCTCCTCTCACCGTAAACCTATGAAAAAAAGGCTTGTGTTTTCGAAACAAAAACCTTTTAAATTGTGAAAATTCTAAACCTTTGAAGACGTATACAGACTATTCTAATTTCATTGCACACCAACTTTAAAAAAGCTTGTTAAATACAACTTTTTAAAAAAAATATTGCGAGATTTTTTGCTTATTTATTTTCTGGTTTGTTTTTGAATGTTAATAAAACAAAATGTATATATAATCTTATATTAATAAACTAAAATGAATACATTAAAGGCAAAAATGTGTATCATACATCTGTAATTTTGCCTGCAATCCCAGCAGCAGCTGTGAGATCCATGCTGCTAAAAGAACATTTTTCAAGTTTATTTTTTACACTGTGGAGATCAGTGGCGTATGTTGTAATACATTGCTTCCAATTTAAAGGAAACTTGCCGGCATGAATTGATTTCCTACTCTGACGATGAATTAGATTTGAACTGAACCATTTTCCTTATCACTTTCGCTCTTTAAAAAATCAACTTAACAGTATATTTCCACAAAGCTCACGAAAGACTCTTTCAGATCTGACTATTGCAGGAAATAGTACAAAAATCGATATCCAAGTCCACATCAAATACTAATGTTGCAGTGAAAGGCTCCTAAAACTACAGTAATCCAATATTAATAACGTTTAAGCCTTACGAACAAAACATAAAGAAGGGTATAGTATAAAAGGTGAATTCAGGTCGATGTCCAAAGTATGGCCCCCACAAAAAAAGGCCCGAAATGCATCACACGGTAAATTCACTAAAACGAGAAGAACAGGAGGTTCGAAAGTACAATTCTCCTTTGCTTAATAACATTTGAATATCAGGGAAAAAAGCAAGGCTTATTTATTAGTATCCGAAACATGACGATGAAAATGTGCGAGATGAGCTTTGGGGCAGGGAATGATAAATAATGTTGTGGATGGCAGAAACATTAGCTGGGTGGTTTACAGCGAGTAGGAAAGTCTTAGGTTTCAGAAGCATGTACGTCGATTGTTAAGGTGGCCAGGTCAAAGGTTGATGAAATTTTACACTGATAAATGTGAAAAGATGAAGTTTCTAAATAACAAGACAGAGCATACGCAAACCATGAAGTGTGGTCCAATGACATTTTGAAGTGGAGAATATTGAAAGGGGCGACTGATCGAGGTATTTAAGAGCATGACGGGTATGGACAGAGTGAACAAACAGCAGCTGTTTACCTTTCTCGAAGGCTCAATAACCAGGAGACACACTTTTAAAATGAAAGTTGTCCAACCATCTGTCTGTAGAACCTAGGAAAATCTTTCCTCTTTTTCTATATATAGATATTCGGTTTCAAAATATTTCGACATTTATATTGCCTCCTGAAACGTTTGATGCAGAGTTTTTCCCTTTGTGATCCAGGTGGCCTGTCCCCGCTCCCTCATTTTCGCAATGTGCCCATTCAAATAATATGCTGCTTTGCCATTCTACTCACCACATGCTCAATCACGGACACATTTTCCAAACTATGATCGAAAGACTAATCCTGTTCCTTGAACAACTTAGACCTCTTTATAGACACATGTAAACTTCACATCGTCAAATCAAAATATTTTTAAAAGATACAGATTATGACCAGATTCCAATGTACTGATAATGTGATCATTTAATTGATATTTAAACTGCGAATTTGTGACAATGCTGAAGTGTGTTGCTTTCCTATTAGCCAGTTCACATTCAGCAGTTGCAGCAAATTATCATTAAAACTAAACAGAATGGGCCATTCTTGAACTCTGATCTAAAAATAAATTTACCCCTTTATCATGAAATGCGAATGTTAATTATGGACTGACTGTCTGACTGCAGATGTTTGATTTGGTGTTGTCTTGGCAATTAAACACCAAGAATTAAGTACGGGGATAGGCATGGTCTTTCAATCAACAAGGCTTAACTGAGGTTGTTTCTCCACATTGCTGTCTTGTTCTCTGCACACAGAGAAACGTGAATCTCCCTGAACGAATCCTCTCGAGTCCTGCCACCCCAAACACCATCGGTGAATAAAATCCGATGAACTGCAGGTCGAACAACATAATAATAATACAGGAATTAGGAGTGGGAGTAGGAAATTCAGCCCTTCGATTCACTGCACTATTTACTCTGATCATAGTTATTCTTATCCTGGTCGCACAATAACTTAATGCAGCTCACATCATGAATATATAATTGTTGCAACACTTCTTTCTAACCTTGTTTTCTTTGCAATAAGTACGAGGCTTTCATTTACGTTTCTTACTATATGTTCACCTGCTTACCTACTTTCTGCAAGTCATGCAAAAATTACCTTGAACCTTCATCATTGAAGCACTTTGAATCTGTGCCCTATCTAATTAATCATTTGCGATTTTTTCCCGCCAAAATACACATCCTCGCATTTACTCACAATAAACTCCATCTGCCACGCTCTCTTCTCCTCTCCCAGCCTGTCAATGTTTACCTGTAAACTATTTATCTCCTCATCACAGCCTGTTTTACCAATTGTTGTAGTGTCAGCTGTAAATTTTTTTGCGACACTCTACCTCTCCTTCCAGGTCATTTGTATAGTTTGTATGCACTTGAAGTCTAAGTGCTGAACCCTGCAGCACCTCACCAGTCTCAGTTCACCAGAGAAGGACTATTTATTCCAAAACTCTGCTTTGTATCAGTCAGCAAGTCCTCTATCCAGTTCAATACTGTTAGAAACAAAATTGTAAAAAAATTAGACGAAACCACCAAAACTGGAAACAAGACAATTTATTACAGATTTGCAAGTAGGGGCTGCAATTGCACAAGACAATTGAGCAAATTAGAACTTAGGTTAGTGTACAGTTATACCCTTTGAGCTGAGTGAAGTAATCTCTCCAGACTCCAAATTCCCCAATCTCTCTTACTGTGCTAGACCTCTGCCCAGCTGTGCTCCACCATTATTACTTCCCCCTTCCCCAGGTTGGCAACCTTCCTTTCTGTAAGTGCTGACACATACATTTATTTTGTCGACAGGACATCTAGATCTGGTTTAACATTTTGCATCAATTCTGCTGTTACATTTCAACTTCGGGCTTTTCATTAACTTGTATAATTTTGTATAACTCAAACATTTCGGTTATCTCTGCTTTTTGCTGAAAGCATAATTTTACAAAAAGAACTTTTTGTTATAGTAATTACACAGCAAAGTTAGTATTTAATTAACCACAATTATACACGGAAAAGTCCCAAAATACCTGCAGGGTTAATAGTTCTCTTGCTGTACACCTTTACTGTATGCTTTTTCTATATCTGCAAAAACAACACTTCTGCCCATTTCCAACAAATACTCTACCTTTAACCCTTAGAACTCTCCTTCTAAATCAGCCCAAATGTGGTACTTTGTCAGATGCCTTCTGAAAGTCTAGATATACCACATCGAGATATTTCACTGTATCCGCATTATCCCCTTGCTGTTTACATTCTCATGAACTCCAGCAGTTTTGTCAACCACAACGTACACAATATGAAAAAGTGCTCATACTGCTGAATTAATAGTTGTTTTTTCCAAGTTTTCAGTTATTCAATACTTGACCCTTGACTCAAACAGCTTCTTCACTGAAGCATTCAAACGCATTCGTCTCTTGTTTGTCACTTACTGCCTATACCTTGTTGTGAATAATTGTGTCACATCACTAACTTTCTTATGCTTGGCAGTGTTTCGGAATCCAAGGATTCCTAAATTGCATATTTTAAATAATACATTCACTACCTCTGCTGTCACCCTCTTTCATACCATTGGGTGAGGGCTATCATGCCCGAGGGCCTTCTCTGGCTTTAATCACAACAATTTATTTCATACCTTCTTCGTCTTCGTTCTACTTCCGTAAAGATCGTTTGTTGTTGTTGTAAATTTTGGGAAGAAATTATCTTCCACTATCAAAACAGAAAGAATTGGTTATCTCTCTGCTATTTCTCAGTTTCCCATTAGTACCTCACTATCTTCCATCCCTATAAGGACAACATTTACTTATCCTTTTTTACATAAGCGGAGAAGAGTTTGGTAACAATGTTTATGTTTTTTGCTCGTTTTCTTCAGCAGTGTATTTTTAACCTTGATAAGGTTCCCCATGGTAGGATATTGCTGAAAAATACCGAGGCATGGGATTGTGGGTGAATTCGCAGCTTGGATTAGAAATTGGCTATCTGAAAGAAATCAGAAATTGATGGTTAATAGGAAACATTAATCCTGGAGTTGAGTTGCTAGTGGTACACTACAATGATCTGTTTTAGGTCCACTGTTGATTTTTTTAAAATGACTTGGATGAGTTAGTAAATGTGCAGGCAACACTAAAGTCAGTCGAGTTCTGCATAGTACAGAAGGATGTTGTATGTTACAGAGAAACATAGATAAGCTGCTGAGCTGGCCTAAGAGGTGGAAACGGGAGTTTAAAGCGGTCAGGTGTGAGGTGTTGTACTTTGGAAGGAGCAACAGGAATGCAGAGTTTGGGATAATGGTAATATTCTTGGTTATGTAGATAATCAAAGAAAATTTCGTGTTCAGACATATAAATCCTTGAAAGTTGCCACCCAGATTGATAGTGTTGTGAAGAACGCATACAGTGTGTTATCTTCTACTGGTGGAGCGATGCAGTATTGGAACCATGAGAACGTGATACAGTGGTACAAATCACTTGTGCGATCACATTTGGGGTATTGCGTGCAGTTCTGGTTGCCACATTATAGAACGGATGTAAATGATTTAGAAAGAGTTCAGAGGCGATTTGCTAGGGTGTCGCCTGGTATGGAGGGAAGCTTTCACGAGGAAAGGCTGAGCGTCTTGAGTCTGTTTTCATTGGTGAGAAGATTTAGAGGTGACGTAATTGAGATATATAAGATAATCAGAGGTTTAGATAGGTTTTATATTGAAATAGTCTTTCTTCGAATGGTGACAGCTAGCTCGAGGGGATAGCTTTCAATTGAGAGGCGATAGATATAGGACAGATGTCAGACGGAGTTTCTTTACTCAGAGAGTAGTAGGGATGTGGAACGCAATGCTTGAAACAGTAGGAGACGCGCCAGCTTTCAGGGCATTTTAGAGGTTATTGGCAAGGCATATCGACAGGAATGTGATACTGCACGTGAGATGGGATTCAGATTGGTTCCACAGGTTGTCACAACATTCAGGGCCGTAAAGCTTGTACTGCGCTGTAATGTTCTATGTTCGATGTTCTAATGCTTTTGCCAAGTCGACATGGGCCAACTCCTTCCTCAGGCCTGTATAATCATTGTCCAACTCTACAACTCTGGTATGTTACTCTTTCTTCACTCTTTCAATCTGAATGTGAAACTCCAGCACGTTGTGGTCACTGTTTCCAAGAGAATCCTGTCCTACAGGATAATTTATCACCCCTTCCGCAACACATATACCAAATCTAAGAAAACCAGTTTTCTGATTGTTGTCATGCCATGTTGCCCGAAGGAACAATCCTCATTCATACAATGGATCGTTCTTTGAGGACACCTTGCCAAATTGATTAATCCAGTCGATATGCATGTTCATATTATCATAGTCACTCTTGTGACCTTCTCATAAACAATCAGTATTGCTTGGTTTATGCAAGAACTTACTATGTAAATAACTCCTTGTATTTCATTCCATTATTTTGACCCAGACTGATTCACGATTTTGGTTCCTCGTGCTAATATAATTTCTTAATACAACCTTGATATCGTCCGTAATCAAAACAGCAATACCACTTGTTCTTCCTTCTATCTGAATATTGAGTGCCATTGGGCATTAGTAACCACTTTTCAGTATTCGCCACCAGGCAATTCCTATTTGTTTCTGGTTGAGTGTCACCTCGTTTATTTCGAACAAAATACTACATGCATTTTCGAACAAGGTACTTCAATAAGTTTTATGGATTCGTCTTTCTCTTTTAATACTTTTTGCGCACGACACTTTCCACACCTGCCATCATTAATTCAACGATCCCCAGTAATAATAAGCCAATTATTGCTACAAGGTTCAACTCATGATTTTTATTTTTTTCTGATTCCTTCCCTCAGCATGAGACTGGGCCTTTCTGTTTATTCTATTAACGTCTACTTTCAGCTCAGTTTCTGATTTGTTGCTTATTTCCCAGCCTCCTTTCTTATTAGACTAAACCTACCTATGTTGCACTACCACACATCCATCCAATGATGTTGGTGCCACTCTAGCTGAGATACACCTTGTCATTTTGGTACAGGTCCCACCTGCCCTGGCAATTGTCCCTATGATCACAAAATCTGAAACCTTCATGCCAAACCAGCTCTTTTGCGAATAAATTGAACTGTCTTCCTTTTCTCCGTCTCACGTCCACCTGGCCCGCAAAGTAATCCCACGATTAGAATCCTGGAGATCACACTTTTCAACTGGGGCCTAGCTTTCTGAAATCTCTTTTCTGATGCTTCAGATTGTTCCTACCTATGAGATTGTTATTAATGTATCCCATGACCACGGACTATTCACCCTCCCCAATCACTATATCCTGAGCATGTTTGGAGTCATTTTCGAGTTTAGATTAGATTACTTACTGTGTGGAAACAGGCCCTTCGGCCCAACAAGTCCACATCGCCCTGCCGAAGCGCAACCCACCCACACCCCTACATTTACCCCTTACCGAACACTACGGGCAATTTAGCATGACCAATTCACCTGACCTGCACATCTTTGGACTGTGGGAGGAAACCGGAGCACCGGCAGGAAACCCACACAGACACAGGGAGAATGTGCAAACTCCACACAGTCAGTCGCCTGAGGCAGGAATTGAACCCAAGTGTCTGGCGCTGTGAGGCAGCAGTGCAAACCACTGTGCCACCGTGCTGCCCAGTGTCATCTTTGATCCTGACACCAAAGTAATTCTTATGAAGAAATATTACAATCATTGAAGCCCTACAGTGTGGAAACAGGCCATTTGGCTCAAGTCCGCTCCAACCCTCCAAAGAGTAACCCAACCAGACACATTCCCCTAACTTATTGTTCTGCATTTACTTCTGACTAGTGCACGCAATCTATACATCCCTCAACACTATATCAAATAGTAACCCACCCAGACCGATTGCCCTACACTACGTTGATTGTACGTCCTCACCATAGATGCTCCTATAACTAGTGAACATGTGCATTAAATTCTTGTTTGACACCAATGATGTTTGCTTTTTGCTAAAATTTTATGCAACTCAGCCTCCAAAAAATTTTGAATTTTATACTCAGGTGAAAACAAAACGTCTGGGCGTTCAATGTCCACCGTAAATGTCCATTAAAGTATTTTTGTTACGTCCATGAAAATCATTTATTCACTGTAATAGTTCATGAATGAAAGATATTTTACGTCTGTACAATATCAGACAGCTTGGAAACTGTGTATATTTTATCAATCAAATGGAAATGCAATTCCATCCTATTCTTTCATTTCAGTCCAATCACAGGTGATTGTTCACACCACAGACATATACAGATGCATACCGAAATACACAAACAAAGATATACATCCACACGACCATAACAACACCGAGGCTCACATGCGCACGTATACACACACACACAATGCATTGCCTTGTCGAAGAATACCAATAACACTACGTTAATTAGAATGATAACTGGAATGAAGGATTTAGACCAGGGTAGGATGACAGAAATTGGGTCTATTTTTCGAGGAACAGAAAAGATTATTACATCAACCTACAGACGTAAGTTCAGAAAAATTCTGGGAGTGACCTTAATAAGAATGGATAATGTTATTAGACTGAAAAAAGTGGTCACCTCTCTGACGAAATTTGTACACAGCCCACAAATGTAAAATATTCAAGAAGCTGACTTACATTTATTTTACGTTATGCCTTTGCAATGTATTTCTGACACGATCTGGATAAGCAATATGAACTCATCGATGAATTTCCAGCCGAAAAGAGGCGAACAATGTTTTTTTTCGGGGATGGCTAGACCAGGCAGGGCCACATCCAAGTTACAGGTAAAACCGAATCTATCCAGCGACCTCACAATCCCTATTTGCTATGGTCCAGCCCCGACAGGATTGATGGAGACCAGCACACCCACTGCAGGGGGAGCCTACCTCAGATGCCGGCCTAACGACCCCTACAGAGCAAATATTTCCAGAGGGGAACCAGGAAATCGGGATCCGTAGGTCTCAGTAATACATATCTGGGATTCAGATCAAATCAGCGAAGGCCTCTAGGGACAAATGGTCGGGCCTTGCTTTAACCATGGAAGTATATCCACTGGGGAGCAAAGAGTCATTAACGTTACCTTGGAGCTACTGCAGGGATTGACATGCTTGCACCGGAGCAAAAGGAAAATCTGCAAAGGAAAACTGATTCATGTTGTGCTTTTTGTGTGACTCACGATTACGGAGCCTTTTGGAACACAGAGGATTGCTAACATCCACAGGACATTCTATTAGTAATGTTTCTTAGTCTGGCAGTTATGAAGATGTTCGGCTCACCGCTGTGGCGGCTGATACGTTTCCAAAGGAAATCAGTCTGTAGAATGTGCAGCCAAGCAAGCAGACTGACACTCCAAACTTCTTGACCCATTGGCTTCCCAGTAAAACTTGGGTAGAGACAGTAAAACGACGGTAAGCCAGACCTGAGCAAGGTACAAAAATCACAGGGGAAGCCCTTGCTGAAAAGCTCAAACCATGGGCTAAAATCGCGTGCTCCCACGATGCTCATTTATAGAGGGTAAGTGTGGGTGACACCTGCTTGACAGGTTTGTGTTCCTTCTTTGGGAACTAAAATGACTGACGAACTCCACTCTCTCTGTCTTGGTTCGATGATGTCATCATTGACATTCACATCCACTTCCTTCAGGATCTTTGTGGTTTTGAAAGGATTAAGACTGTAGTGCAGTGTTGTTGTGTCTGAATAGCACCTACTTCCACCTCACGCACAATAATATTCGTACTCTCCATTCTCCTCTTGCAAATGTCCTCGTAATGCTGTAACAAACCTTCCAAATCGGGCCATTTCTCCTGAGACATACAGAGTGTCAAATTATTCATGTAATACTTCATTGTTTAACGCATTTTGAGGCACATCAATTCTATGTATCCGGATTTAATTCCCCGTTCTGAGGGGTGTAACAACACCCGTTTCTACAGTTTCCAATCTCAATTATAGAGAGGCTTCAACAAAATGACATGACATTCCGGATACTTTTTTTTTCTATCCAGCATCTTTATTACATAGCCTACGTTACTAAACTTTTTCTCAGCTTGGTCGGGATCATGAAACCTGGCTTTGAAGGAATCTCCTCCGATTGGTAACAATACGAATGCATCCTCCCTTGTGGAAATGCTCGAAATTTGGAGCTCTTACCTGTGACCCTCCCCATTCTCTGCTCGACCCTCTTCAGATGTTTTGCTGTTTTGCTCACTCACTGACACGATTTATCTTTCCCTCATCTCAGATACAAATGCAAGTGTGAGATCTCCAATTTTGGTCCAATCAATTATTCTTTAACTAGACCCAACGGACCTTTCAATTCACGTTTCAATATTAACTCAACAGGCAATCATTAAGTCGATTCGTTATGTGGCATCTCTAAACAGTACCAATGGGATACAAGTATCCCAATCATTTGGGTAATCTTGTTAGTACTGTTTAAACATGGTCTGATTCCACCTTTCTAAAGCTCCATGGGATTCAGGATTATACATATTTGATTTACAGTGCTGCATGCCTAAGCATTCCATGACTGCCTTAAAAAACCTCGCAGTAAAATTAGATGCATTGTCTGGGTCGCTCAGATCGGGTAAAGGAAGCTACCAACTCCTCCATCGTGCTTTGAACTTGAATAATCCCTAACAGAATTGCCTCTTGAAACCTGGTAGACACATCCATTATGATTAGCAAGTTTTGCTTCCTACTCTTTGGGAGGGGACCTAAATAATCAATCATAACTCCTGTAAGTGCCTGCGAATGCACCAGTTGACAACAAAGGCGCTGTGTGATTAGTGTGCGTGGCCTATTCAACATTTGGCATATATGACATGTACGGCCAAATTTAACCAAATATTTGCACGTTCAAGGCCAACAGAAATGCTTTTGTATCTTAGCCGGAGTCTTCCTTAAACCGTGGTGACCTCCACCAAGTAAATAATATGCTTACCACAGCAATTCCTCTCTGTATGCTACCGACAACACAATCTGATGCACTTCTACCCATCCCTCTTCTGTGATAATCTGCCTTGCTCGCATATTTCGTGTTAGGATTCGATACTGAAGGTAATATCCCTCAGAAATACTTTCTGATTTCTTACATGAATGGTTTTATTATCTCGTTATTCTTTTGTATGTCCATTAGTTTTTCCGGATGAAACACGTCTGCCCGACCCTCTGCCTGTTTAGGTTGTTCCTGCTACATTACGTCAAATAGGGTGTCCACAAATTGAATCTGGAATCATTCATCTTTCTTTTTCAATTTTTCCTTCTTCCTGTTACTTATGACAATGGGATCTTGTTACTGTACAGCCTGAAAAAAAACTACGAGTATGTTTCTTTCAAATGCTGAATTCCATGATCTTCATTTGGCTTCTTCACGATAAGGGTTTCACTCCAACCTTGGATCATGCTAAATCGTTCCCAAGAACAAACTGCATTCCTGGAACTGGCACACTGTCAATCATTCCGACTGTTATTTCCTCAAACTTGAATTGACACTCCAAAATGACCTTATAATGGCGAAAGTTGAATTTCTGTCTGTCTATTACAAAATTTATTAAAATCTTGGTTAACCTGCCTGAAAGAGTGCAAACACCTCTTCCTATCAGAGTTTGACCAGATCACGTATCTCTTAAAATTACAACTTCTTTCTCCTATCGCCCTGTTCTTCCTGAGTGCACTTCACCAAAAGAAGATGACGTCTTTATAGAGATTGGGCACGAACTCAACACCCATCCCCTTCCTACGACGTGCAATCTCCTGCAGCTCCTCGACTTTTCTTGGGGTTTCATTTGCTATTTTCACTAATACAACTGACTGAGCCTGAGTTACCACAATGTTTCCCTCAGTGCCTCTCTTCGATGAACAGCAGCGCGATTTTACGTGTCACATCTTACCAAAATTGAAACTCCTGAAGCGTTTATCTTCTTTGGCCATCTTTTTTCACTGTTGGTTAAAAATTCCCAGTGTGTTCTACTCTTTGATTTGTTGTGACTGTATTCACCTTCTCGAAATTTCTATCTCTTAAAGGTTGAAATTCCTGCCCGAAGCCAAGCTTTGCCTTCTGCTCCAATGTGTGTGCATCTGCTATCTCTGCCACTATTCTCTCTTCTTGAACTTTCGCTTCATCCACACGAATTCTTGTACTCTCTGGAAGTTATTTTTTTTAACTCCTCCAGCAGAATAATCTGTTTCATACGCTCATGTGTCTTGACTGTTTTTAACGCCCGCACCTATCTCACAAAATTGCTATACCTCGTTCATTAAAATTCAATACAATTCTGAAGTGATTCCTCTTGCATGCTTCCCAGCCGCTTCTGTATTTTTCTGATACCAATCAACAGACAGTCAAAATAGTCTGTTTGGCATGAGCATAACCTCTTGATCCCTCTTCTGACAGCGCTGCAAATACCTCACAAGCTACTCTGCCTACAAGCTAAAGAGAAGTTTCAAAATACACAAAACCAGGGTACAGCCCAAGAGATTTATATGTAAGCATTAACTTGCGATGCGCTGTCTCCTCATTAGGTGGTTGTAGAACATGAGCATACGACTTAGAATTCACCACAAAAGGTTACAGATTCATGAAGTTGTAATGATATAGTTAAATAAAGCTTTAGTTGTAAACCACACAACACCAGATTATAGTTCTTAAATAAATTTAGATTCAGTCTTTCATCTTTTAAATAGTGATACGGTGTTTTATGTTCTTTAACATGAAAATCCCAGAATTGCATTCCCAAGGTGGCGTTAGTTTATCTATTTTTCGGTACCATCTTCGATTAGACAAAATATTAAACGTGCGAAGGTAAAACCTGTCCCCACGCAATGTGGAAACAGGCTCTTCAGCCCAACCAATCCACACCAACCCTCTGAATAATAACCCACCCAGACCCATTTCCTTCTGACCAGTGCACCTAAATCTGCGGGCAATTATGAATGGCCAATTGACTTGAAATGCACACCTTTAGATTGTGGGAGGTAACCAGAGCACACGAGAAGAATGCAAAAAAAAATCAACACTGACAGTTGCCTAAGGTTGGAATCGAACCGGGATATATGGCATCGTGAAGCAGCAGTGCGGACCACTGGTCCACGGCGTCTCCTTTGTTAAGGCAATACTATTCCGAAAGTGGGACTTCAAGAATAGTATATGGACTTGTGTAGATTTAGAAGAAAATAAATGTAATTCTATTAATACAAATTCACCCCATAAACGTATACGTTTGCACATGCAGGAAAGACAGGGGAGGGGTGTGATTGTGAGTGTGCGTGTCGATGTGCGTGCTTGTGAAATAGTAGGCAAATGTGCATGTGTGAGCTTGGTAAAGTAAATGTATGATTGTGGTGAGGTCTAAGGTTGTGAGAGATTGTTTACGTGGGGTGAGTGCGGCGGTGTGAGAGAGCTTATGCATGGGAGAACGTCTGCGTGAGTGTGTGAGTATGGAAATGTTTATGTGTGTGTTTGTGTGCACGTGTGACTGTGATTGTGTGAGTGAGTGTGCACTGCAGTGTGGTCAACCTTCGTGTGAGATGAACCGAATGTCCCGGATGAGGACAGCCCCATGGGCGCCCAAATTTCATATCAGCCACTGCTCAGCCACTTCGTGTTGTTGCTTGTCCTGAAATCCGCCTTGAAAAATGCTCATGCGGAGGTCCGAAGCAGAATATTCTGGACTGTTGTCATGTTCCCCGACTGGCAGGCAACAGTCCTGTCCAGTTATCATCGTGCGGTGTAGACTCATACATTGTCAGATCGTCTGTTAAATCTCGCCAATGTACCCAACCTCAGGGAATCCCTGCCTACAGTGTATAAGATAGACAGCTTTGGCCGAGTCACATGAAAACATGCTGGGTATACGGTGGGAGATGCCCCACATCTACTGGTGGTGTCCGTGTCGACACGATGACACGTCTTGCAGTGGATACCATGACAGTGTTGTATGGTGCTGTCCTGCGGAGGGTGCAGGGCAGTTTGTTGGGAGGAATGATATTTTTGAGGTTTGGTGTTTCTTTAAAAGCAAGAGTTGGAGCCGTAGGGAATGCTTTGGAAATGTGCTCGTCCTCATCGAAAGTGTGTTGGAGGCTGCGAAGAACATGGCGTAGTCTGTCGAGTCTTGGCAAGTACTGGACAGCGAAGGGTACCAATCGTTTGCAGCTCGTGCCTGTCTCCCGAGGAGGTCATTGTGGTTTCTCACTGTCGAACGTTGAAACTAGCAGTGGACGAGTTAAACATTGTAGTATTCTAATGGGGATTTCCTTCAGCACTTTCAGGTGTCTGTCACATTCCACCTCGTCCGAACAGATTCTGTGTATGCGGTGGCAGAGACTGTAGGGGATGGTTGTTTGAATATGATTCAGGTGGAATTTAGAGGGATGCAGCATCATGAGATTATCCTGCTCGTTGCGTTGTTGCTTGTCCTGAAATCCGCCTTGGAAAATGCTCAACCGGAGGTTCAGTGCTCAACGTCAGTGATTTCAGTGCAGCGTGGTGCTGACGCCCATGTATATGGATTCCAGTAAGGCTGATAAGGTTCTCCACGGTAGACCACTGAACAAAATACAGAGGCATGTGGATCAGTGTGATTTAGCAGTTGGCATCGGAAACTGGCGAGCTGCAAGGAGACAGAGGGTGGTGGTTGATGGGAAATGTTAATCCTAGAGTTCAGTTACTTGTGATCCACTGCAAGGACCTCTTCTGGCGCCACTGCTAATTGTCGTTTTTATAATTTACCAGGATGAGTGCTTAGCCAGATGTTTAGTAAATTTGCGATTGACACTAAGGTGGGTTGAGTTATGGACAGTGTCGAAGGCTGTGGCAGATAGCAGTGGGACACAGATGACAAATGCTGGGCTGAGAAATGCAAAACACAGTTTAATGCAGAAAAGTGTGAGGTGAATGACTTTGGAAGGATCAACAGCAATAAAGAGATTTGGGCTAACGGTAAGACTCTTTGTTTTATAGATGGGCAGAGAGATATAGGTATCCACATACATAGATCCCTGAAGGTTGTCACCAATACTGAGACGGTTGTTAAGAAGGCATATGGTGTGTTAGTTTTTATTGTTAGAGGGATTAAGTTTCGGACTCATTAGGTCGTATTGCAGCTGGACAAAACTCTGGTGCGAATGCCCTTTGAATAATGCACACAGTTGGTGTCACTGCATTATCGATACGATGTGGACGTTTTGGAAAGGATACGGAGGAGATTTCCCAGGACGTTGTCTGGTATGAATAGAAGGTCTTATGAGGAAAGGCTGAGGGACTTGAAGCTGTTTTTGTTCGAGAGAAGAAGGTCGAGAGTTGACTTTCTTAAAATATACAAAATACTCAGGGCATTAGATAGAATGAACAGTGAAAGCTACTTTTCATCGGATGGTGATGGCCAGCACAAAGGAACATGGCTTTAAATTGAAGGATGATAGATGCAGGATGTTGCTAGGGTTGGAGGATCTGAGCTACGGAGAGGCTGAACAGGCTGAGGCTGTTTTCCCTGAAGCGTCGGAGGCTGAGGGGTGACCTTATAGAGGTTTACATCATTGTGAGGTGCATGGATAGGATAAATAGACAAGGTTTTTTCCTTAAGGTTGGGGAATCCAGAACGAGAGTGCAGAGGTTTAGGGTGAGAGGAGAAAGATGTGAAAGAGACCAAAGGGGCAACTTTTTCACGCAGAGGCTGGTATGTGTATGGAATGAGCTGCCAGAGGAAGTGGTGGAGGCTGGTACAATTGCAACATTGAAGAGGCATTTGGATGGGTATATGAATAGGAAGGGTTTGGAGGGATATGGGCCGGGCGCTGGCAGTTGGGACTAGATTGGGTTGGGATATTTGGTCGCCATGGACGGGTTGGACCAAAGGTCTATTTCCATGCTGTACATCACTCTATGGCAGATGTCAAAAGTCGCTTCTGCACTCAGGGAATAGCGTGAGCGCGGAATGCCCTGCCTGCATCAATTGTAGAATGGCCAATTTAATGGCATTTAAATGTTCATTGGATCAACATAGGAATGAAAATGGATCAGTGCAGTTTAGTTTGGCTTCAGATTAATTTCACAGGTTAGCACAACATCGAGGGCTGAAGACCCTTACTGTGCTGTAATATTCTTTTTCGATATGTTGCCTTCACATTCAGCAGTTTCAAACAAAATTTTACATATGTGTGGAATGGTCAGAGATGAATACATGTATCACCCAAAATGCTTTTGAGTGGGTTTAGATCGAAATCAATCCTGCAGAATGCAGGTGATGAAAACAACAGCAAATGCCAAGCGATGAATCTCATTAATAACTAAACTTGGTGAATTCTGTCTGGAGTAGGTCTCCACACACACATTGTTATGGCGCTCAGTTGAATGGAACAATTCACACCATAACTGGAAGCCTTTGCCTCATGCCCCTCCCTCACTTCCTGATCTCACACACCTCACTCCCTCATACTCTCACCAATTGATGCGATTCCACAACCTGGGTGAAAGTTTGTCTTTCACCTGAACTTGTCGAACACATCATGCCCTTTTCGACCCACTGCTTGGCAGCTATCAATTTCGGGTCTATAGATGCTGTTCCCTCTCTGAGGAATACCGATTCCCAATGTCCTGTGGATCATGGGATGGAAAACATGTGAAGGCACCAACCATTTCCTTGTGAGAAATTCCATCTTGTGAGTGGGAGGCTTGAACGTCCAGGGCGAGAGTGATCATAGTTCACAAAGTTTTAACCCAAGCCGGCACTCTGCACAGTCCAGCAGCATCACGGAGAGCATGTCCACTGCTGGAGAGACAGAAACATTGCTGCCCATTAATGAGGAATGTACCCTCTTAACACTGAGCGGGGAATTAATCACCAGAAAGCCATGATAGATGGATGTAAACGATCGGTTCTGGAAAGTTGCATTTGTTGCATCAATTCAAAAGAAGAAATTATGATTTAACACATGTTGCTTTTGACAGTATCTGAGTTACAGTTTGGGTTCATAGGTTTTGCAACCGGGTAGCAAACAGTCAATGATTGTATAACTCTGATTTACAGACTGTTTCTAATGTTATATTGTAGGCTGCGTGTCCTTCACGCTGGGTATATATATGGGTCAGATAGATGTGATAAGAGATTGGATTCACATGTCGAATTGCGATAATTTGCCATCAGAGTTATGGTTGAAGGAGGTTGGGGGATTGTCCACTCAAAATTCTGTGGTATATGAACTATAGACAGGAGGTAATGTTGCTTTATTAATTCAGGTGTCAGCTACGGCAGGGAGGAGGGCTAAATTTAAGAAAATTAGTGGAAGAGTCGAAGAACAAAGAGGGTGCGTGATAAAGCATTAGAATGTAAGATTCGTTAAAACCCCACGGTAATTTATTGGTCTATCAAGGAGATGATTGTATCAAGGGAAAGAATATGAGCTATTCGGAATCAAGGAGGCAATCTGTGCACGCAGCCAGATAATATATTAAATACATACTTCATATCATTCTTCACGTTGTAGATAACAGATCGGAGGGTTGAAGAACACAGCAAAACAGGCAGCATCAGGAGGTTGAGAAGTCAACATTTTGGGTGTAACCTTTCATCAGGACAGTTTTGAGTGCAGGGGAGCTGCAGACAAAGGGGGTGGTGGGGGCATAGTGGTCAATTGGGGATAAATGAAGACGGGTAAAAGGTACGACCTGCTTGGATAGGTGAAGACAGTTGGAGGATACGACCTGGTTGGTCAGTGGGAGGAATGAATCGGTTTGCTGGCCTAGAGGAATGCAAGGGACAGGGAACGGCTGGGAAGGTAATCTTTGAGTGGGAATACAGATTAATTGAAATAGGAGAACTCAATGTTGTGTCCATTGGACTGTAGGCTGCCCAGGCAGAAGATGAAGTTTTGTTCTTCTAATTTGCGGTGTGGTTCATTGTTACAATGGAGGAGGACAAGGATGGGCATGTCGGAAAGGGAGTGCGGGGGCATTTGAAACAGGTGATGATTGGGTGTTCCAGTCGACCCTGCAGGCCTGGCTGACATGCGTGGTGAGCCGTTCCCAAAGTTTACGTTTGATCTCCCCAGTGTCGAGAAGATAAGGAAACACGAACGAACCCTCAATCATGGAACGAAAAATAGCAACAAAAGTGGAAAGAACTGCGCATGCTCCAGACCAAAACTGGTGTTTAATGTCACCGCTGACCAATAGGAGGCCAGGGTTTCCAAGGTAGAGGGCCGAGCAGTGTTGGCTGGTCCTCCAACTAGTCAGTTCGTGAGGGATTGACTGTACTAGACCACGTATCGCACTCAAGGGCAGCACAGTGTCACTGAGACCAAGGGGACAGGAACACTTGGAGTAGCAAACTACGGTGAGAGAAGAAATAATCAGCAGAAACCGGGAGGGAAATTGTGTTCGTATTGCTAAGAAGTTTTGCAAATCACAGTTCGGGTCAGAAAACACAGATTTCAAACTTACATGTTGCAGCAAACGGTAAAAAGCTTCCGATGGCGGAAGACCCGAATGACCACCAGCATCTTTCCTGGAGGCAATGATACGACGGACAAATGCGCGGCCGCCAACTTTGGGAGGAGCAAGTTGCAGCGGGATGCATGTGCATCCTTTCCCTGGCATGGAGTAACAGTCAAGATTTACATTGATTCGAGACTATGGATCTGGAAAAGCACAGCAGGTCAGCCAGCATCCGAGGAGAAGGAGAACCAACGTTTTGGGTATGAGCCTTTCACAAGGAATGAGGCGTTTGGGCGAAGGTTGCTGAGACATAAATGGGAGGGTGTGAGGCTGGGGGAAGATAGCTGTGAAGCCGATAGGTGGAAGTTGCTGGTGATATGTCAGAAGGGAGGTGGAGTTGATAGTTTGGAATAGAAATGGGCAGGTGGGACAGGTCAAAAGGGTCTTGCCGAGTTGGATCTGAGTGTCGGTGGCGAAATGGGGAAACTGATGAAATCCACGTTGATCTAGTGTGGTTGAAAAATTACAATGCAGAAGATAAGACAAACATCCTCCAGGCGTCGTGTGGCTAATGTTTGGCGATGTGGAGTCCCAAGACCTGCATGTGCTTGGCGGAATAGTAGGGGGAGTTAAAATCTTCAGCTCCAGAGCGAAGGGGTTGTTTATTAATGTTACTTCCACAGACCTTTTGGAAATGAATTTTCCACTGCAGCTGCTGCTCTCTTACTGGACGAACTTTTCCACAATATCTTTGACAGTCAAGAATTATTTCTTGTTGCGTCAGAAGAGTGCATTCTCCTTCCATTTCTGACTGTCAAATCTGCACAATGTTCTTTCCCTACTGTTCATTTTGCACACCTTCAAATATCAGCTGTGTGTGTCTCTCTCTCTTTCCATAGATACCAGTGATCAATGCCAAAGCCTGTTGCATATGAAAAAGGTGATGTTTGACATTCTTGTATTGATGTTGGGTATGTTGTGAAGATTCTCCCACTACGCATTTGGGGAGCAATATCATGTGGGAGCTGATCTGGAAGAAATCCGAATCAGTATTGATGATCGCGAATCTGAGCTACAAACATTGTGGCACATCCAGGAGGGGGTAATTTACCTATACGCTTTGTTTCAGGAAGCAGTCACAACCGATCAATTAAATAAATCAAATTCAGTCAATGATGAGGGACAACGGAGTGTGACTGTAAGTGAGGCAGATAGGGGGATACAGAGTTCCGGAATGGAGGAACGTCAGCGCTTGACCAACATGTGTGAGATTTTTGCTTCCTCAATAAATGAGGAAAATGACTGTGGTCAGGACGGTGCACCATGGTGCGGGAGACCATTCAAGAAGGTGGAACAAAATACATGTAGTTGTTATAGGGGATTCTGTAACTTGGGGAATAGATAGTATCATTTGTTTGTCGGATCGTTGCATGTGGTATTGCATGCTCGCTGCTCGGGTGCAGGACATCACTGATTTGAAAGGTTATTGGAGCCGGGGGGGTTGGGGTAGGATCGAAGTTATGTGGTTCACGTTGGCACTAACAACATCGGCAAGGCTAGGAAGGAGGATCAGTTTGGGGGCTATCAAGCTCGAGGAAGGAAATTGTAGAACAGATCCTCAAATATCATAATCTATGGGTTACTGCCCGAACCATGTGATAATTGGCATAGCGATAAGGAAATGAGGGTCGTAAACAGAGGCAAAGAGGTTGGTGTGGCAAAGAGGAATTCAATTTCATGGAATATTGACATCAGATCTGGAAGCAGAGGGATCTATACGAACGGGATTGTCTCCACCTGAACCGATCTGGAACCATTTTCCTAGCGACAAGGGTCACTAGGGCTTTAAACTTATGAGTCGGGGAGAGGAAAAGGAAAGCAATAGGGAATATGGAGTCAAGTAAAAATAAAAACAGCAGGTTAGCATGTGTGCAGGGTTTAAGTTCAAGACAAGCAAGAATGAAGCAGAAAGAAAGGATAACGTACGACATATGGCTCAAAATTTTGGAAATTATGAGAATAGGAAAATCAGCCTTAATGCGCTTTTCCTAAGTGCTCGTAGTCGTTGGAACAAAGCAGATGAATTAACGACACAAATCATTGTGAATGATTATGATGTGTTAATCATGACAGAGACATGGTTGCAGAGTTTTTAGGACTGGCAGGTAAACAGCCAAGGATTTACAACTTATCCAAAAGACAGAGAGATGGGCAGAGGGGGTGTTTTTGCCTTGTTAGTTAAGAATGAAATTAAATCTGTGGCATTGAACAACATCGTGTCAGATGCGTGTGTGGAGTTGCGGAACGACAAATGCAAAATAAAAGCTTAATGGAAGTTATGTGCAGACCTCCCAGTAGTGGTCAGTACCAGGGATGCAAGATGTGTCAGGAAATAGATAGGGCATGTCAGAAAGATAATGTCACTGTGATCATGAGTGACTTCGATATGAGTGGACTGCGTGAACAATGTTGCCTGTGGATCCAGAGAAAGTGAATTCATGGAATGCCTACAGGATGGCTTTTTGGAAATGGTTGTGATGAGGTGCAATAGCGACCATGGTATTCTGGACTTCGTCCTATGAAATAAGCCAGACGTTATTAAATGTCTTAAAGTAAGGGAACACTCAAGAGGCAACGATCATAACATAGTACAGTTCAGTCTACAGTTTGAAAAACAGAATGCAAAATCGGCTGTAATGGTGTTATAGTTAAATAAAGGTAATTACTGGGCATGTGAGGGGAACTGACAAAAAAATATTGGAAGCAGAGCCTAGTGGAGAAGACAGTAGAACTTAAATGACAGGAGTTTCTGGGTGAAATTGAGGACGCAGTTCAGAGTTTTCTGGGGAGTGGTTAGACAGCCATGGCTGACAATGGAAGTCAGGAAACGTATCAAAGAAAATGAGAGATTCTATAAAATGACCAAGATCACTGAGAAATCAGAAGATTGGGAAGACGACAAAAACAAACAGAGGATAACAAAGAGGAAAATAAGGAAGCAGGGATTGAAATATGAAGATAAGCTAGCCAGTAATATTAGAATTGAAAGTAAATGTTTCTTTCAATACCTAAGAAACAAACGAGAGGCAAAAGTAGAGATTGGGCAGGTCCGAATTGATGCAGGAAGCGTAGTGCTGGGAGATAAGGAAATAGCTGGAGGAATTTATAATTACTTGGTGCCATTCTTCACATTGGGAAACATGAGTACTATTTCAACAATTAAGAAGGATCAGGGGGCAGAGTTTACTATGGTAGCCATTACAAAAGAGAATGTGCGAGAAAAACTTAAAAAGGTGAAAAAATCGATGAATCTCCCGGTCCTGTTGGGCTACATCATCGAGTTCTGAGGTAGCTGGCTGAGGAAATAGCGGAAGCGCTGACTTTGATTTTTCAGAAGTCACTGGAGTCAGAGAAAGTCCCAGAAGATTGGAAAATCGCTGTTGCAACCGCCTTAATCAAGGAAGAATCAGGACAAAAAATCGAAAATTATAGGCGATTAGCTGAACCTCGGTCGTTGGTAAATCTCTAGAATCCAACATTAAGGAAGATCTTTCTAAATTCTAGAAAGTGCAGGGTCGGTTTGACTAAGTCCACATGATTTAGTAAGGGTAGGAAGTGCTTGACAAACCGTTAGAATTCGTTGACGAGGTAATAAGTAGGTTAGACAAGCGGAAACCCAGTGATTATTATCTATGTGGACTTCCAAAGACAGTTGATAAGATGCCTGACGGAACGCGGCTGAGTAAAGTGAGGGGCCATGGTGTTTGAAGTGAGCGACTGGCATGGATTACGGATTGGCTGTCTGACAGAAGGCAGAGATTTGGAAAAAAAAAATCCTTTTCGTAATGGCAGCTCATGACAAGTGGGGCCCAACAGGATTCAGCGTTGGGGCCTCAGCTGTTCACATTATACATTAATGATCTGGATGACGGGACTGGCGGCATTCTGGCGATGTTCACCGATGATACAAAGTTAGGTAAAGAGACAGGCAGGACTGAGGAGGTGGGGAGGTTGCAGAAACATTTAGACAGTTTAGCAGAGTGGACCAGGAATTGGCTGCTGAAAGTCAGCATGAACCACTGCGAGGTCTTGCACTTTGGAAAAAAACATACAGGCATTGACTATTTTTCAAATGGTGAAAAATTTCATAAAACCAAAGTACAAAGGGATCTGAGGTTCCTCGTCGAGGATTCTGTAAAGGTTGATTTACAGGTTGAGACCGTGATTGAGAAAGAAAATGTAATGTTTTCATTTATCTCAAGAGGGTTGGAATATTCAAGCAGCGACATCCTTCTGAGACATTATAATTCTCTAATTAGGGCCCATTTAGAATAGCTGAAAAATGTGTTGCTGGAGAAGCGCATCAGGCCAGGCAGCATCAAAGGAGCAGGAGAATTGATGTTTCAGGAATGAGGAGGGTGTGCCAAGCAGGCTAAAATAAAAGTTTGGGAGGAGGGACTTGGGGGAGGGGCATTGGGAATGCGATATTTGGAAGGAGGTTAAGGTGAGGGTGATAGGCCGGAGAGGGGGTGGGGGAGATGTCGGGAAGGAGATTGCAGGTCAAGAGGGCGGTGCTGAGTACGAGGGTTGGGACTGAGATAAGGTGGGGGACGTGAAATGACGAAGCTGGGTAAATCTGCATTCATCCCTTGTGGTTGGAGGTTTACTAGGCGGAAGTTGAAGCACTCTTCTTCCAGGCGTCGTGTTGCCATGGTCTCGCAATAGAGAGGCCAAGGACCTGGACGTCCTTGGCGGAGTGGGAGTTAAAGTATTCAGCCACGGGGAGGTTGCGTTGGTTGGTGCGGGTGTCCTAGAGGTGTTCTCTGAAACGTTCTGCAACTAGGTGGCCTGTCTCCACAATGTAGAGAAGGCCACATCGGTTGCAGCGGATGCAGTAAATGATGTGTGTGGAGGTGCAGGTGAATTTGTGACGGATATGGAAGGATCACTTGGGCCCTTGGAGGGAAGTGAGGGGGGAGGTGTGGGCGCAAGTTTTGCATTTCTTGCGGTTACAATGGAAGGTGCCGGGTGTGGTGGTTGTGTTGGTGGGGGGTGTGGACCTGACGAGGGAGTTGCGGAGGGAGTGGTCATTCCGGAACGCTGATAGGGGAGAGGAGGGATTGGTGAAACGTAAAGCAAGTACTGTCAGAATGAAATCGGAGGAAGAAATGGAATTTGTCACCCGAACAGAGGATAGTGAATTCCATGTTGCAAATGCTGACTTGAGAGAGGCAGTGATACAATGAATCTCGATTCGCAGGTCGACCATGAGTCACACGGCTAGAAACAAAGCGGAGAGAAAAATGCACAACTTCCCTGATGCATTTCGCAGTGGTTTGCCGTGTCAATGCACGGATTCAGAGTGTTTGCAGAAACAAGATCAGCAGCAATGAGTGTAGAGTAAATCAAAAGAACAGTAATGCAGTCAACCTTGGTTTCTGGAAATAATATTTGGAAATTGAGACTTACCAGGGACACCAATTATAGCCAGAAAGGACAATAAAAATACATATTAATGCAAAATGCATGATAGATCCTCAATGGTAATGAAATCCAATCATAATCTAAACAAAGAATACAAACTTAACAAGATAAACTCCAGGACATTACTGAAACATTCCAGTCGATTGATCTCTGATTCAGAAGTATTTTTTGGAACAATGCAGTCTATTGCTCTCAGATTCTGATCTACCGTTGGATCATTCTCGTCCAATATTCCCAGATTTTGGTCCATTATTGGAATATTCCATCCTATTTTTTCTCAGAATCTGATCTCTCTCTATCTGCTGATCTCTGTTAGTGTTTTTAATGATGCTCCCGCTCATACTATGGAATGACGCATTAAACGGAGCCCATTTATCATTAAAAAGATGGAAGCCCTCCACTGGAAGAATGAGACTCCGTGGACAATGACATTAATCAGAGTCACTGATCAAAGTTTTTTTAATCCCTTCCTACATAATTTTTCACTCCATAATTCAAGGTAACATTTTTGTGGTCTGGATCGAATGGATGAGGATTGTTGAAAGAAAGATCAGAGGTCCACCAATCTTTTAAATCTATCTTCTTTGATGTGCAAATAGTGCCACTACATTCCAGGGTTGTACGTGTCCCGCATTGTTTATAAAAGGAGACAGGGGTGCAATAACAGAGCAGGTGCATATATTACTGGTGGATAAATTTACAGGGACTACAAACCAGGAAATCAATACTCAATGGACGCTGATGTTTTGTAATGCTGCTCGTAGTTTCAAGTGCCTTGAACTGAAATCATTTCATCAACTTCAGACATCATTCAGAGTACAGAGACGACTACTTCCAAACGGAGGAATCAGTTCTATCTGCACGTGACTATTACAGAGGCATAGGAGAAGCTCATTCAGACTACAGTACCCGAATCCCAGCTTAAAGAAGTGGAAAGCTGGAATAATGGCATAGTTTGAAAAGAAAAAAAATGTAAAACTTAACGAAATTTTATGCAGCTGCAGATGTTAATGGGAGGACAGTTGGAGTACATTGTGTTGATGGTTATTCGGTAACTCAAAAGGGAGAGACAATCATCAGATACAGTTCACAGGCTGCTCATACCGCACGGATTGCTGTGTCATATAATGTCTCATTCACGTTTGTGAGGGACAGGAGAAGCTCAATCAGCCTCTCACTACTGTTGCAGAGGGACAGGAGGAGGCCATTGAACCACTTGAGCCTGGTACAGAGGGACAGTAGCTGACCATTCAGCGTCTAGGGCCTGATACACAGGGACAGGAGGAGGCCATCAGACACCTGGGTCAATTCCAGTGGGACAGGGGAGTCCATGCAGCCTCTCGAGCGGTTACCCAGGGATTGGTGGAGGACATTGAACTGTTCACGTCTGTCATCCAAAAACACAGCTAGTCAGCTTGCTTGCTTACTGATAGAGAGAAAAAAAGAACTGTGATCCATCATTCAGATTTTGATGCTGTTTCACAAAATCAGGAGCAAGTCCATAGAAGCTGTTAGGAATGTGAAGAGGCCATTTAGTCCCTCAGCAGCACGAGAGCACACAGCTATTGAAACTTGTTTGCTCGGGATAATGAAGACGAAATATATTTTCAAGAATTTGATACACAGGAACAGGAGGCAGTCATTCAACTGCTCGATACTGATATACAGGGAAATCTGGAAGCTAGTGAGCCACCAGGATCCTGTTACCCAGCAAGAAGAAAAGGCCACTCACTCCCCACCCGTACGGTCATGTGGGAGAGAAGGGCAATTGAGTATGACTAAGAGAAGTCTAAGAATTAGTTGACATTTCCATCATTTCTGACACCCCAACACCAGAAATATGTTTTCCATACCCACCCCTTCCTGTGTTCTGCAGACACCATTGCGTCCGTAAGTACCATTTTAGTTGGATACATCCATTCAACTCCTGGCAGATTTCCTTTCCCTCAAGAGATGCAAAACCTGCACCCCCATCTCACCCTCACCTGCATGCAAGGTCCCAAATGATCGTCCCAAATCCAACAGAGATTGGCCTGCACCTGCAGCACGTCCTCTACTCAGTCCGTTGTTTTTGGTGTGGATGCCTCTACATTGGGGAGACTACAATTCACATTGAAGAACTGGTTTCAGAGAACATTTCTGGGACACCGGCAGTAAAAAAAAACCCACCTTCCTATGGCCGAACAATTCAACTTGCTGTCCAATTCCGCCAAGGATGGAAAAGTTCTAGTCCTACTCCAATGCCAAACCCTAACCACCTGACGCCTGGTCAAAGGGCATCTCATCTTCCGTCTTGGGAACATACAATCACATGGTATCAATGCCGATCTCACCAGTTTTCTCATCTCCCTTCACTCTAACTTATCCCAGATCCAAACGTCCAACTAGCACCACCGTCTTGATAGTCCTACCAGTCAATCTACATTCCCACCTGACGGGCCGAACCTCTTCTTCGTCCGATCACCAGCCCTTCCCACCTTCATCTACCTATTGCATTCCCAGCTAACCTCTACAAGCCATATACCCTACCGTTTGCCTCTCAGCCCTTTTGGGGCCCCCACAGACCTGATGAAGTGATTATGCTCGAAACACCCACTCTCCTGCTCCTCGAATGCTGCCTGACCAACTGTGCTTTTCCAACACCACTCATTTTGAATCCGATGGAAAGAGTTAAACAATGACATGTTTTCAGGGGATCAACAGAAATTCAACGTTTGGTAGAAGATTTGTAGCTCGGGTGTTCGTTGTTGTGGTTCTGTTCGCCGAGCTGGGAATTTGTCTTGCAAACGTTTCGTCCCCTGTCTAAATGTCATCCTCAGTGCTTGGGAGCCTCCTGTGAAGCGCGTCTGTGTTGTTTCCTCCGGCATTTATAGTGGCCTGTCTCTGCCGCTTCCGGTTGTCAGTTCGAGCTGTCCGCAGTAGTGGCCGGTATATTGCGGCCAGGTCGATGTGTTTGTTGATAGAGTCTGTGGACGAGTGCCATAATGTCATACAGATTTACAGCGCAGTACAGGGCATTCAGCCCTCGATGTTGCGCCGACGAGTGGAACCAATTTGAAGACCATCTAAACTACACTAATCTATTCTCGTCCCTTTCCATATCCCATGATCATTTACAAGCCCTGAAGTTGTCGAGTAGACTACTGTTGCAGGCAATGTGCTGAACATCCCCAATACTCACTCAGTAAAGAAACGAACTCTCACATCTGTCCAATGCGCACGCGCGCACGCACACACACACACACACACACACACACACACACACACACACATATCCAGAGGGACCATGACTATCAAAATATCCGATTCTCCAAAGGAGATATCGAGGTCCCCATAGAAACGTTACATAAAAGAGCTGTTTCAAACCTGATCACGTCTTTTGTTTACACGAATTAAGAACAATCTCAGCTTACCCGAAATGCCGCCAATAACAGTCCTGGGCATTGAGCGCAGGAACCAGCTTAAAATGAATGACCTCCCACTCTCTCCCCCTACCGACAATTCCCCTGGAGTTCTAAAAAGGGAAGAACCCAGGGGAGAACACGAAACCCTCCTTCCCCAGATATTCTCTCGAACATTGTCCTGCACAGGGCAGAGGTGGAATATATTAAATGTGGGCAGTGGGCGGTGGTAGACAGGTTTGGGGGCGTGTGGTAGTAAGTGTTGGGGGCGAGCGAGGGCAGATGGTGGGCTGTGTTGGACGGGTTTGGGGGGCAGGTGGTGGGCCGTGTTGGACGGGCGATGGGCACTGCCTTAGGGGCACTTTGGGGGCGTTCATGGGGCGGTGTTGTTGGTGGGCAGTGGGTAGTGTTGTACGGGTTTGTGGGGCGGGTGTTGTGTGGTGCTGGGGTGGATGCAGGGGGGATTTAGGTGTCTTTGGGGCTGACGAGGAGCGGTGTTAGGGGCAGGCATACAAAGGTGTTGGACAGGAGTGGAGAACGGGCTGAGGGTCGAATGGGGGTCGATGTTGCGCGCAGGGGCGAGGTCCTTGACCGGTTTGGCGGGCGGGCAATGGGCGGTGTTGAACGGGTTTGCTGGACCGGTAGTGGGCGGTGCTAGAGGCGGTCAGGAGATCGGGTTGGATGGGGTTGGGGGACGAGCAGGGGGCGGTATTGTGGTAGCCTTGGGGATGATGTTGGTGGCGGGCATGTGGCGGTGTTGGAGGAGTTTCAGAGCGGGCGGGGTTGGAGTTGGACGGGATTTGGGGGTGGGCTGGAGCGACGTTTTTGGTTTGGTAAGGGGCGGGGTGTGGGTTTTGCACGCGGTTTGCTGTTGCCTAGTCTCCTGAATGGAGAACAGACTTTACAACCTCATCACCTCAGGAGATGTCCCACCCACAGCTTCCAACCTCATAGTCTGGGAACCACACAGTGCCCGGTTCTACCTCCTTGCCAAGATCCACAAGCCCGACCACCATGGCCGACCCATTGTCTCAGCATGCTCCTGCCCCACCGAAGTCATCTCTACCTACCGCGACACTGTCCTATCCAGGAACTCCCCACATTCGTTCGAGACACCACCCACGCCATCCACCTCCTCCAAGACTTGCGTTTCCCTGGCCTCCCACGCCTCATCTTCACCATGGATATCCAATCCCTCTACACCTTCATCCGCCATGACCAGGGCCTCCAATCCCTCCGTTGTTTCCTCTCCAGACGCCCCCAACAGTACCTTTCCACTGACACTCTCATTCGTTTGGCCGAACTGGTCCTCACCCTTAACAATTTCTGCTTTGAATCCTCCCACTTCCTCCAGACCAAAGGGGTAGCCATGGGCACACGTATGGGCCCCAGCTATGCCTGTCTCTTTGTTGGCTACGTACAGCAGTTGATCTTCCGTAATTACACCGGCCCCACTCCCCACCTCTTCCTCTGCTACATTGATGACTGCATTGGCGCCACCTCGTGCTCCCGCGAGGAGATTGAGCAATTCATTAACTTCACCAACACATTCCACCCTCACCGTAAATTTACCTGGACCATCTCTGACACCTCCCTCCCCTTCCTGGACCTCTCCATCTCCATTAATGACGACCGACATGACACTGACATTTTTTACAAACCCACCGACTCCCACAGCTACCTGGATTACACCTCTTCCCACTCTACCTCTTGCAAAAATGCCATCCCGTATTCTCAATTCCTCCACCTCTTCCGGATCTGCTCCCAGGAGGACCAGTTCCACCACAGAACACACTAAATGGCCTCCTTCTTTAGAGACCGCAATTTCCCTTCCCACGTGCTTAAAGATGCCCTCCAACGCATCTCGTCTACATCCCTCAGACCCCACCCCTCCAACCGTAACAAGGACAGAAAGCCCCTGGTGCTCCCCTTGCACCCGACCAACCTTCGCATAAACCAAATCATCGGCCGACATTTCCGCCACCTCCAAACAGACCCCACCAACAGGGATATATTTCCCTCCCCACCCCTTACCGCTTTCCGCAAAGACCGTTCCCTGCGCGACTACCTGGTCAGGTCCACGCCCCCAAACAACCCACCCTCCAATCCTGGCACTTTACCCAGCCACGCAGGAACAGTAAAACCTGCGCCCACACCTCCTCCCTCACCTAAATCCAAGACCCTAAAGGAGCCTTCCACATCCATTAAAGTTTTACTTGCACATTCACTAATATCATTTATTGTATCCGTTGGTCCCGATGCGGTCTCCTCTACATTGGGGAGACTGGGCGCCTCCTAGCAGAGCGCTTTAGGGAACATCTCCGGAACACACACACCAAACAACCACACCGCCCCGTGGCTCAACATTTCAACTCCCCCTCCCACTCTGCCGAGGACATGGAGGTCCGGGCCTCCTTCACCACCGCTCCCTCACCACCAGACGCCTGGAGGAAGAATGCCTCATCTTCCACCTCGGAACACTTCAACCCCAGGATCAATGTGTACTTCAACAGTTTCCTCATTTCCCCTTCCCCCACCTCACCCTAGTTGCAAACTTCCAGCTCAGTAACTGTCCCCATGACTTGTCCGGAGTTGTCCTACCTGCCTATCTCCTTTTCCACCTATCCACTCCACCCACTCCTCCTTAACCTATCACCTTAATCACCTCCCCCACTCACCCATTGTTCTCTATGCTACTTTCTCCCCACCCCCACCCTCCTCTAGCATATCTCTCCACGCTTTAGGCTCACTGCCTTTATTCCTGATGAAGGGCTTTTGCCCGAAACGTCGATTTCGGAGCTACTTGGATGCTGCCTGAACTGCTGTGATCTTCCAGCACCACTAATCCAGAATCTGGTTTCCAGCATCTGCAGTCATTTTTTCTTACCGAACACACTTTACAGACAACTCCGAGCCACCGGGGAGATGCATTGAATCAATAAAATCAGTAATAAATTATCCGAATATTAGAAGCATTCTCAATGTTGTTGTGTATGCATGTATCTGTTTACGTGTGTGTGTGTGTGTATATAGATAGATAGATAGATAGATAGATAGATAGATAGATAGATAGATAGATAGATAGATAGATAGATAGATAGATAGATAGATAGATAGATAGATAGATAGATAGATAGATAGATAGATAGATAGATAGATAGACAGATCGACAGATCGACAGATCGACAGATAGACAGATAGATAGATAGATAGATAGATAGATAGATAGATAGATAGATAGATAGATAGATAGATAGATAGATAGATAGATAGATAGATAGATAGATAGATAGATAGATAGATAGATAGATAGATAGATAGATAGATAGATAGAAAGATAGATAGAAAGATAGATAGATAGATATAGATATCACACACCACAATTTCAAACTATGTCCCCTCGTGCTATCCGTCGCCATCCGAGGAGAGACACTTTAAATGTCCAATCTATCCAAACCCCTGATTAACTTATATGTTTCAGTTGAGTCACATCTCAACCAACTTTACCCTAACTAAAGCAGCCTCAAGTCCTTCAGCCTTTCCTCATATCACCGTCCCTCCATTCAAGGTAATATCCCAGTAAATGTCCTCTGAACCCTTTCCAAACATTTCAAATTATGCCTCTAATGCAGTGACAAAAACTACACGCAATTCTACAAATGTGGCCGCACCAGAGTTTGTACAGCTGCAGGATGATCTCATGGTTCCGAAACTCAATCCCACTATCATAAAATCTAACACACCTTCTTAACAACCGTCTCAACCTGCGTGGCAACTTTCAAGAATCTATGCACCTGGACACCGAGATCTCCCGACTCATCCATCCTACCAAGTAGCTTACGATTAGACCAATACTTTCTATTCCTGTTCCTCCTTCCAACGTGAGTCATCGAACGTTTTTCAGCATTAAACTCCATTTTCCAAGTCTCAGCACAGCTCTGCAGCTTATCTATGTGTCGCTGTAACTTACAACATTCTTCATCAACACCTACTCCTCTACCCAACTCAGTGTCATCCGCAAATTTACTAAACCGTCCTGCTGTGCCTTCATCCATATCATTTGTGAAAGGGCTAAACGACAGTGGACCCAAAACAGATCCCTACAGTTACCTCGTAGTGACTGAACTCCAATTTGAATATTGCCATAAAACACCACCCGATGTTTACTTTCAGAGAGTTCATTTCTGATCCAGACTAATAAATCATCCTCAATGACATACATCCGCATTTTGTGCTATGGACAAGCGCGGGGAACCTTATCAAACGTACTACATAAATTCATATCCACCACATCAACCACTTTACCCTCATCGACCTCTTTGGCCACTTTCTCAACGAACACAGTAAAGATTGTATGGCACGACATACCCTTCACAATACCGTGCTGACTGTACCTAACCAACGCATTACTTTTTTAGATGATTATAAATCCTGTTTCTCACAACGCTGTCCAAAACTTTACCCACAACTCAAGTAAGGCTCAGAGGTCTATAACTTCCACCGTTGACTCTACTCCCCTTTCAGAACAAAGAAGGGGAGTAGAGACAAGGAGGATTTGCTTTCGTCCATTCTTCTGGTAATAGTCTTGGAGACAATGACGACATAAACATCAAAGCCAAAGTCTCAGCAATCTGCTCCTTTGGATAAGTCCTGTCCGGAGGAGGGGGCTTATCTATTTTTACAATTTGCAAAATTGATAACGTCTCCTGCTTATGTACCTCATTCCCGCCTAATTTAGCAATCTGTATCTCAGTATTCTGCGTGACCGCATTGTCGTTTTCAAGTGTGAATACTGACGAGATACACCACAACAACCGCTTTACACTCATGCACATGTTAGCTCACCTTCTCAGTGAACTCAGTAAGGTTTGTGAGGCACGACCGACCCCGAAAAAACCGTCTTGACTATTCACAATCAACGTATTGCCAGGAACAGCCCCTTGCTTCTTTTACCTCCTTGTTCCTCATCGCAGTAACGTGCTTGAGCTAAAAATAAACACATTCAGCTTTAGCACTCATGGAGGATTCCTGAGGAGGATTCTTTTGAATCTCCCCACTTTCTAAACCAAAGAGAGTTCAGCCAAATCTAACTGTTCCGGAAGTAATTCCATTGCTTGCAGCTTGTATTAGCAGATTAACTTCAGAAGCAGCATGACATTTGGGACAATCTCATTTTGTTTTTCTTCAGTTCAAGTAATATTTGAGCAGACATTATTTGAAGATGCTGGTGTTGGACTGATGTGTACAAATGTAAAAAAAAATGCAACAGTGAGTAATTGTCCAACAGATCTATTTAGAAACACTAGATTTTGGAACGCTGCTGCTTCACCACCTGATGAAGGAGCAGTGCTCCGAAATCTAGTGATTCCAAATAAAACGTTTGGACTGTAACATGATATTTTGTACAAAGTAAAAAAATCACTCAAAACCAGGTTATCGTCCAACGGGTTTCATGGAAAGCACACTAGCTTTCCGAGCGCCGCTCCTTCACAATCACCTGATGAAGGAGCGGCGCTCCGAAAGCCAGTGTGCTTTCTACTGAAATTGTTGTACTATAACCTGGTGTTGTATGATTTGTAACTTTGTACAACCCAGTCCAACACTGGCAGCTCCAAATCCTCACTATTGATGTTGTGTGACTTTTATATTTGGAGAGAGTTATTTCAAGTTAACACTAAAGAGAGTTTGTTTTTCAGTTTGTCAGTTAAGAGTGTGTTTGTGCGCACGTGCATGTGGGTGTGTTTAGAAAGGGAAACATCCATGTACAAATTTGCATATGCATATGGTTCGTCATGAGTCATTCATTATAGTTAACGTAACGTTGTTTGGTCACAAACTTGTTATTTTAGCAGATTTAAACAACTTGCCTGACCAAGTGTGAGACCTACATCATCAGCGATACGAATAACTGACTTACACCTAAAATGTCCTGTGTCCAGAGAAGTAATGGGACCAGAAAATGAAGCAATACCTTGAAAATCCAGGGGACTATGGACCGATGAGCATGAAGTCAGTGGTGGCTAAGTTGGGGAAGGGGATTCTGAGTGATAGGATTCACATTGTCAGCAAGAATTGTGTAGAATGACTCAACATGGCTTTATGATCTGGAATTCATGTCTCATTAACTTAATTGAGTATTTTGAAGAGGTGATAAAGAAGATTGAAGAAGGCAACGCTGCAGACATTGCCTACATGGACTTCCCCAAGGCGTTCGACAAGTGGACAGATCAGTAACTTTAGGTCACATGGAATCCGGGGACACACGTCGATTGGATTCAAAATTGCCCTGAAGATTAAAAAAACAGAATGATGGTGGAGCTTTGGTTCAAGACTGGAGCTCTTTGACCAGCGGTGTGGCACATGAATCACAGTGTCAGTGTCAGAGAGGTACACACCATGAAGCAGATTCTCGCGTCCAACTCGTCCATGCTGACCAGATGTCATGACCTAATGTAATCCCATTTTCCAACACTTCGCCCATATCTCTCTAAACGTTTCATATTCATATCCACATCTAGAAAGCTTTTGAATGCTGCAATTGTGCCGGTCTCCACCACTTCCTCTGAAGGATTAGTCACACACGCACATTTTCCCTCAGCTCGCGTTTATATCTGTGTCCTCTCACACTGAACCTATGCCCTCTTGTTCAGAAATTCTGCACCACATGGAAAACGACCATGTCACTTGTTTCTCTCCATACCCCACATAATGTTATGCATCTATATAAAGTCATCCCTCAGCCTCCGACTCTCCATGAAAACTGCCCAGCCGATTCCACCTCTCCCAATAGCTAAAATAATCCAACCCTGTCAATACCCTTTTGAATCTTTTCTGAACTATTTCAAGCTTCACAACATCCTTCTGATACGAAAGGGATCACGGTGAGCCTGACATCGCTGGTTGGAAAGTCGTTGGAGGGAATCCTGAGGGAGAGGTTTTGCATGTATTTGAAAATGCAAGGACTGATAAGTGAGAGTCAGTATGGCTGTGTGCGTGGAAAATCATGTCTAACGAACTTGATTGAGCTCTTTTCAAGAAGTAAAGAAGAATATTGTTGAGGGCAAGTGGTAGACATGACCTATGTGAACATCAGTAAGGCGTTCGACAGGACTGGTCATAGTACACTGGTTAGCAAAATTAGATCGCATGAAATACATTGACAACTAGCAATTTAGACACAGAACAGGCTCGAAGACAAAAGATAGAGGTTGGTGGTGGAGAGTTGCTTTTCAGAATGCAAGTCTTCGACCAGTTGTGCGCCACAAGGATCGGTGCAGGGTCCACTACCTTCGTCAGATATATAAGTGATTTGGATGTAAACATAGGAGGTATGCTTAGTAAGTTTGCAGATGACGCCACAATTGGAGGTGGAGTGGACAACAAAGAATGTTGCTTCACATTCCAATGAGATCAGTTCTGACTCCACTGAATTTCATCATTTGCAAAAGGATTGCATATCACTATCTTAGGCAGTAAGTTTGCAGATGTCATCAAAAGATTGATTAGTGAATAATGACGAGGAATATCTCCAGGTACATCGCGACCTTATCAGATGGGCCAATGGGTAAAGGAGTGACAGTTGGAGTTAACCAAAGATGCATATGTCGTTTTGCATTTTGGTGAGGTAAAGCAGGACGGGGCTTAGATAATTAATGGTAACGTTAATGGTGAGTGTTTCCGAAGAAAGAGACATGGTGCATAGTTGCTTGAAAGTGGAGTCGCAGGTAGAAAGGGTTGTCAAGACCAGGTTTAGCACCTTTGACATAATTCGTCAGAATATTGAGTCTCGGAGTTAGGGTGGCGAGTTGCTCCTGCAGAAGATTTTCGTGAGGTCACTTTTTTAACACTTTAGTATGATCTGAAAAGAAAGGATGTTGTTAAAATTAACTGGTTACAGAAATGATTTGAAAAAATGTTCCAGGAGTGGAGGATTTGAGCTACAGAGAGAGGCTGAATCAATTGAGGTTTTTTTTCTGCTTGAGGGTCTGAGGCTGATGAGACAAAATAGACTATTATGAAATTATGAGAGGCATAGATAGCATGAATGCTCAAGGTTTTTTTTAACCCGGGACTGGGGAGTACAAAACAAGAGAGTGTACGATAAGGATGAGTGGGAAGAGGTTTAGAGGGTATCATGGGACTACTTTATTTCACGCCGTGTGTGGTGTGTGCACGGAATGTGCTATCAGAAGAGGTAATGAAGGTTATTACAACTATCGTTTAAAATACATTGGCATAATACAAAAATTTGAAGCGTTTATACGGATATGAGCCGAATGCATGTAAATAGGAGAAGATCAGATGTGGATATCTGGTCAGCGGGGGCAAGTGTGAGAAAAAGACTATTACCGTGCTGTTCCACTCTCTCCTTCTACAAGAGTGATGAGGAGAATTTCTAAAAGATCCTTTTTAATGTGAGTTATATATGACAGATGTTTGTGCTAGCCTGTCTGTTTGGGTTTATTCAAAGCTGAGTTAAATATTTGATAGAGAAGTGAGTCATGGATCATGGGATATAGATAGGAAAGTCGGGCTGAGAGCAGAACCAGCTCAACAACGATCTGAGTGCCCCGTGGACAATGCTCAAAGTGTCCCACTTCTGCTCCTCAGTCCTGTGTTCCTACATTCCATTCAGCTCACTAAACCAGTTGGACGGGAGCAGTTAGAGGCCACTGACACCTCTAACCAGGTGCATAGAAATATGGTAGACCATTCAACCCTTCAAGACTGTCACATATGGTTCGGGGACATTTCTAAAATGTCATTGGAAAATCCTCGCTGGTAGGAAAGAGGCTCCTTCACACTCATTCCTACTTCAGACACATCAATATGCTTTATATGAATTAGAAGATCCATTGGATCCTTGAGGCACAATGCTGGGCACAAACCTGCAGACCGAAAAAAACAGCCCTCAACAACCTCCGACCTCTCTTACCTTTGAGCCAATTACATTCTGCTGTCCCTGGAGTCCATGTCATCTAACCATGCTAACCGGTTTACCATGAAGAACCTTGTCGACTGCCTTACTGAAGTCCATGCAACCAACCTGCACTGCAGTGCATTCGTCAATCTTCTTCATACTTTTTTTCAAACAAACTCAATTAATGAGACATGATTTCCATACACAAAGCCATTTTGACTGTCCCTAAATCATAATATCCCCAATTCAGACTGCATCGACTCCACCTCCTGCTTCCACGAGGAGATTGAACAGTTCATCAACTTCACCAACACATTCCACCTCGTCCTTAAATTCATCTGGGCCATCCCAGACACATCCCTCCCCTTGCTGTACCTTTCCATCTCCATCAACCGTGATTGACTCAACACCGACAGCCTCCAAAACCCAACAATTTCCATAGCTACCTTGACTACACATCCTCCTACCCTATCTTCTGGAAAAATGCTCTCCCTTATTCCCGTTTCCTCGAGCTCCGCCGCATCTGCTCAGAAGAGCACCGAGTACACAGCTGAACACACCAGATGGCTTCCTTCTGTAAAGATCTCAATTTCCCCTCACACATTTTTGATTATGCCCTCTAGCGCATCTCATTCCGTTCCCCAACTTCCGTCCTTGAACCCCACACTTCCAACTCCAAGAAGGACAGGTTGTTGCAACCTAACCTTACAACCCACCTAACCAAGCTCCGTAAGCATTGCATCATACTCTGCCATTACCACCACCGACATAATTTCCCCACGACCAGAGATAGGTTTCCCTCCCCACCCAGATTCATTTTCCACAAAGAAACTTCCCTCCGCGATTCCCTCGGCAGGTCCACGCCCCCACCAACCCACCATCCCCTCCTGGCACCTTTCCTTGCCACTTCAGAAATTGCAAAACCTGGGCTCACATCTCACACCCATCACCCCTGTACAAGGCCCTAAAAGAGCCTTACACATCAATCAAAAGTTCACCTGCACATCTCGACATGAAATTACCATTATTTGTTGCTCCCAATTTGACGTCCACCGTATTGGGAAGAAAGGACATATACTCGTAGAATGCTTCAGAGAACATCTCCAGAACACCCGCACCAAAAAACCCCACCATCCTGTGGCAGAGAAATTCAACTCCTTTCCCACCCCGCCAAGGACATCAAGACACTTGGCGTCCTCCATCTCTACTCCCTAGCCACAAACCCGCTGGAGAAAGATCACCTTATCTTCCCTCTCGGGACCCTGAAACCCCATGTCATCAATGTGGATTTCACCAGTTTCTTCATTTACCCTTCCCCTACCTTATCCCAGATACAACCTTGCAACTCTGCACCGCCCTCATGATCGATCCCACCTGTCCATGTTCCTTCCCAACCTATCTGCTCTAAACTCCCCTCTGAACTATTAGCATTACCCCTACTTCCAACAAGCTATCATACTCTCAGCCACCTTCCATGAGTCCCACCCCTCCCATTTATCTCTCCACAAGGTGAGCACCTAGCCAAATTCGTGATGGAAGGTTTTTGCCAAAACCATTAATTGTCCTGCTCCACAAATACTGTCGGATTTACAGCACCACACTCTCGACTCTCATCTCCAGCATCTTCTATACTCACTATCGCCTATCCCTAAATCCGGCCTTTCCATTCCGAATTACGGTAAATCGTGTCCCTCAGAATCCCTTCCAAAACGTCACATGCTACTGACATCAGACTTACCAGTCAATAGATTTCTGGCTTTTCCTTACCACCTTTCTGAAACCATGGCATAATATGAATCATCTCTCAGTCATCCAGAATCAAACCTATACTGATCATGATACAACTATCTCTGCAAAGGAAGTAACAATCACTTCCCCAGATTGCCACAGAGTTCTCAGGTGAACATAATCTTATCCCAGGGATATATCCATGATTATGTATTTGTTAGACTCCCAGCTATTCCTCTTCTGAAATGTGGACACTGTTCAAGACATCACGATTTATTTTCCAAAGTTGTCTTGCTTCCATATTCTTCTGCACAGTAATTATCTTCTGCAAGGTATTCATTTATTTTCTCATCCATCTCCTGTGTTTTCACAAATGAATGGCCTTGCTGATCCTTAAGGGGCAATGTTTTCTTCGAAGTTACTCTTTGGACCTTAATTTAATTAGAACGTAAAACATAGAATATTACAGCGCAGAACAGGCCCTTTGGCCCACGATGTTGTGCCGAAGTTTAATCCTAATGTAAAATGTTGTAACCTAACGTGCGCACCCCTCAACTCACTGCTGTCCTTGTGTATGTCCAGCAGTCGCTTAAATGTCCCCAATGACTGCTTCCCCCACCACAGCCGGCAACGCATTCCATGCATTCACAACTCTCTGTGTAAAGAGCAGACATCTGACGTCTCCTTTATATCTTCCTCCTGATATCTTCAAACTATGCCTTCTCGTACCAGTCAATGCGACCCTGGGGAAAAGTCTCTGGCTATTGACTCTATCTATTCCTCTCATTATTTTGTACACCTCGATCAGGTCTCCTCTCTCCTTCCTTCTCTGCAGAGAGAAAAGACCGAGCTTATTCATCCTTTCTTCATAAGGCAAGCACTCCAGTCTAGGCAGCATTCTGGTAAACCTTCTTTGCACCCTCTCCACAGCTTCTGTATATTTCCTATAGTAGGGCGACCAGAAGTGGACATAATATTCCAACTGTGGTCTCACCAGGGACTTGTAGAGCTGCAGCAAAACCTCGTGGCTCTTAAACTCGATCCCACTGTTAATGAAAGCCAAAACATCATATGCTTTCTTAACAATCCTATCCAATGGGTGGCAACTTTGAGGGATCTATGCACTTCCACATCCAGATCCCTCTGTTCCTCCACACTGCCAAGAATCATCTCTTTAATCCTATGTTCTGCATTCGAGGTCGACCTTTCCAAAATGAATCACGTCACATGTATCCAGGTTTAACTCCACCTGCCATTTATCAGCCTAGCTCTGTATCCTGTCTATATCGTGCTGAAGCCTGCAGTAGCCCTCAATACTATCGACGACACCTCCAACCTTTGCGTCATCTGCAAATTTACTGAACCACCCCTCAACCTCCTCATCCAAGCCATTTATCAAAATTACAAAGGATCAACGGGCCAAGAACAGAGCCCCGCGGGACGCCATCAACATTGTCCTCCAGGCAGCACACTTTCCATCTGCAACCACTCTCTGCCTTCAGTCAGCCAGCCAATTCGGAATCCAGATAGCCAAATCTCCCTGTATCGAATACCTCCTGACTTTATAAATGAGCCTACCATGGGGAACACTAACATATGCCTTGCTGAAGTCCATATACACCACATCCACTGCAGGACCGTTGTCGAGCTGTCTCGACATCTCCTCAAAAAACTCAATAAGATTTGTGAGGCATGACCTGCCTTTCACAAAGTCATGCTGACTGTCTTTCATTACGCTATGTTTTGCAAATAGTCATAAATCCTATCCCTCATAATACTTTCTAAAACTTTGCTGACCACAGATGTTAGACTGACTGGTCTGTAATTGACAGGGATTTTCTCTATTACGCCTCTTGAAAAGAGGAACAACATTCGCCTCCTTCCAATCCACCAGAACGATTCCTGTGGAGGGTGAGGAGGCAAATATCCTCGCCAGCGGCTTAGCAACGTCCTTTCTCGCTTCTCGGAGCAGAGGATAAATCTGGTCTGGCCCTGCGGACATATCAAAGAACAAAGAAGATTCACAGCTCAGGAACAGGCTCTTCGGCCCTCCAAGCCTGAGCTGATCCAAACGTCCTGTCTAAACCCGTCGCCCAATTCCTAAGCATCTGTATCCCTCTACTCCCCACCGAGTCATACATTTATCCAGATGTATCTTAACTGAATCTGTCTTGGCTGCCTCTACCACCTCTGCTGGCAACGCATTCCAAACGCCCACGACCCGCTGTGTGAAGTACTTGCCGTGTGTATCCCTCTTAAACTTTCCACCTCTCACCTTGAAAGCGTGACCTCTAGTTATTGAATCCTTCAGCCTAGGAAATCGTTTGTCCCTATCCACCGTCTCCATACCCTTCATGATTTCATAAACCTCAATCAGGTCCACCCTGAATCTCCTTTTTGCTCATGAAAATAAACCTAAACTTCTCAACCTTTCTTCATAGCTAGCACCTTCCATACCAGACAACATCCACGTAAACCTTCTCTGCACCTCTCCAAAGCGTCCACATCCTTTTGGTAATGTGGTGACCAGAACTGTACACAGTATTCTAAACGCGGCCGAACCATAATCTTGTTCAATGTTAACATGACTTGCCAGGGTCTTATACTCAATGCCCCGTCCAATGAAGGCAAGCATACTATATGCCTTCTTGATCATGCTATCCACCTGTGCAGGGACCTACACTCCCAGATCTCTCTGCCCATTAACTTTTCCCAAGCTCTTCCATTCATTGTTAATGTTTTCCAAACTTTCTAGCAAATCAATTTCATCAACCTTGATCTCGTCAAGACTGTATCCCAGCTCCTCTAAGTTTTCATTTACAACAAGTTCCCTTTCCTTGGTGAAAACCGAAGCATAAAGCTCATTTAAGGCTTCCCCTAAATGCTCACTCTCCACGTACAAGTTCTCTACGCTATTCCTGATCGGCCCTAACTTCTCCCTGATCATTCTCTTATTCCTCACGTATGAGTCAAGTGCCTTTGGGTTCTCCTGAAACCTTCTTGCCAAGCCTTTTTCGCGCCCCCTCCTGACTCTCGTCAATCCGTTTCTGAGTTCCTTTCTAGCAAGCCTGTAATTCTCTAAAGCTGTGCTCGATCCTTGCTTCCTCCCACCCACACTGACTCAGTAGAGAGACATCCCTCAACAACCTTCGTTTCTGTAGCAGTTATGCATTCTGTGATTAGAAATGCGAGAACCCCTCCTTTTTTTTACCACCCTTTTTGTTCTTTTTAAAGTTCTAAACCCTGGAATATCAAGCAGTCATGCCTGCCCCTGTGAAATCTCCGATATGGCCACAATATCATAGACCTAAATATAGATCCATGTACTAAGTTCGTCACTCTTATTTCGGACACTCCTTGTATTAAAACAGACACACTTTAACCGATCCCTTTGTTTCATCGCGTGAGAAACCTTCCTGACAGATTCAATACATCCTATCGTTATCCTGTCTGCAACTGACTCCCTTTCAGACATGTGGCTCTGATTTCCACCTCCCTGCCACTAGTTAAAACCGTCCAGTATCACACAAGCAAATCTCCCACCCTGGTCATTTGTTTCCCTCCAGTTCAGGTGCAAACCATCCTTCATGTATAGATCCTACCTTCCCCAGAAGGTATCCTAATAGTCTAGGTATCTGAATCATACCCTCCTGCACCAGCCTCACAGCCACGTGTTCAATTGCATTCGATGACTGTTCGTCATCTCACTATCTCGTGGCACTGTTTGCAAACCGGTAGCAAACCGAGAATCTCTAGATTCTCCCTGAACCTGTCTGCCGAAGATTCCTCATGTCCCCATGTTGACCATCTCTTTTCCCTCTTAATGGTATCCCACTGCCATCGTACTCCTTGATTGATTCAGTCGATTCTTGCCATCTGTAGCTATCATAAGACCATAAGACGATAAGACATAGGAGTGGAAGTAAGGCCATTCGGCCCATCGAGTCCACTCCGCCATTCAATCATGGCTGATGCGCATTTCAGCTCCACTTGCCAGCGTTCTCCCCGTAGCCCTTAATTCCTCTAGACAACAAGAACCTATCAATCTCGGCCTTGAAGACATTTAGCGTCCCGGCTTCCACTGCACTCCGTGGCAATGAATTCCACAGGCCCACCACTCTCTGGCTGAAGAAATGTCTCCGCATTTCCGTTCTGAAATGACCCCCTCTAATTCTAAGGCTGTGTCCACGGGTCCTAGTCTCCTCGCCTAACAGAAACAATTTTCTAGCATCCACCTTTTCAAAGCCATGTATTATTTTGTACATCTCTATTAGATCTCCCCTTAATCTTCTAAACTCCAACGAATACAATCCCAGTATCCTCAGCCGTTCCTCATATGCTAGACCTGTCATTCCAGGGATCATCCGTGTGAATCTCCGCTGGACACGTTCCAGTGCCAGTATGTCCTTCCTGAGGTGTGGGGACCAAAACTGGACACAGTACTCCAAATGGGGCCTAACCAGAGCTTTATAAAGTCTTAGTAGTACATCTCTGCTTTTATATTCCAACCCTCTTGAGATAAGAGACAACATCGCATTCGCTTTCTTAATCACAGACTCAACCTGCATGTTTACCTTTAGAGAATCCTCGACTAGCACTCCCAGATCCCTTTGTGCTTTGGCTTTATTAAGTTTCTCACCATTTAGAAAGTAGTCCATTCCTATATTCTTTTTGCCAAAGTGCAAGACCTCGCACTTGCTCACGTTAAATTCCATCAGCCATTTCCTGGACCACTCTCCCAACCTGTCTAGATCCTTCTGTAGCCTCCCAACTTCCTCAGTACTACCTACCTGTCTACCTAACTTTGTATCATCGGCAAACTTCGCTAGAATGCCCCCGGTTCCCTCATCCAAATCATTAATATATAATGCGAACAGCTGTGGCCCCAGCACCGAACCCTGCGGGACACCGCTCGTCACCGGCTGCCATTCTGAAAAAGAACCTTTTATCCCAACTCTCTGCCTTCTGTTAGATAGCCAATCCTCAATCCATCCCAGCAGCTCACCTGGAACACCATGGGCCCTCACCTTGCTCAGCAGTCTCCCGTGTGGCACCTTATCAAAGGCCTTTTGAAAGTCCAGATAGACCACATCCACTGGGTTCCCCTGGTCTAACCTACTTGTTACCTCTTCAAAAAATTCCAACAGGTTTGTCAGGCATGACCTTCCTTTACTAAATCCATGTTGACTTGTTCTAATCAGACTCTGCTCTTCCAAGAATTTAGAAACCTCATCCTTAATGATGGATTCTAGAATTTTACCTCATCCTTAATGATGGATTCTAGAATTTTACCAACAACCGAGGTTAAGCTGATTGGCCTATAATTTTCCATCTTTTGCCTTGATCCTTTCTTGAACAAGGGGGTTACTACAGCCATCTTCCAATCGTCCGGGACCTTTCCTGACTCCAGTGACTCTTGAAAGATCTCAACCAATGCCTCTGCTATTTCCTCAGCAACCTCTCTCAGAACTCTAGGGTGTATCCCATCGGGGCCAGGAGATTTATCAATTTTAAGACTTTTTAACTTTTCTAGCACTATCTCTTTCGTAATGGCAACCATACTCAACTCAGCCCCGTGACACCCTTTAATTTTTGGGATATTACTCCTGTCTTCCACTGTGAAAACTGACGCAAAGTACTTGTTAAGTTCTCCTGCTATTTCCTTATCTCCCATGACTAGGCTCCCTGCATCAGTTTGAAGTGGCCCAATGTCATATGCTCCCTTCCGTTTTTTGACCAGATTCAGGAACAGAAACAGACTGTTGCTACACTCTGAAATCTCATTAGTCAAGCCCTACCAGTTTCCTGTCACGAGCTTCTCGCAAGCAGCATTTCAAAGTGCGTGTGTAAAATGATCAAAATTGGTATCATTCAGATGAGAATATTAGCATCTGTATCAGTTCTCCATAAATACTTTGGAACTATTAGTTCCTGCATAACAGGCTCAAAAGCATTTGTCGCTTTGTAACAGGCTCAAAGGACTGAATGACCTCCTCTTGTCCATCTGAGACAGGTAGATGAGAAGGGAGAGAATTGTTTTCTCCTGTCCATGACCAGCACTCTCAGTACTCTGAATGACGTCCCGAGCTAAGGGAAGGATTTGACAACAGGATACTGAAAACTGGAAGTAGATGACACAATGTCAATGAACAATAAATATTTTTACCCAGTTTCATTGTCTCTAGAATATACCCCACCAAGCATCTTTTGCAGCTGGTCTGCTATTTCTCCCCGTCTCCTGTTGTACACAGGGTGAGACATATAGAACCCTACGTTAATCTGGCAAAACTTCCACATACAGGAAGGAATAAAAATAAAAACATTGAAAGGTTTATGGTCCATCCTTCAGCAACACTCATCCATTCATCCACACTGAGTCAATGTTGCTTTTTATTATGATTTCAAAAGTGATGGAAGGAAGGTGTTAACTGAACTTGTTTGTTAAGTGACTATCACTAATGTTAGTCTCCATGGATTATAAATATCCCAGTGGAGGGTTTCCATGTTTAATGATAAATGAGCTCTTTTCAATGTGTTATCCCATTATATGAGCAGGAGCATCACTGAGAGCGCTAACAGAGATCAGCAACTCCAGAGAGATGGGGAGTAGAGATCAGGATCTGGGAGCATTTGACTGGAAATTCCCATCAATGGGCAGGAGTTTATCCAATTATATTTTGTTTCTTTCTATATATAGTGATTGGATATCATTACCACGGCAGATCGAATATGCACTTTTGATTATTCAATATTTTTATTACCCAATCCTGTCCATCATTGGTGTACCTGGTAAGTCCCACTGTTCATACATTAATTCTGTAACATGTGTTGGTTGTAACGCTGTTCTTTTCATTGATTCTCCACTCCTTGCCACAGTTCTTGTTCCTGCTGAGACTCAGAACCCAGACATTCTATTTGACTATATCAGTGAACTTGTTAATTCACTCTTTCTGTCTTTCGTTTTGACAGTGTCGCTCGTGCGTCTCCATATTGACCTGCTCAAATTCAGCAATGAACCACGATTGATTGCATCACTGCCCTTGTTATTTAACTGTTGGGAGCATGGAAATCACTATTTTCTGTTCTGGTAACAAACTCCATTTCATTCCTCTGACTCCACACTAACCCTGCCCAATATCTGAGGCTGAAAGAGACGAATCATAGCTGCAGTGATCCCTTTATCAATTAACTGATTCCTGACATCATAACCTGGCCATTCCTAACTGCTGATACATTCAGAATATACTTCACTAACTCATCCCATCTGCTAATTGAACCTTGAGCTTTGTACTGCAGTCTGAATGATACCAAAAATCTGCTGCTAAACACTCCAAGCTTTCAATGCGCAGAAGCAAATCTGATTTGAAAGTCAATGGTTCGTGTCCGAACTTACACCAAAATCACATCCATCCACCATTCGTGCGCACACTGAACAATATTGTCATTGGGTCTGGCAGTGTATTTATTTTAATATTCTCAAGCATGTCATTAAATATGTCCATGTAACGTCCCTCAGTCTCTCTCTGTCCATTCTCCAAACCCCTGCCAGATGTTCATATTGAACTTGATTTCCTCCATGCCTTTTCTCTCTCAAGCAATGATTTTCACATCTAACACGTCCTGGAAACGTACACACGTGCACAGAATATCTCCCTCGCCTTGTGCTGATGCATGGAGATATAGAGAAATAAACTTGTGGCATCACGGTTTACTGTCTCTGTCTTCCCAAGCTCGGCAGTTACCGAGTGCAGGTGCAGCAGCAGGAATGTTTCTGTGAGGGAGGGTCAGAATTGGACGTAATAAACCACTTCAGCTGATCCTACTTTCTTAAAAAAAATCATATTCTCAGTGTTATTATTGGACCCAACAAGGTCAACCTACTCCAGTTAGTTCCACTCCAGTGTTTTCGTTCCTCCAGGTTTTCACATTATTTTCTTCGATCATCAAGTGCCTGCTTCTATATTAAATGTGCTTCTCCCTCTGTATCTTTACCAGTCCTTGGTTTTTGGCTCGCTAGTGTATCGAGTGCTGGTATTGTGAAACTCAGAAACAATGAAATTGTGTGTCAGACTGTTGTTCGTTTCCTGGTGTGTCACAAGTGGTACTCCATGTTGGACGGGCTCTCAGAAGCTATGACTCACGTCTTTGAAACTTGTCTATGCCTGACCAGTGAACACCTCTGTGTGACTCCCACAGCTATTCGTGCGGTCAGGAGCACGAGTAAGCTCCTCTCATGTTTTTGCAAAGGGCCAGATATCTAACTTGTAGTTGAAGGAGTGCTTACTAACTCATGTTATTGAAAGGTTAGTGGATGCTCTGGGAATGGTTTGTGTTGTGAGCTGCCTCAGAGATTCAGCGAGACCTGAGGCTGCGGTAACCCAACTCTGGATGGAGCATGTGGACTGCAGTTACTGCATCTGGGTATGAAGCATGAACAACATATGAAGTACAGGCTGCAGAAAAGGGAATCGCTGAAACCAATGAGTGAGTGTGCGTGGTGGAAGAGGTCCTGCCGTGTCTGTCTGTGTCTTAACCTGAACAGACATACACACACATACACATGCACATGCAAACAGACGCACAAATATACACACTCTCACTCAATGTCCCCTTGCATACATGCACAGACACACACACAATCCCAACTCTCTCCCCTCCCACACACTCATACATTCTCTTCCGTTCCAACACAGACACTCACGTTCATGCACACACTGTGCACATTCCCACACACTTTTCCCCAATATACATGCACAGACATACCAACACACATGAGGGCTGAACTTTCATTTTCAGATTTGTATTTATGGTTAGATTCTATTTGGTTCACGACCTATGCAATTTGTAGACAATCAACAATGTGGCATTTTATAAACTCCAACGTTGGAAATAAAACAAATCTGACTCCCGCTTAAGGCACAGGCAGATTCCAAACACCACCTCACACCTGAAATCCTTGTCTGACCGGAGGTGTTACTTCCTTTTCATCGATAACACCTTAACTTATTTCCAGGCAGAGACTTGAAATACGTTGTAGAATTTGCATATTAATTAACGAAAATATGAACATCCATTGTAACTGATTAAAGATTTAAGAGGCATCTTGGGTGTTTTCAATTCGTTCGCTTGAGTTGTACGAACTTTTGATCATTTCCTTCGAAATTAGTAGCGCTCAGAAAACTCTTGCTTTCAGAAAAACCGGGTGCGCTTTCAGCTGGTGTCGTGTGAGTTTCACATTGCCGAAAAGATTTCAACATCAGTACATAATATCATTATTTTCGTAGGTTCGCCAATCCTCTCGCCAAGCAAATATTTTTTCCTCACCCCAGCTGGTCCTCTCTTGCATGTTAATCTTCTGTGTGACACGTTATGCAATATTTCCGGAAGTACAGGTATATAACAGCCATAGAACCGCCTTTATCCACATTGTCTCGCACATACTAAAAAAAATTCAAGCAAATCATTCATAAAATCCTTCAACACAAAATCACGTTGACTGTGATGTATCGTAGTTTGACTTTGAAAATCTCTTGTTATCGATTCTAACAGATTGACTTTAAATTCAATAGTTTCATCACAACTTTTCATTCTCTTCTGAAGCTCGTTATTCTTTGTTTTTCCCTTTCTATAATGTGCATTCCCTTTGAATTCCCGTAACAGGGACAAGGCTCTTAAGGATCTGCTGTGATTACTATGCAAGAGGCACGAATTACTGAATTGAATCATTCTGTTCCTGGTTTGCACACTCGATGGGCTTAATGTCCTTTTGGTACTCCTACCTTGTACTCTCAATGGCTTCAATGTCGTGCTGCTTTTCTTGACCAAGCCATCCAAGTTCTGAATATGCTCCGAGTGTTGCTGGAGAGAGGTTTTGACACTTATGGAATCTTAGTGCCGAGATGCAACAGTGGGTAGCTCAGTGGTTAGCACTTCTACCTCACAGCACCATGAATCAGAGATTAAATCCAGCCTCCAGTGACGGCCTGTGTGGAATTAGAACGTTCTCTCCGTGTGTTCGCAGGTTTCAGCAGGGCAATTCAGTTTCGCTCACAGTCCCAAGATGTCCAAGTTAGGTGCATTGGCCATGGAAAACAGATGGTTGCCGAGTTAGAGTGAAGGAGATAAGGTGGGTTTGGGTGGATGGTCTTCAGAGAAGTGGTGTGGAGTTGATGGGTCAAATGGCCTGCATCCACCCAGTAGGGATCCTATGATGCTATGATTTGTTGCAGAAATCAGTTGAGGAAACAAGCTGTGAATTAATTTCAATCTCCTTTCCTCAATGAGGAGTTTAAATCTGTCCACACTACTCAAGATGTGATCGAACGAAGATCCTATAGAGCAGCGGTATCACTTTATCTGCCGGCTGTCAGGTTCGTACCCTGGTTGGAGCGGTTTCAGCTGTCCACAGGAATCTACAGCAACATCTCTATCCACCAGCACTGCTGGGGGGGAGAACGAATGAAATTGTCACAAGAACACTTGAGTAGCACAAGTAAAATGTGTCGAGATGATATTACTGTTGAGATATGCCTCGCCAAACATCTTTCTTGAATCAACTCTTAATCTCTTTAACGATATGTTGAGCAGCGATCTAGAGATCACGCAGTATTGGAATGGGTGCAATGTGATCAGAAGAGCTAAATGAAAACCATGGAGTAAGGGAGCTTTTTACATAGTATTGAATTGTGCATGACGTCTGAATACAACCCAGTCTTTTTTTGTTACATAATGAGTGTATGCCTGGATCATGCAAACCACGAAGGTAAGAGGAACAAATTGGCTTCAGTGAACTGGAGAAGTACATGAACGTGATGTAACGGATGGCAGGCAATGTATGTTATTCATAGAAATACTGTGAAGTGTACAATATACATATATCCCTCCAAGATGCAAACCGCAAAAGGGAATGATGACACAACGATGATCAGAACAGCAAGTTTGAAAATGCATTAAATTAAGGAAAATGCCAGATATTCAGATTCAGTGAAATTAGCGCGTAACAATGGGCGATTAAGAGCCTGATAGCGAAATCGAAAAGAAAACAAGAATGCAAACTAAAAAGAAACATAAAAAGTGAATAAGTGAATATCTGCCAATAATCGAAAGAAAAGTAAAAACAATGTCAAATTTGGAACTATGAATGTGTAGACAGGATAATTTATTGTAGAGAACTGAAAAATAACAGGGAAACTAATCAGTTACATTTTGTCTGTCTTCATGGAGGACGATTCAGAAAATCTCCGAGAAGTACTGTGACCATGGGACGTGTGTAACTGAAGACTAAAATAATTCATGAGAGTAACGCGGTAGTATTGGACAACACAGCTGCTTTGAGCATTGATAAGCCTGGTGGGCCAGATGGAGGGTGTCTCAGTGGCAAGCATTGCTTCTTCACACCACCTGGGACCTGGGTTCAATTCCAACCTCTGACGATTAACTATGTGGAGTTTGTACATTCTCATCGTATCAACTTAGGTTTCTTCTGGGCTCTCTAGTTTCCTCCCACAACGTAAAAATGTGCAGGTTGGGTGACGTCGCCATCCTGAATTGCCCATGATTTTCGAGCGAGTTCAGGTCAGGTGCAATAGACAAATAGAAGGGAGCAGAATGGGTCTGGGTCTGTTAATCTTCGAAAGGTCGCGTGGACTTGTTGGGCTAAACGGCCTGCTTCCACACGGTAGGGATTCTGATTCTAAAACTTCACATCAGAAATTCATGGAGAGCAGCAAAAGACATATTGATTGCATTGAGGATCTGTGTATGATTCCTAAATTAGGTTGGAAGAAAATAAACACTTCCCAACGTTTTTAGAATGGAAGACGAGGGAGATTGGAAGACAAGGGAGATTGGAAAACGACAGACCAGTTTCCTTGCCATTTACAGCTCGGAATCTGTTTGAAAGTATTATAAACAATTGCGTACTGGACACTTAGAAAATAACAGCGAACTTTAAGAGAAAGATTATGCATTTATGTCAGGGAAGACATAATTTGCAAACGTTTTTGCTTGAAGATATCGCTTGTTGACATAAAGAGTGGATACGTAATGGATGTGATATTGTTGGATATTCAGGAAGTCGTTTCAAGAGTACACACAAGCAATTAACAGAAAAATATAAAGAAAAGGGTATTGGGGCAAGAGCAGGCAAATGTTCGAAGGTAAATGTTTGGTTTCGACACTGGAAACATACGTTTGCTCACCCTCCGGTGTCATCACGGCATTTGCTTCTTTTTTCTGTACACCAGTGGCAGTGATTTGCTCCAACGAGAAGGAATGACGGCCTGCACGAGTTACATAGATTTGTTGTTGAAATAATACAGGAACATTGTGTACAGTTTTGGTGGCCTAATCTAAGTATAATATACGGTTCACATATCCTGAATGGACATTCTACAGATTAATCTCTCAGATGGCAAGCTTGTCTGATGAGAAAACCTAATCTGTGTTCTCTCATGTTTCAAAGAATGTGAGGCGATCACAGCGAAACTTAGAAAATTCACACTGACTAACATAGTGGCATGAAGATGTGGGAGCAGGCAAGGTGAGTGCGAATCCCAAAATGTTCCCCAAGTACATCAAACAGAAAAGAATAACCAGGAGCAATAGGTCCCTTTAGAAAGCAAGGGACAATCTATGTGTATCGCTGGAGAATATTAATCACTTCTGTTTTATTTGGGAGAATGGGGATGCAGGCACAGAATTCGAAATGATGGACTGTGAAGCTCTTGAGAGATTCATGTAAGACATGAGTGGGTTTGATGGTTCTGGATGCTTTTAAATATAATGAATCCTATGTCCGAACGAGTAGTATCTCAGGCTGCTGTGGGAGACAAGAGAGGAAAGACCCTGACCCAAAAAATTCAGTCAAATGTAATCACAGTGAAGGTACAGGCGGACGCGAGAATACGCTTTATTGGACGGGCTATGAAGATAGACCGTGGAACTATAAATCAGTGAGTATCAGATCAGTGTTGGGAAACTGTTGCAGAAAATTAAAAAGCAGAAAATCAATCGACCATTAAAGGTGCAAAGTTTGATCAGGGATAGTCAGCATGGCGTTTTCAGTGGGAAGTCATAGATGACGAACTTTATCGTTTTTTTAACATGGTTTATATGGTTTTATAGCAAGACCTTTAACAAAGCACCACATATTAAAGCAAGTAAAATCTCATACCATGAATGTAAACTTGGCAAGTTACATTCACAATCGTCTTAATGGCAGGAGACAGAGGGTGTTGGTAGAAGGCTGTTTGTGTGACTGGAGACCAGAGACCACTGGTCTACCTCAGGGATGAATGCTGTGCCCCTTATTATTTGTGGTATTCACAAATGATGGAGATGTGAATGTGGAGCGGGATGGGGAGGAATGTGATAAGTCAGTTTCAAGTTGACACAAAGATTGGCCGTGTGGTTGGCTGTGTTAAGAAGACGTAGAAGTGTGCTGCACGAGAGTGAAGAACGTAAAGAGGCACAAGGAGTTCTGGAGAATTTACAATTTAACATGTAGTCCAGACGCTAGAGTAGCTGATTGCCTGGATGCAAAAACAAATTTGAATGCGAAATTTGAAGTTTAAGTTATACACCTAAAAAAAATCTAATCAGGTTTGAATTTAGTATATTGGCAATATCAAATGCCAGTGACACTATCCAATGTTTTGGGGTAATCGACTGGGAAAACTTGAACAGTTGAGAGAGAATAGGCACGCCAACAACATCTGTTAAAGGTGCATTTGTCTATACATGACCAGTAGAACAGCAATCCTAAGGAGAAGAAAATGTACAGAGGAAGATTTAAAAAAAAGGGAGGAGTCAACAGCTGCCTGGGCTCGAACGTTGAATTTTATTTTGGTTTTGTTAGACTAGTAGTACAGGAGGGAACATAGCGATATATTATTGGAAGGAGTTGTAAAGAGCTGGTCGTTATATATTCTCTGTTATACTTTAAGAACTAAACGTGTTACTTTTTACTTTAAATAGTTCATGGTCTCTCGTATTTTCAAGATTTCTGTACGGGATAAATGTTTTAGGCGTTGTTGTTTTAAATTAACAGAAGAGGTTTACCCCGTGTCATAACAGTAATGAGATGGAAAGTCTCATTTTCCAAGAAGATACAGATGGAATGTACAGTGGGGCAGATCAGTGACCGATAGAATATATCCCTGAGATATATGAGGTGAAGTGCTTTGGAAGAAAGTACCTTATAGGGTAGTATTCGATGAATGGCAACACACGAGCAAGCTGAGGGGGTATTTTGCCACAGATTTCTGAATGTGACTGCATAAGTTAGTTGTCGAGTTCAGAAGTCACAGTTGAAGTGAGCATAGCCTTTATATATTGAGCCACAGATTATGTGAGCTACACAGACATTTGCTTCTGTCGAGATGGAAAACTGTGCGCTGTTTTTGGAGCCAAATTACAGGAAGGCTATGATTGCACTGGAGGGGGTACAGAGGAGAATCGCCAGGATGTCCCTGGCATGGAGCATATCACAACCGTTGGAAAATATTTGCATGAGAACTTGAAGTGTCATAACATATCCGGCCACAGACTGGTTGCATGGGAACTGGGGCTAATGCAAATGGTGCTCTGTAATTCTGTGATTGCTTCTATGATTGTGGACGGTCAAACATTCAACAGTTTAACGCAGGAATGTTTGGGTTTCTGCTGTGTATATTAACAAGGTGACCTATAATGGCTTCTAAATGTACACCAATGGCAAAGGTAAGAGAAAACAACGGCAGGATTCCTTGCAGCCTGAAACCAGAGAATCGAAAACGGGGAAGTGGCACAACTATCATCCAATTGCTTCAGTTCTGTGTTCACAGAAAAAAAAAAGCCGAAAAGACATGTTAAATCTTCCCAGCAATACGAATAAGCCTAAGTCTTGTGACAAAAAAACAAAATGAATGAGATTATTAAATAGCAGTTTTGGAGAATTTATTAGACTGAAAGTAATGGGTACAAACAGAATTAACATAGATTTGTGAATTGGGAATCGCATTTGAGAAACAGAATGGTTATGGAGAATCATGGAGAATTCACGAATGCAAAACATTTGGATTTTCAGCAAGAATTTTGATGAAGTCACAAGCCTCGTGTGCAAACTCAAATCTTATGGGATTGGAGCTAATATGCGGACATAGTTTTAGAATGGGAGAGCTGGCAGGATACAGACCGTTTTCCTGATGCTAACTTTCGTGTCAGGTTAATTTTACAGTAGAAATACAACGCGACGCTTTCATTTGTCGTCATCAAATGATGCACATTTAAAGAAAGATGTAGCTTGGGGAGAGTTCATTGGTCCTGAGACAAATCGCCTCGTTCAAAGACGTCTGGGCTGCAGTCACTCCGGAATTGCATTGCTGCCAGGCTGATAGTCCTCGACGCCCTACTGCCTTGTCGCCTCCTTTGCTGGACCGACCACAATCAGATTAATGTCTCCAACCAATGGGTCAACCTTATCGATGTGGCTGTGATGCCCTTCCATCATCACTTTGCCAACACCAGCACCGGACATAACCAACACACAGTCAACGATCTTAAGGCATCATCTATTATGGCTGGACCTCTGTCACTGACGTCCCTAATGTCGATGTTGCAGAGGAATTATAAGTCCTTTGCTTGCTCCAGAAAAGCAACTTGGGGCGGACTCTCCTGCACACTGGCCCCAGCTCGAGGTCCCCTCCCTGTACCTAGCTTGACGAAACTTCCTCTGGCCTGTCTCAAGGAATTGCGCATGGTTGCAACTCAAGAGTCTGGCTCGAGGAATTGCCCATGGGTGCAGCTCAAGTCCCCCTCCCTGGTCCCGGCTAAAGATAACCTCCCTTGCCCAGCAAGAGGTCTCCTCCCTGGGTTCGACTCCTACCTGTGGTGTTCTTCGCAGACCTCCGAGATGCATGCAGAGCAGAGAGTTCTGAAGCCAGAAGTCAATACTGGAATGACATTGGCACCTGATCAGTGTAAACAGGCCTAACAATTAGGCAGCTGCCACATTGAAAATGATCTTGAATTCCTTGTAGGTCAGTACTGAAAGGAATATTGCACGAACAGAAAGCAGGTCGGAAAGTAAATTGCGTGTTGACCATTATTTCAGGGGGATTTGATTACAGGAGTAAGGATGTCTTACGGCAGCTTTACAGGGTCTTGGTGAGTCCTCGAGTCGAACATTCTGCAGATTTGGTCTCCTTACCTAATAAAGGACAAAATTGACCTCGAGAGAGTGTAGCAAAGGATGACCAGACTGATTTCTGGGAGAACAGGCTTGATGTGGGAGCAGGGTTTGTGTCGACTGGGCCTGTATTCCGTGGGGTTTAGGAAAATGAGTGGAGATCTCAGTGAAATATCTCAAACTCTGACAGGACGAGACAGATTGAAAGGAGGGAGGAGAATTCCCCTGACTGGTACATCTAAAACACGGGTCCATAGTATTAGGTTCAGGCAGGCCATTCTGCATTGAGATGAGAATAAATGTCCGCACTCGACTCCTGGTGGACCTGAAGAATTCTCGACCACATAAGGCTATGAAAGTCAAGGCACTGAAGGGTAGCTAGGCACTAACGAGATGGTGTAAGATCAGGGATAAGGTGTGAAGGTAGTGGATCAACCTTCATTATGTTGAATCGGGTCGAAAACGCGATGGACTGCAGTTGCTACTTCACATGTTTCCGATGGTCAATGACAACAAGTCATAAATGCATTGCGTGGGAAAATTGCATTTTCAGTCATGATCTCGAATAGAGGAGGCTCATTTCTGGTGATTCGGTTCAGTCTGTGGGAATGCTCTGTAAATATTATCACAAGCTCTAAGATATAAAGACGGAGCTCTCTGCAGGGTCGACAGGATTGTATTTCCCGTTCCCTTTTACAATGACAAGGCCGATGCTGGACTTTCTGTCCGGTTTTATCCATTAAGACCTCGGAGTCGTTTTGTACAGTTCAGTGTCTTACTTGGCTGTGTTTCGGTACACATGACTCTGACCGTGGCATATTTACGCACATTTGCCACTGAACCACAGATATTTTTGATGGTAATGGCAGACTGAGGGATTATCCCGGCGCAAGTAATTTCAGGTTTTGATTGTACACAATTTTGCTTTGGCTGTTGCGGTGGTTTCAACACCACATCAATGTCAGGATCACTCTTTTCAAAGCTGCAGAGCCCGATCATTCAAAATATTTAGGGCGACAAAGAATTGTCAATGAAAGAAGAGAAATAGAGTCAAAGAGGCTTACAATATGGAAACAGACCCTTTGGCTGAAATTGTCCACGCCAACGTGGTTTCCTAAACTGAACTATTCCTCAACTGAACTGTGCCTGCATTAAGCACAACGGATCTAAACTTTTACCATCTAATTGTCCTTTAAATGTTATAATTGTGCTCCCCTGTACCACTTAATCTGACAGCTCGTTACATGTACACAGTGCACAATGTGAGAAACAGATGCATCTGAAGTATTGTTTAGGTATTGTTTCATGCCACTGATCTGAACCGTTGATATAATTTGCAACTAGTTGTGGAAACAGCACTGTTGACTGTGCCCCTGCAGTTATTACTTTCTGTTAAATTAATGAAGGCTAATTTGTTGCTAATTGTTCCCTGCTTTCGGCTCAGTAAACAGTCCTCCCTTTATTCCTGTGCAGCTGCTTTGTACGGCTGTATGCCCCCTTCCATTTCCTGTGTAAAAGGCATGAGGCTTAGAAAATCTACTCCAATTGCTGAGTGACATCCTTAAATGGTTGAATGTATGGAATATAACGTGGATAAATATGTGCCTGTGAATTTTTCATAAAGAATAGAAGGCTTTTTGTTACACACCCGTAATTCCTCGAACATTTCAGAAACTTCTCCTTGCTTCTGGAACTGCCCACGCGGCCACTCCATCCACTACCTCCGCAGCGAATAATGACATCACTTCCACCACACCGCCCCACAGACTGCAGCCTCTGTCCAGCATGCCTTACCTCTGCGATTGCGGTCCAGTCAACCACCTCTCCGATCGCCAGGAAGGTGAATGCGTCCGTGACCACTGCAGGGTCCACTCATCCACCAATACTGGAACCAATATATTTAACCTGTGTGTCTCTTCCACCTCCGCAGTTGCCACCGCCACAGCCAATTCTGCTCCCGGTGATGCCACTCACTGGAACATTGATGAGGACACAGCCGATGTCACGCCCACGCACAAAGACGTTGTTCAAATAAACACCAGACGTCATCAAGGACGGCACGTGTTAAAGCACTTCTGCCATCGTCGTCACTTCAACAAACATTTCGAGCGTCACTTCCGTGGGAGTTGACACTCCTGAATCCATATCACACCGTCTCCAGTTGCTCTCTGCGCCCCAATTCCCAGGTCCAGCCCCATCCCATGTCCTAGCTCCCAGCCTCCCTTTGTTTTTGCCATTACCCACACCTCCCCTCACTGAGGATGAGTAATTAATCCTCAGTAACGGCCTCACCTTTATCCCACTACACTCTCAGATTAATGAGTTTGACACGTGTTGCAGCATTGCACATTTCTTCCGTCGCCTCCACCACTGAAGCTCAGGATACATTCTGATCATCCAGAATCATAATGAATGGTAGACTAGGTGCGAAGGGCTGAATGACCATCTGATATACCTTAATGATATGTCCCTATGATTACAACAAACTGTATCTCATCCATGTCATGAGGCATCTTACTGACCCTTGTGATGTTTGAAACAGGGTCAAGTAGGTGTTTCTGACTGGGACAGATTTGGTGGGCAGAAGGGCATCTGTCACGTGAATCTTTATGTCTCTACCGCAATCTATACCCGAAATAGAAGGACAGTTCCAAAACTTATCTTATCGGGAACATTCCATAATGGAGATTCTCCAGAACATTTTGAACCCGCCAATATCTGGAACATTCTATGCCCGACATTCCCTTGAACATTGAACTACTGACGTTCCTTGGAACATTCTATATCCGATATTCCTCGGAACATTCTAAACCGACATTCCCCAGAACATTTTATCCTCACATTCCCCGTAATATTGCATAACGACATTGCCAATAACATTCTATAACAGACATTCCCCAGAACATTCTATAACCAGCATTTTTTTTTGAATGGCCAGACAATTGAAAAGAAGATAAGATACTGAAGAAAGAGATCCCATTCTGTGGAGAATGAAATACTGGTTCGAAGTCTCCTCAGGCAGTTAAAAGGGTGAATACGTTTCCAATGCCATTACCTTTCTTCATGAAACAGGGTCTACCACAATTACGACGAAAAGGCAGAAATTTCTATTTTCGTTTGTCTTGAAGGCACGGGGAAGAATCGTTCAGGACAGCAACGTTTTCACTGTCCATAATAGGAACTGGAAAGAAGGACCTCTATCTGTTCTCGAGTAATCGAGTGTGTGGGAATGTTCCAGAAACCATTGTACTTTTCGACGTGTGTCTGTTTGGAGAGGGAGGGATTCTTGTGTTTCACATCACATTTTAGTCAGTAATTCAGAAAATCCTATTTGTTATTTCAGCTTCAATTATTTCAATAAATCACTGAATACAGTCATACATTTGAAAATCTCATTGGGTCCTCAATCAAACTGCTGACTTTGACTCCTGACTGATATAGTACATGTATGTTTTCCTTCCTCACAGTTAACGTAGTGACAATCTACGTCCTGCTTTATAAAGATTGTGGGTTATCTTCATCTGTCAGACGTTACCTGGGGGCCATGGCAATGGCGGATCTACTGGTCATTATCCTCGACCTGATATTGAGACACATTCCCATTGTTTTTAAGGAACAGTATTCTTTCCTGTTGTACATCCGCGTCTGTAATATCCACTCCGTTCTGCTTTATGCAGCCACTGACTGTTCTGTCTGGTTCACTGTCACTTTCACCTTTGATCGGTTTGTGGCCATTTGTTACCAGAAGCTGAAAAATAAATATTGCAGTCAGAAAAGAGCGGCTGTGGTTCTGGGAACTGTTACTGTACTAAGCTGTTTAAAGAACATTTTCTGGTATTTTATGCTCACACCTCAGTATTGGATGGGGAACATGCCCTGGTTCTGTGCTCTAACAAATGGCCTTTATGAGTCCCGTGTCTGGGTCACATTCGAGTTCCTCCATCACATTCTAACCCCGGCTCTCCCATTTCTACTGATTCTGCTGCTCAATGTTTTCACCGTCAGACATATTTTAGTGACCAGCAGAGCCCGCAGGAGACTCCGGGATCACACCAATACAGATGCTCATTCTGACACAGAAATGAGAAATCGAAAAAAATCCGTCATTTTACTGTTTGCGATCTCAGCCAATTTCATCCTGTTATGGTCAACGTTAATGGTGTATTCTATATGGAGACGAATGTGGTATATTGTGGATACAGGCGTGTTTCTACATGGCTTTGTGCAGGAATTGGGCTTCATGCTGCAGCTTCTCAGTTGCTGCACAAACACCGCTATTTACGCTGTGACCCAGACGAATTTCAGACAGCAGTTGAAGAATGTGCTGAAGTATCCCTTTACCCAAATTTATCAAGCAATAAAATGTTCTCATTAATCAATCCATCCGGGTCTTCCTCATTTCAGTTAAATGTTTCAGCAGTGGAGCAGCCTGTCGCTCTACTAACACACTACAGGGACACATTTCAATGTTTCTCTCAACTCAGGGGCCCGTGAGAAAAAGCACCACCCACTGACTGTAACGATCACTTCAATGTGTAAATAATAAAAATGTTCATTAAAAATTGCCCAGCAGCAGAATGAATTTTTTTGTTGGTTCTCTTTGCGTTGAGAAGCTGAGTGGGAGAGAGACAAACTTAACCCTCAGTCCGGGTCCTCATGGAACGGGAGAGGACAGGACCTGAGCTCAGGAGTTGTGTTTAAGTCACTCTGGCCTTGCTCTCACCTATGGTGTTATGTCCCCTGCCCTATCTTGAATCACTCGCTGTCCCTCTTGCACTCTCACTGCCACCCAATCTCATATTTACTTCATACTTGTGTTCCCTTCCGTGGTAATGGATTCACAGGCTATTTCTAAGGGAAGAGATTGGGGATAGGTTCACAGGTCTTTGCTGGAAGGATAGAACATAGAACATAGAACATAGAACAATACAGCACAGAACAGGCCCTTCGGCCCACGATGTTGTGCCGAACTTCTATCCTAGATTAAGCACCCATCCATGTACCTATCCAAATGCCGCTTAAAGGTCGCCAATGAATCTGACTCTACCACTCCCACGGGCAGCGCATTCCATGCCCCCACCACTCTCTGGGTGAAGAACCCACCCCTGACATCTCCCCTATACCTTCCACCCTTCACCTTAAATTTATGTCCCCTTGTAACACTCTGTTGTACCCGGGGAAAAAGTTTCTGACTGTCTACTCTATCTATTCCTCTGATCATCTTATAAACCTCTATCAAGTCACCCCTCATCCTTCGCCGTTCCAACGAGAAAAGGCCGAGAACTCTCAACCTATCCTCGTATGACCTACTCTCCATTCCAGGCAACATCCTGGTAAATCTTCTCTGCACCCTCTCCAAAGCTTCCACATCTTTCCTAAAGTGAGGCGACCAGAACTGCACACAGTACTCCAAATGTGGCCTAACCAAAGTCCTGTACAGCTGCAACATCACCTCACGACTCTTGAATTCAATCCCTCTGCTAATGAACGATAATACTCCATAGGCCTTCTTACAAACTCTATCCACCTGAGTGGCAACCTTCAAAGATCTATGTACATAGACCCCAAGATCCCTCTGTTCCTCCACCTGACCAAGAACCCTACCATTAACCCTGTATTCCGCATTCTTATTTGTTCTTCCAAAATGGACAACTTCACACTTGGCAGGGTTGAACTCCATCTGCCACTCCTCAGCCCAGCTCTGCATCATATCTAAGTCCCTCTGCAGCCGACAACAGCCCTCCTCACTGTCCACAACTCCACCTATCTTTGTATCATCTGCAAATTTACTGACCCACCCTTCGACTCCCTCATCTAAGTCATTAATAAAAATTACAAACAGCAGAGGGCCCAGAACTGATCCCTGCGGAACTCCACTTGTAACTGGACTCCATGCTGAATATTTACCATCTACCACCACTCTCTGACTTCGACCGGTTAGCCAGTTTTCTATCCAATTGGCCAAATTTCCCTCTATCCCATGCCTCCTGACTTTCCGCATAAGCCTACCATGGGGAACCTTATCAAATGCCTTACTAAAATCCATGTACACTACATCCACTGCTCTACCCTCATCCACATGCTTGGTCACCTCCTCGAAGAATTAAAGTTTAAGAGACGGTCGGTAGGAGAAGAGATGGGGGATTATTTCATTAGCAGTTGCTCGGGGAACACAGTACAGATGGGTTCACCAGCCGTGAGTAGAAGATGAGAGTTTCGATGGGTTCACAGATTGTTGATAGGTTAGAAGGATGGTGACTGATACTTAGAAAACAGAGTAGGGATTTTGACAGAGACCGTTAACAGGAGAACAGAGTGGGGATGTGGTCACAGGCCATTACTAGGAGAACTGAGTGCGGATGGATTCAAATGCCGTTGCCAAGACGGCGGATTGTGATGAAATTCACACATCGGTGCTCGGGGAAATGAGTGGGAATGAGTTCAGAGACCATTGACTGGGGAATAGAAAGGAGATGTATTTACTGGCTGTTGCTAGGGAGCAGGGTGCGAATGGCACCAGAAGCCATTTCCTGGAAAACAGACTGTGAATGGGATCACACTCCGCTGCCAGGAGATCAGAGCATGGATGGGGGTCACACACCATTGCTAGAAGAACAGACTGGGGCTTGGTTTACAGGCCATTGCTCCGTGAAGAAAATGAGGATGATTTTAGAGACAGTTGCTTGGTAACAAAGAGGGCACGAGGATGCAGGCAGCTGCCAGATGAACAGAGTGCAGATGGGTTCACAAGCAGTTGTTAGGGAACAAAGGTGGTATTGTGGTCACAGGCCATTGATGAGAGGACGGAGTGGAGATTGGTACACCGACCGTTGCTCGTGGAATAGTTTGGGAATGGGTTCAAGGCCGTTGATACATGAAACAGTAGAGCTGGATTCACAGGCGGTTGCTAGGAGAAGGAGGTGTGAATGCATTCAAAGGCTGTTGTTCGGTGAAGAGAGTGGAAGTGCATACACAGGCATTTGTGAGAAGAAAACCTCGAGGATGGGCTCACAGTCTGTTGGTCGGGGAACAGATTGGTAACGGTTCACGGGCCATTGCTAGGGGAACAGAGTAGGGATATGTTCACATGCCGTGCTAGGATAACAGGAGGGGAATTGATCGAAGGCTGTTGTGAGGGAAACAGACTAGTGTGAGAACATGGACTTTTACGAGGGGTAGAGAGAGAGAGAGGATGGGTTCGCAGGCCATCGTTCGAAGAACAGAATTGTGATGGGTTAACGGGCCATGGCGCGGGAAGCACTGGGAATGGATTCACATTCCGTTGCTGTGTAAACGCAGTCAGATAGGTCAAAAGTCCATTGCTGATTAAACAGATTAAGGCTCACGGGCTGTTGCGAAGGGAATAGATTAGGAATGGGTCCACAGGCCGTTGCTAGTGGAGAGGATTTGGGTCATGTTCATGGACCGATGCTCGGAGAAAAGTGTAGCAGTCGATTTCCAAGCTGTTGCTCGTGAAACAGAGTGAGGATGGCATTATTTGCCATTCCAAGCGAAACAGAGCAGGATTGGGATGAAAGGTTGTTGTTGGGATATTAGAGTGGGGATGGCTTCACAAGTCGATGCGAAGGGAATAGTGTGCAGATGGCGTCTTTGGAAATTGTTCAGAGAAAAGCGTGTATGTCTGTTCAGAGACTGTTGTGAAGAAAACAGAGTGTGGATGTGGTCAGAGATAATTGCTGGTGGGAGAGAGTGGAAATGAGTTCGCAGACCATTGCTAGCAGAACACAGTTGGGATTGCTCAGACTGTTGCTTGGAGAGCAGAGCGGGGAAGGGTTTGCAGGCAGTTGCCAGGGTAACACATTGGGAATCCTTTCACAAGCATTTGCGAGGAAAAGAGAGCGTGGATTTGTTCACTGAGCGTTTCTTGGGGAACAGAGTATGGATGGGTTAACAGGCCGTTGCTCGGACAATAGAGTTGATTTGGGTACATAGATCGCTGCTAAGGGAACAGAGCGAGGATGGGGTCAAGGGCCATTGCCAAAAGAAGAGGGTGCGGATATGTTCACAGGACATTGCTATGAGCCTGGTTGAAAAGCACTTCCCAGGACAATACAGCAGGAAAAGGGTCACAGGCCATTGCTCGGAGAACAGAGTTGTGATCGATACACAGGCCGGTGCAACAGAAACCTAACTGAGACAGGTCTGTGAACCCATCACTATTCTTCACCTCTCTCTCCAGACGTGAACCCATCTTCACTACTGTTTCTCAAGGAATTGCGAGAAGAGCAGACTAGGGATATATTAATCGGACATTGCCAGAAAGAAAAACACTGTGGTGTTGAGTTCAAAGGCAATCGGTAGGAGACGAAAATGTCAATGTATTCACCAGCTGTTGCCAAGAGAATGGAGTGGATATGTTCACAAACTGTTGCTCGGAATACACAGTGGGGATGGTTCACCAGTCGGTGCAAGAAGAACAGAGCAGAAATAGGGTCACAGGCAGTTGCTATGTGAACATAGAACATAGAACAATACAGCACCGAACAGGCCCTTCGGCCCAAGATGTTGTGCCAAACTTTTGTCCGAGCTTAAGCACCCAATCATGTACCGACTGCTTAAAGGTCACCAATAATTCTGACTCTTCCACTCCCACAGGCAGCGCATTCCATGCCCCCACCACTCTCTGGGTCAAGAACCCACCCTCTCCAAACCTTCCACATCTTTCCTAAAGTGAGGCGACAAGAACTGCACACAGTACTCCAAATGTGGCCTAACCAAGGTCCTGTACAGCTGCAACATCACTTCACGACTCTTGAATTTAATCCCTCTGCTAGTGAACGCTAATAAACCATAGGCCTTCTTACAAGCTCCATCCACCTGAGTGACAACTTTCAAAGATCTATGAACATAGACCCCAAGATCCCTCTGCTCCTCCACCTTACTAAGACCCCTGCCGTTAACCTGTATTCTGCATTCTTATTTGTAGTTCCAAAATTGTCCTTGACAGTTTTGAACTCCATCTGCCACTTCTCATCCCAGCTCTGCATCATATCTAAGACCCTTTGCAGCTGACAACAGCCCTTCTCACTATCCACAACTCCACCAACCTTCGTATCATCTGCAAAGTTACTTACAGACCCTTCGACTCCCGCTTCCAAGTCATTAATAAAAATTACAAACAACAGAGGACCCAGAACTGATCCCTGCGGACCTCTACTTGCAACTGGGCTCCAGGCTGAATATTTACCATCTACCACCACTCTCTGACTTCGACCGGTTAGCCAGTTTTCTATCCAACTGGCCAAATCTCCCTCCATCCCATGCCTCCTGACTTCCCACATGAGCCTACCATGGGGAACCTTATCAAATGCCTTACTAAAATCCATGTACACTACATCCACTGCTCTACCCTCATCCACATGCTTGGTCACCTCCTCAAAGAATTCAATAAGACTTGTAAGGCAAGACCTACCCCTCACAAATCCGTGCTGGCTGTCCCTAATCAAGCGGTGTCTTTCCAGCGACTCATAAATCCTATCCCTCAGTACCCTTTTCATTACTTTGCCAACCACCGAAGTAATACTAACTGGCCTGTAATTCCCGGGGTTATCCACATTCCCTTTTTTTGAACAGGGCACAACATTCGCCACTCTCCAGTCCTCTGGTACCACCCCCGTTGACAGTGAAGACGAAAATATCATTGCCAACGGCTCTGCAATTTCCTCTCTTGCTTCCCACATAATCCTAGGATATATATACTGTCAGGCCCATGGAACTTGTTTTTACTCAAGTTTTTTTCAAAATGCCCAACACATTTTACTTCCTAACAAGTATCGCTTCGAGCTTACCAGTCCGTATCACACTCTCCTCTTCAACAATAAGGTCCCTCTCATTTGTAAATACTGAAGAAAAATATTCATTCAAGACCTCTCCTATCTCTTCCGACTCAATACACAGTCGCCCACTACTGTCCTTGATCGGACCTCCCCTCGTTCGCGTCATTCTCATGTTTCTCACATACGCATAAAATGCCTTGGGGTTATCCTTGATCCTACCCGCCAAATATTTTTCATGCCCTCTCTTAGCTCTCCTAATCACTTTCTTCAGCTCCCTTCTGGCTGTCATGTATCCCTCCAACGGTCTATCTGAACCTTGTTTCCTCAACCTTATGTAAGCCTCCTTCTTCCTCCTTACAAGTCATTCAAACTCCCTCGTCAACCAAGATTCCCTCACACGACCATCTCTTTCCTGCCTGGCAGGTACATACATATCAAGGACACGTCGTATCTGTTCCTTGAAAAAGTTCCACATTTCAATGACATCCTTCCCGGACAGCCTATGCTCCCAACTTATGCTCCTCAGATTCTGTCTTACAGCATCGTATTTACCCTTCCCCCAATTGTAACACCTACCCTGTTGCACGCACCTATCTCTCTCCATAACCAAGGTGAAAGTCACAGAATTGTGGTCACCATCACCAAAATGTTCACCCACTAACAAGCCCATCACTTGTCCCGGTTCGTTGCCAAGTGCCAAATCCATTATGGCCTCCACTCTGGTCGGACAATCTTCATACCGAGTTAGAAAAGCTTCCTGGACACACTGCACAAACCCTGCCCAATCCAATCTACTTGATCTAAAAAGCTTCCAATCAATATTTGGGAAGTTGAAATCGCCCGTGACTCCGACCCTGTGGCTTCTGCACCTTTACAAAATCTGTTTCCCAATGTGTTTCTTCACATCTCTGCTGCTACTGGGGGGCCTATAGTAAACACCCAACAAGGTGACTGCTCCTTTCCTATTTCTGACTTCAGCACATACTACCTCCAAAGGCACATCTTCCTCGAACTGCCTTTCTGCAGCCGTTATACAATTTCTAATTAGCAACGCCACCCCCCATCCTTTTTTACCACCCTCCCTAATCTTACTGAAACATCAGTAACCAGGAACCTCTGACAACCATTCCTGTCCCACTTCTATCCACGTTTCCGTGATGGCCACAACATCGTAGCTCCAGGGACCGATTCATGCATGAAGTTCACCCACCCTATTTCTGATTCTCCTTGCGTTGAACAGAGTTGGAATGTTGTCACAGGCCATTGAAAGGGGAAAGAATGGGGATGGGTTAACATTCCGTGCTATGAAAAGCAAAGCAAACATGGGATCACAGGCCGGTGCTAGAATAGTACAGATGGAACAGCGGGGATGTGGTCACATCAGGAAGACAAGGAAACACAGAGGCGACTGGGTTGCAGGTAGTTTCTCAGAGAAAACAGCAGAAATTGGTTCAGTCATTGTTAAGCAGATGGTTCCACTGGCGTTGGAAGGGATGGCTTCACAGTCCATTGCAGGAGAAATGTGTGGAGACAGATTCATTGGCAGTTACAAGGAGAGCAGAGTGGGAATGCGCTCACAGTCCTTTGCTGGGAGAACAGACTAGGATTGAGATCACATGGCGTTGGTAATAGAACAGAGTAGGGATGGGGTCACAGATTGGGGATGAGAGTACAGGCCATTGCTCGAGGAACACAAATGAGGATGGACTCACATGCTGGTGAGAGAGGTAAAGAATAGGGATGGGTTCACAGGCCAAAGTAAGCGGAGCAGAGTAGTGATGTGTTGACAAGCTGTTGCTTTGGCAACAGAGTAGGGATGAGATCACGGAAGGTTGTGAAGAAAATGCAGAGGAAACGGGTCGTAGGCATTTCTGGGGAAGCAGACGGGGGTCTATATCATAGCGCGATACCATAGAAACAGTGAGTAGGTTGGTACAGAGGCTGTCTCTAGGCTATTGCTATGGAAGCAGAGTGAAGATTGGTTGACAAGAAGTTCCGAAGACAACAGAGTGGGGACCAGTTAACACGTAGTTGATGGGATAGGGCGTGGGAACAGTTTCATACGGCATTGCTCGGGAAACACAGTGGTAATGGGTACACAGGCCATTGCAGAGGAAACAGTGTGGTTATTGTTTCACAAGCCGTTACTAGGAGAATAGATTGAGATTGGGTAACAGGCAGTTGCTGGGAGAACCTAGTGCGGATGGGTTCAAAGATGTTTCTAGGGGAACAGAATGGGTATGAGTTCAGAGTCGCTGGGAGAACAGACTATGGTTGGGTTTACGGGCCGTTGCTAGGGGTACAGAGCGGGGCTGCAATCTCAGGCAGAACAGTGGGGATTGTTTCACAGGTTGTTGCGAGGTGAACCGATTGGGGATCAGTTCACAGGGCGGAGCTCGGAGAATACTGTGATTATATGTTCACAGCTATTGCTGGGAGAGGAGAGTGGAGATGTTTTCACAGAACGTTGCCTGGAAAATACAGTTGGCATTGGTTCACAGGCAATTGCTGCGGGAATGGATTGGAGGCGTGTTCCAAGTCCATTGCGTTGGTTACTTAGTGGTTACGGGTTCACAGGCCGTTCCAAAGACAACACAGTGGGATATCTTTCACAGATGGTGGCTGGGAAAACAGACTCATGTTGTGGTCAGAGGCCATTGTTAGGGCAGAGAGTGGGGAGGGAGACACAGTTTACATTTCCTGTAGAACAGTGGGAACTGGGTTCACAGTCGATTACTTTGGGGACAGAGTTTCAGACACAGTTGCTAGTGGAATAGAGCAGGAATGCTTTCACAGTTAGTTGCTTGGGGAATATAGTGGGGATAGGTTCACAGTCATTGCAAAGCATGGAGAGTGTGGATGGGTTCACTGGCATTGATAAAGGCACAGATTAGGAATGGCTTCACAGGCCGTTGCTGGAGAAAAGTGTGGAGATTAGTTCAAAGGCAGTTAATAGCAGATCAAAATGGAAATGGGTTCACAGTCTGTTGCTGGGAGAACAGACTGAGCCTGAGATCACAGGCTGTTGACATTGGTGCAGAGTCGTGTTGGCGTCGCAGGACGCTATTTATGCAGTCACAGGAAGTTGCCAGTAGAAACACTGAAGATGGGTTTTCAGGCTTTTGATGGGTAAAAGAGTGGGGGATGTAGTCACAGTCTGGTGCTAACGGAACAGAGGGAGAATAGTTTCACAGGAAGTTGCTAGCGGAACAGAGTGAGGATGGCCTCATCGGCGTCGCATGGAGAAGCGAGTGGGATTGGTTGACAGGCCGATGCAGGAAGAATGGAATGGTGATATGTTCGGAGGACGTGGCTGGGAGAATACTTTGGTGATGTGTTCACAGGCATTGGCTTGGAGAACAGAGTTGGGATTTGGTGTCAGGCTGTTGCCAGGCAACAGAGTGGAGGGTGGGGACACAAGCGTTGCTCGGGAACAGAATGGCGTATTTCAGACGAAGTTTTCTTTGAGAACAGTCTAAGATTGTGGTTACATATTGTTGCTAGGGGTACAGACTGTGACTGGGGTCACAGGCCGTTGTTGATACAACAGTGTGCAGATGTGTTGATAAGCTTTTGCCAGAGAAAAAGAGTGAGTGGGGGATCGGACACAGTCTGTTGCTTTGGGAACAGAGCAGGAATGGTTTCACATACAGTTGCTCAGGGAAAGGTGTGGGGAAGGGCTCAAAGGTATTGCGAGTGGAACGGACTGGATATTGTTTCACAGGCTGTTGCTCGGTGAGATGTGTGGGGATGTGTTCACTGGACGTGACTTGGAGAACACTGTAATGGTGGGTTCACAGGCATTTGCTGGTCGAAAACAGTAGGACTAGTTTCATAGAATTTTGCCTGGAGAACAGAGTTGGAATTGGTTCACAAGCAATTGCTACAGCAAAGGTTTGGAGATGGGTTCACAGACCATTGTTCGTCGCAATGTGGACAGGGTGTCACAGGCCATTGCTATGAGAACAGAGTGGGAATTGGTTCACACACGGTGGATGAGAGAACAGACTAAGATTGGGGACGCAAGCTATTGGTAAGAGTATGGATTGGGAATGGGGTCACGGCCGTTGCCAGTGGAATAGTGTGAGCTTTGTGCGATATGATGTTGCTCGGAGAATTGAGCATCAATGTATTCACAGGCAGTTGCTGGGAGAACAGAGTGTTGATTGGTTCACAGGAGGTAGCAGCGAGAACAGATTTGAGATAAGTTAACTGTCAGTTGCGAGGAAAACAGAGTGTGGTTGAATTCATGGGCCTGTGTTCGCTGAACAGCGAGGGGGTTAGTTTACAGGTGAATGCTTGAATTCACAGGCCGTTGTTAAGGGTACAGTTGGGGATGGATTCATAAGCTATTGCCAGCATAATAGTGTGAGGGCTGGGATCACAGGCTGTTGCGTGGGAAACGCTTCGGGCATGGATTGACAAGATGTTGCGAGGGCAACAGAGTGAGGGTTAGAGGTTACAAATTGAATTACATAGTGGGCATTGTTTCACAGGCAGTTGCAGGAGAAATGCGTGGAGATACCGTCATAAGCAGTTGCTAGGAGTTCAGATTGGGAATGGGTTCACAGTCTGTTGTTGGAAGAGCAGTCACAACTTGAGATCACAGGCCACTGGAATTGTACAGATTAGGATTGAGGTCACAGGCCGTTCTTCGTGGTACACAGCTGGGATATGGTCACAGGACGTTGCCGGTAGAACAGTGTTGGAATAGGTTCACAGTATTGTGTTAGCGTAATAAATTGGGGCATGGTATTTGGGACTGTTGCTTAACGAACAGAGCGTGAATGGTTTCACTGTCATTTGCTCGGGTACAGAGTGAGTATGAGTTCACACGCGTTGGTCAAATTAGAGCGTGACTACCGTTTCACAGGCCGTTGCTAGGAGAACTGAATGGGGAAATGCTCGCGGGACTTGGCTGGAAGAATACTCTGTTAATGGGTTCACAGACGTTTGTAGGGAGAGGTAGGGAATGGAATCAAAGTTCATTGCTAGCAGGGCAGATTGTGGATGGGATTGAAGCACGTTGCTCGGAGAACAGTGTGAGCATTGTTTCGCAGTGAATCAGAACTAGAATGAATGGAGAGGAGTTCTCAAGCTAGTGCTAGGTGTACATTGTGGATCACAGACCGTTTGGAGGAGAGTAAAGTGGAAACGGCTTCACAGACATTTGCTGAGAGAACAAGTGGGGATGGGATCACACGCTGTTGCCAGGGCAATAGAGTGGATGTCGGGGTGACGGGCTGTTGCTTAGGAAACAAAGCGAGATTGATTTCACAGGCAGTCCCCAGGAGGACCAATTAGGAATGTGCTCACAAGCGTTACTGTGGGAACGATTCAGAGGCAGTTGATGCAAGAAGAGGCTAATATTGTGGTTACAGACTTTTACTAGGAGAACAGAGTGGTGCTGGATTCACAGGCTATTGCTGGTAGAATTGTGTGTGGATATGTCCACAGGCTCTTGCTGGGGAAAAATAGTGGGTTGGGGAATCGGGCCACAGGCTGTTGCTTTGGGAATGGAGCAGGAAAGATTTCACAGTTAGCCGCTTGGCAAATTGTGGGATGGGTTCAAAGGCATTCCGAAGATAACAGAGTGGATATTGATTCACATGCTTTAGCTGGGAGAAATGAGTGGGGATGTATTCACAGGGCGTGTTTAGGAGAGTACTGTGGTTATGGTTTCATAGGCAATTACGGATAGAAGAGCAGAGACAGCTTAACAGAAAGTTGCTCGGAGAACGGAGTTGGAATTGGTTAATAGGCAATTGCTGCATCAATGGATTGGAGTTGGGATGACAGAACATTGCTCGGGGCAGAGTGTGGCTCCGGTGTCACAGGCCTTTGCTTGGAGTGGGAATGGGACCACTGGCGGTTGCTGGGAGATCAGACTTAGTTTGGGGTCTAAGGCGTTTGGTAGGGTTACAGTTTGTGGATGGGGTCGCACTCTGTTGCCAAAAGAAGAATAAGAGGATTGTGTCATCGTGTGTTGCTTCGGGAACATGAGCAGGAATGGGTTCAATTTCAGTTGTGAGTGAAGAAGAGTGGTGACATGTTCAAAGACAGTTGCTGAGAGAACAGAAACGAGACAGGTTAACAGTTAATAACCAGTGAATGAGAGTGTGATTGGATTCACAGTTTCTCGGGTAACAGAGGGGGGCAGATGTTCACAGATGGTGGTTGGGGGTTACCGATGTGAATGGAATTGTAACCTGTAACCTGGGCAAAAGTGTGGGGGGAATGTGTTCATAGGCTGTTTCTTGGATAACAGATCGGGCAAGGGTTTGGAAACTGTCGCAAGGGAAACAGAGAAGGGGATGTGTTGACAGGCTATTGCTTGGGGAACACAGCAGGCATTGTTTTACAGGCAGTTTCTAGGGGAAAAGTGGGGGTGGGTTTGCAGGCATTGCGAGGGAAACAGATTAGGGATGGGTTCACAGGCGTTGACAGGCGAAGAGAGAGGGGATGGGTTCACAGACATTGCTCCAGGGACAGAATGGGGATGGGTCCAGAGAATGTTGGTGGCGAAAAAAGTAGGGTTGGTTTACATAGAACGTAGAACACTACAACGCAGGATAGTTCCTTTCGCCCCGATGTTGAGCCGAACTGTGGAACCAAACTTAACGTCATCTCACCTGCTGTATTCGATTTCATTCATATTAACGCATTAACCCTTTAAATGCCGTTAAAGTGTCCGAGTCTTTACTGTTGCAGGCAGGGCGTTCCACACCCCAACTCCGCTCTGAGTAATGATACTAACTTTGGCATCTGCCCGATATCGACCAGCCCACAAGTTAAAGCTGTGTCCCCTCATGCTAGACTTCGCCATCTAAGGAAAAAGGTTTTCACTACCCACCCAATCTAGCCTCTGATTATCTTAGAGATCTCTGTTAAGTCACCTCTCAACCTTCTCTTTAACCAAAATTGCCTGATGTTCCTCAGCCTTTCCTCCCAAGACCTTCCCTCCATACCAGGCAGCATCGTGCTAAATCTCTTCTGCGCCCTCTCCAAAGCCTCTATGTGCTTTCTATAATGTGGTGACCAGAACTGCACGCAATGCAGAAAGTGCAGCCTAACTCTGCACTCTCTGTAACCTGTGACATTCTTCAGCACTATCCACAAATCCACCGACCTTCGTGTCAGCTGCAAATTCCCAAAGACTTTATTCAACGCCCTCATCCTGTTCATTTATAGAACTAACAAGCAGTAGTAGATACAAAACAGACCCTTCCAGGACACCACGAGTAACGGAACTCCAGGATTAATATTACCCATCAACCAACGCCCTCTGTCTTCTTTCAGCTTGCCAAAATCTAATCCAAACCGTTAAATTACTCCCAATCCCATGCCTCCGCATTTTGTGCAATAGCCTACCGTGGGGTACTCTCCCAAACACACTTTTTGAATTCCATACACACCACATCAATTGCTTTTCCCTCATCCACGTATTTGGTCACCTTCTCAAAGAAATCATTAAGCTTTGTGAGGCACGACCAAACCTTCACAAAACCATATTGACTATCCCTAATCAGCTTATTCATATCTAGTTAACTATATTTCCTATTTCTTATAACCTTTAACCACAACTGAATTAAGGCTCTTTGTCCTTTTTTTTACGGGGTGGACTCTACTCGCAATCTTGAACAAGGAGACAACATTTACTATTCTCCAGTCTTCTGGCACAATTCATGTAGACAATGACGACATAAAGATCAAAGCAAAAAGCTCTGCAATTCCCTCCCTGTCTTCCCAAAGCATCCGAGGACACATCTCATCCGACCTATGGGACTTATCTTTTCCACACTTTTCAGAATTGCTGGCACCTTCCCCGCCAGGGTTAACAGGACATTGCTGGAAGAACTGAGTTGGATGGTTTCACAGACTGTTGCTCGGAAAGCAGAGTAGGCATTTGGATCACAGACAGATGTTACGGGAACACAGTGATAATTGCTTCATAGAGCACAGCTTGTGGAACAGTATCGAGACTGATCAACAGGCTTTTCTTATGAGAGCAAAGTGTAGATGGGTTAACAGACTATTGCTCGTGGACAAGAGTGGGAATGGGTTCGCGGGCCGTTGCTGTGAAAAAGGTGTGGGCATGGGTTTTCAGGTCATACCAGGAGAAGAAAGTTGATATATGTTAACAGGCCAATGCAAGGAAGAGAGGTTGAGTGAGGAGTCATTGGCTGATGCCCAGGGAACAGATTGGGAATGGGTTCATGGGCCGTTGCTACGGGAATGGATTGCAGATGGGTTAACAGGCCATTGTTAGGAATACAGTGTGGATATGTGGCCACAGGCTGCTGCTTGCAGAGAAGTGTCAGGATGGGCACACGAGCTGTGCTCGTCAGAATAGAATATAGAATACAGAACATTACAGCGCAGTACAGGCCCTTTGGCCCTTGATGTTGCGCTGACCTGTCAAACCAATCTGAAGCCCATCAAACCTACACTATTCCAAGTAGGTCCATATGCTTGTCCAATGAAGACTTAAATGTACTTAAAGTTGGCGAATCTACTACCATTGCAGGCAAAGCATTCCATACTTTTACTACTCTCTGAGTAAAGATATTACCTCTGACATCTGTCCTATATCTATCACCCCTCAATTTAAAGGTATGTCCCTTCGTTGTCGCCGTCACCATACTTGGAAAAAGGCTCTCCCTTTCCTCCCTACCTAACCCTCTGATTATCTTTTATGTCTCTATGAAGTCACCTCTCAAACGTCTTCTCTCGAACGAAAACAGCCTCTCAAGTCCCTCAGCCTTTTCTCATGAGACCTTCCCTCCATACCAGGAAACATCCTATTAAATTAAATCAAGATTTATTAATGTGTACAGTTCTGGTCACCGCATTGTAAGAAGGATGGGGAATCGTTGGAAAGGATGCACTTTTCAAGCTCACGATAATTTAATAGGATCAATTAAATCCATTTCACTCAAGGAATGCAAGCATCCTTTTCAAGAGTACCTTATAACGTACGGTATGATGGTCAATCCTCTCGAAATGCTCCTCAGTGCACATCTGGATAGCAGTAACAGGAGAGATCAGAGTCAGCATGGATTTATGAAGGCAATGTCATGCTTGACCAATCTTCTGGAGTTTTTTGAGGATATGTCTCTGAAGATGGACAAGGGAGATCCAGTGGATGTAGTATGCCTGGACTTCCACAAAGCCTTTGATAATGTCGCACATAGGAGGCCAGTGGGCACAATTAGGGCAGATGGTTTTCGGGGGGAAATGCTGACATGGATTTAAAATTGGTTGGCTGACAGGAAACAAAGATAAATGGCTCCCTTTTGGAATGGCAGGTGGTAAGCAGTGGTGTGCTGCAATTATCAGTGCTGGGAATGCAGCTTTTTACAATGTACAATAATGATATAGATGAAGGTATTAAAAATAATATTAGCAAATTTGCGGATGACACAAAGCTGGGTGGCAGGGTAAAATATGAGGAGGATGTTAGGTGAATACCGGGTAATGTGGACAGGTTAGTTGAGTGGACGGATGCATGGCAGATGCAGTTTAATGTGGATAAATGTGTGATTATGCACTTTTGTGGCAAGAGCAGGGAGGGAGATTACTAACTAAATGGAGTCAAATTAGGTAAAGGGGCAGTAAAACAAGATCTAGATGTTCTTGTATATCAGTCAATGAAAGCAAGCATACAGGTACAGCAGGCAGTGAAGAAAGCTATTAACATACGAGCGTTCATAACAAGTGGAATTGAGTACAGAAGCAAATAGTCGTTGTGCGGCTGTACAGGGCCCTGGTGAGACCGCACCTGGAATATTGTGCGCAGTTTTGGTCTCCGAATTTGAGGAAAGGTATTCTGGCTTTTGGGGGAGTGCAGCGTACGTTCATGAAGTCAATTCCTGGAAAGGCGGGACTACCTTACGCTGAAAGCTTGGAGCGACTGGGCTTGTGTACGCTTGGGTTTGGAAGGCTGAGAGGGGACCTGATTGAGATGTGTCAGAGTATTAAAGAATTGGATATTCTGGAGGCAGGAAGCATGTTTCCACTGATGGGTGTGTCCAGAACCATAGGACACAGTTTAAAAATAAGGGTTAGGCCACTTAGAACAGAGTTGACGAGAAACCTCTTCACACAGAGAGTGGTGGGTGTGTGGAATGATCTGCAACAGAAGGCTGTGGAGTCCACGTCTCTGGATGCTTTCAAGAAAGAGTTGGATAGAGCTCTGACGGATAGTGGAATCATGGGTTATGGGGATAAGGCACGAACAGGATACTGATTGAGGACGATCAGCCATGATCATAATGAATGGTGGTGCTGGCTCCAAAGGCTGAATGACCTACTCCTGCACCTCGTGTCTATTGTCTATAGAATTGAAATTTCGCGTAACTGTTCAGGTTCCCTTCCCAGATCCAAGTCCAGCATAACGGCTACCTCTGACTGGAAGTCATACATCCTGTGCCAAGAAACGCTCCTGGATTGTCCTTCCAAGTTCTGCCCTCTTCAAGGCACTAGAATGAAGAGAGGACAAACCATTGCAGGGGAAGGTAAAATCACCCAGCACAACAAACGGAATATCCTTAATCCTGTAAAATGAGACTTAATGTCGTTGACCTGCTTTTTAAAGAAACAGTCAATGCTTAGGATCGAGAATGTGACTCCAACATACTTTTGCAGTTTGGGTTTACTCTGATCCAAAGCAATATAAACGGACAATTAAGTTGTGCCTCGGAACTAACTCCTTCTGATATAATCACTTGACCACAGCAGATACAGGGAAAGCGATTAAGTTAAAATTATTTGACTCCCATTGCAAATATGTTATGTTAAATAAGGAAAGCTATTGCTTCAACAGCAGACTGTCAGAGGTCCAAGTGATTCCATAAATTACTCAGGCACTAGCCAGAAAAGCTCCACAATTGATTTAATATCTGTGAATGCGACTTCCAAAAAAATCCTCAACTATTCTAAATATGATGAAATGTGGAAAGGTGCTCCATTCAGAATGCTCTCTATGAACACTATCAGTCCTTCTCGCCTTTTTCTTTTCACACAAATAATCTTCATCATGGTTGGTTCATCTGTCAAAGTATATATGTAGAAATACATGCAACGCACTATAATTCCCTGAGAGAGTGACAAGCCAGTGCAGAGGTTTGGCGGAGACAGAATATAAAAGGATGGAAGTTCTGTTTGAAGTTAACGATATGTTTGAAACAAATTTAAATTGTTACTTGGATGAAGACAAATATAATTTTGAGGAACAGGATATAATTGGAACGAGGTTTCGTGTTTTGGACATTAGTTAAAATCGCAATTATATTTAACTTACATCTTGGTTTACGTTTTAGGTGGATTTACATTTCAGAAAAAAAACTTCCAGCTATTCTTAAGGGATGTTTCAGTGTTCGCTCACAGTTGGAATTACGCATTTCTTAATTAGTGTTTATCTAATTTGAGAAATTCTGTTTGAAGAATGGACGCTTTCGTTGGTTTTTGTGTTGCATTTGTTTGAAGGTGACTATTTACCAAAGGAGGGAGACGATAACATGGCAGTAGAAATTTCTGCGTTAAGAAGGTGTGAAGATTGTTGGATTATTTGTTCGTTGCATATTTGAGACCGACTGTGGATGAAATGTATTAAAGGATTTTGAGAGAATAAAGGGTGTAAGAGCACTGGACACAAACATTCCATTTTCTGAGATGCGGGGGACAGAGGAGTCAGTGCCAGAGAATATAATGTTGCAATCAGAAGAAAGTGAGGACTGCAGATGCAGGAAATCAGAGTCGAAAAGTGTGGTGTTGGGAATGGACAGCTGGTCAGGCAGCATCCAATGAGCGGAACAGGAGAGAGTGAAGATCGCAGATGCTGGAGATCAGAGTCGAAAAGTATGGTGCTGGAAATGCCTCATTACTGATGAAGGGCTTCTGCTAGAAACATCGATTCTTCTGCTGCTCGGATACAGCCTGACTGACTACTTTTTCAACACCACATATTTCGGCTATAGTGTTTTCAACTACCTTTTTTCAACGAATATTACAAATGTAAGGTCAAAAATTACAGACTAAATATATAAACAACCTTCAGAAGCATTTCTAAATTTTAATTCAGAAAAGAATTGTTAATCACATGGAATCCAACAGCTTGAATAGAAAGAACTGATTTACAATTTATAATTCGTGCATAACCAATTTTCAGAAGGTTTTGCAAGTAATTAAAGAAAGGCTTGATGGAGGTAACAGTGTTGATTCCTTGGTCACCAGAAACAATGATTTTGCATAGCCCTTTGTCACACATTTAATTGGGAATGTGCAGTGTTTTTGATGCTAATGGACTAAAATGTCTGGGGAAATAAATCGTTTGGAGCCTCACAGTTGCCCTGATTGTTGACACAGTCGAAGCCTTGATTCGATGGGATTCTCCATTGCACTGCTTAGCTGCTCTCTAAATTTGGACTGAGTTGCCCCATACAAACGAGTGTTTGCACTGCAAATTAAATTGCGCAGCATGAATCTGACCCTTTGCAATACGAATCTGTATCTTTTTATGATTCCTTGTATTTGATCCTGTAATGCAATAATACAAGAAGTATATATGCATGCACCATCCACAAAAGAATGAAGCTGCTCGATATGGTGGAGAGTAAAATCATAGACCTCCGACTGCTCTCCATTTCTGTGTCGTTGTAATTATCTTTGATGTTCTGGCATCTCAGTCTCTTACGGATGTGGCTACTCACTAACGTGTGTGACAAGGTCAGAGTTTTCTGCAAAAAAAACGTAGACGAGCAATTGACTTAAAACCGTTTAAAAGAAATTAAATAACACCCAAAATGAATCAATATAACAGAACCATGAAGGATTGCTTCATATCTCTCCAGATTCCTGTATAAAGTAGTGAGCTGTTTTGTTTAAATACAGAGATCACCCGTGGTTGCTAGAACCACAACTGCTGTTCTATCAGTGCAGTATGTTTCCCTTTGACACTGCCAACAAATGGCTACAATCGATCAAATGTAAACTTATCAGTGAACGAGAATGAACATTCCGTTGCGGCACAACGCAGTGTATGGTTAATACTGCACACAGGAGTAATGAGGAAAAAGAGATGATAGGCAAAAATGACAAGTGATCCGCCACAGTATGACTACTGAGGTGACAAATACTTCATCTGCTACTGCTAGAGGTAGCACATAACGAGTGGTACAATCGAAAGGCCAAAGTGCTCATGGTACAGGATCAATATAGCCACTAAATATACTGTAAGTGTAACAGCACAACAAAAACCATGTGGTAAACCGTTCAAAATGATACTGGTTCACCACTGTTACTTGGTTTCAGTTGATAAGAACGTGCACATTCCAAAGTCTCTGATGTAGGAGAAGATTCAGAAAGAATCAGGAATTAACAAAATAAAATGAAACAATTTCAATTTACTTATGTGGAAGCCCCAGATGGTGAAAACTGGCTGATCCGTCTCTGATGTCATGCTCTTCCAAGCAATGTTTTAAAATTGATCATCTGAGGGTAGCTTGCTCAAAATTAGACAGACCTGGTGCAGTGACATAGTGTCATAGAGTCATAGGGTCATCGACATGTACAGTACAGAAACAGACCCTTCAGTCCAACTCGTCAATGCCGACAAGATATCCCAAACCAATCGAGTTCCACCTACCAGCACCTGGTCCAAACCCTCCCTCCAAACCCTTCCTATTTATATCACTTTCCAGATGCCTTTCAAATATTGCAATTGTACTAGCTTCCACCACGTCCTCTGGCAGCTGATTCCACACACCTGCCACCCTCTGTTTCAAAACGTTGCCCCTTCGGTCTGTTTTATATCTTTCTCCTCTCACCCTAAACCTATGCCCTCTCGTCCTGGACTCCCCCATCCCAGGTAACAGACTTCGTCTATTTATCCTAACCATGCCCCTCAATATTTTATTAACCTCTTTAATGTCACCCGCAGCTTCCGACGCTCCGGGGAAAAAAAAAACAGCACGAGCTTATTCAACCTCTCCTTATGGCTCAAATCCTCTAAACCTGGCAACATACTTGTAAATCTTTTCTGAACCTTTCCAAGTTTCACAACATCCTTCCGATAGGAAGGAGACGAGGGTTGCACGCAATATTCTAACAGTGGACTAACCAATGTCCTGTATAGCCGAAACATGACCTCCCAACTCCTGTACTCAATACTCTGACCAATAAATGAAAGCATACAAAACGCCTTCTTCACGATCCTATCAACCTCCGACTCCACTTTCAAGGGGCTACGTAGATGTACTCAAAGGTCTCTTTTTGCAGCAACATTCACAAGGGCCTTACCATTAAATGTTTAATCCAGCTAAAATTTGCATTCCCAAAATGCAGCATCTACTAAATGAACAATTGCAGAGCAGCTCCAAGTTCATGAGGTATTAAGTCGCTCCTGTTCTGGGACATTCTTGATAGAATGACGCAGTGCTTAAGATGTGAGAGCCTGTAGAATGGAAAGATCTACTTATACTATTTCGTAGATCATTATAATGAATTGATATAAGCAATACAATATTTGCAGTTTGTTTTTGCTTAACCCTGATCAATTGAATCAAAAGAATGTGAGAGTCGGTGTCCGTTGAGTATATTGTCCTTTACAATTCCCATAAACAGTGAATTTTAAGAACAGAAGCACATTTTCACAATAAATGCAGGCAGTTGAATTGAAATTATGTTTAACTCAGAGTTAAAATGGGACAATGTGTCTCCATATCTATTGAATTTTCAGAAGATGTGTTTGGAAAACAAATTGCATTAACTTCATCAGTTACGTTTTACTATTGTCTGAAGAAAGATTCTTCCTGTTCCGCCTTGAAAATTACATACATGTGAATCACAATAAGTAACATAATATTTCGATCGTTCATGGCAATCCATCGGTACATTGCTGATTTGATTGTATCTCAAAACCACATTTTCAACTCCCATGAAAACTTTCACTCACCTGCCTAACTCGAACACATCTATATTTCCATTTTAAAAATTAAACAATGCGCTGAAACCATATTTGTAGAAGAACAAATCCAAAGATTCACGTTAATCAATGGTAATAATTTCACTTATTTGACCCGATTTATCAAATATGTGTCATTCGGTTCAAGAGGCTTTCGTGAGTATAAACGTCCTCAACACTTTTATTCTTTTAAACTCCCCTCAGGATAATATATGCTTAAAGTAAGATTCCTTAATGGCATAGACCTTTTGGTCAGGTCCCATCTTACTACAGCAAGTAGAAAGTTTGTGTGCAAGACGTTACTGAAACAGACAACACCCCGCTCCCCCACCGCATGGTCCTATTTCAGGTGTTAGTTTGAAAAACCATATTGACCTGTCTTCAGTCTGCCTAGTCGTTCCTTGAATAAGTTGAACAGTATGAGTGCAGTATTCCCAATGCAGTTTCAGTAATGCCCTCTCTCACTGTAAATTTTCGTATTGTTTCAATACATGATGCGTCACAACGAATTGGATACAACATTGGAAATCAAGCTCTCCTAATCCCAGAGTCATAATATGATTTATCGAATTTAAAGCATTCAATAAGTTCCCAAAAAATTTCCTTACTTTCAGACTCCGGTTGTTACAAATTACCAACCAGCTTTCTCTTGTGACCGGGAATCATTTATTTCACGGGTGGGTGCTCTGGGCAGCAGAATGCAGGGGCACATGTTCAATTAATCGAGACTGTCACTGGCGTTTTTGCATCGGCGTCCGCTGGGTGTCTGGACCCCTTGCACTTTAAAATGATATGCAGACTCGCTGGATTGGTTAAACTAAATTGTCCCTCCATGTCCAGGGATGTGCAGCCGCATTTAGCCATTGAGATGGGCGGGATACACTTTGTATGTTCATTCTTGACAGACAGAGTAACTGTACAGTCGCGATCCGATGAATTGAACACTAGCTACAGGTAGGCCAATATATATAGTCGGCAATTAAGATAATGAATTGGCACCATAGCCACTTTGAAGCTCCCAATTTCTCCACAGCCAAACATATTGTCGAGAAATAGGTTGTGCGAGGAAATGCAGTTTAGTTGTTTTTGACCTTTCATTCTAATTTTGAGGTCGTCTTTATGGTTCTTCTGCTGGAAAAGTATGTTACTTCAGTCGTCTTTTCGTAATTGCTTCCACTGCTTGGGAGGAGAAATGTAGTGGCTGCATCAATCATAAAAGTTCCTGCCTCTGTCAGTGAAAAATGCAAGTTTACAATAATTTTGGAACTTGTTTTTTTTTCTGATTTCCACTGACTTTTGACAATAGTAAATAACAAAAGTATTTTCCAAGCTAAAGATGAATTGAATACTTCTGTCGCATTGTGACCTCTTTCCAGCTCAATCCCGCGAGAGCCATCGGGAACCAAATACAACGCTGTTGGAAGGCAAATAAAATCTCTATAATTTATAACTGGTCACTAGTCCAGATGCCAATAAACATGTTTGATGACATTGAAAGCTGGAGATGCACACACCCTCATCCAAATAGTCTGCAACTTAAACTTCGAGTATTACTTTCTCGAACTATTGCCCATGCATTTCCCGCAGGGGATGCTCTGTTTTATTTTTCACTTATAAAGTGTACCATTTCTTGCACTGTGTTTTAAGATAGCCGTTTATCTCTTTTAAACACAGTTTCCAAACTTGCGAAAAATAAAACCAGACACGATCTATACACTAATATTCTAGCATCATTACCGAATTACATGATGCACTTCGATGTTAACCTTTAGCGGTTAAAGCGACACAGTTGGAGACAGGCCCTTTGGCTCTATCTGGTCCATGCTGACCAAAATGTAAATCCACTCTAACCCATTTTCCTGCATTCGGCTCATATCCTTTAGAAGCTTTCCTATCCGAATGTTTGTCCAAATGCCATTTACATGTTGTTAATATTCCCGCCTCAATCTTTTTTTTTGGTGACAGCTCAACATATAGGCGGACCACACTCTGTTAATAAAAAGAGTTCCCCCTCGAATTATCTTCTTTCTCCGCTGACCGGAAACTGATGCAGTCTAGTCCTCGATTCCCCAACCTTAGGAAAAAAAAGACTGAGACTAACTCAGACCATTGAGTCCAGGCAATATCATTGTAAGTTTCCTGTGCGATATTTCCAATCTAGCGCCAAATTTTCTATAATAAGGTGACCAAACCTCAATGCAATACTTTAAATGCGGACTCACCACCGTCCCGTGTAACTTCAACGTAACTTCCCAAATTCTGTTCTCAATGCCCTGAGTGAAGACTTATTGGTCTGTTCATCACTTCATTTGTATGAATTATTAACAGTTCAGAACACGATTCCTATAACAACTTCGATCTTGCAACATTGAAAGACAAACACAAATAAACTCGAGATTTGCTCATTTTACCCAGCCAAATATCATAGACTACAGTGCCTGAGTAATCACAACGTCAGTGTTTAATTTGGGAATAAATTATGATGTCATACATGTGCTTATCAAACGCATTCTGGAAATCAACGTCCACATGAGCCACTTGGTCACTATGACGACCGAAAATGTCACCATCGCAATGAGCTCAAATTGATTGGTCAAATATACATTGCACGTGAGAAAATCCATCCACACAAATCATTCCCCCCTCCCCCGCCACACACTTGAACTGGTGTTTAAGACTTTTCTCAATTCCTGAATGGCTTAACTTCCTGTTTCACGGCTTTTTCTTCGATTGAATGTCTATCCCTAACAGGGAAGACTAATCCAAGCTATCAATTCAATTCACCTGCCTTTTCCATCTTTTCTCTTATGAACTCTCGAGTCTCACGCCAAGATGGGCTAAAGATCACATTGTTATACCGTTTCTTCAATGATAATGTTTTGAATAGAATCTCTCATTATCTGTTTATATATGGTTGATTATTTTCACTTCTATAGTCACCTTCCTTTCTTTTGTTTAGGTTTTTATTTAATGTTTTGTCCAATCTTCGAACCACCTGTCCATTTTTGCACAATTGCATGAATTTTCCTTTACTTTCTTCATTCTTTAACTATGCTTACAGGCTTAGTTAAAGAATGAAGAAAATAAAGGAAAATTGTGAATAAGTGTTCCATCACTTGGGCTCTTCTTATTCGGTGAAGTTAATAATTCAGATTGGTCATTGTCCAGACCTTCAGCACGCCGGTATTGAGAGGAACTGTACTTGAGAATGCAGCAGAATGCCACAGCAAACTTTGAAGCAAACGTAAATTAAGAAGCAACAGTATTGCGATGCAATAGTACGATCCAAATTCGCGGCCGCCCAGCTTCACATTGTAGTTACTCCGGTAGTGTGTGATAACATTTCAGACCAGGCTGTTTCGAAAATATTCAAAAGAAATCGAATTCCCTACTGCACTGGCACTCCAAGCCTGTATCATTCTGCTATCTGCATCGAAATTAGTTGTTTCCCATTAAAGTACATGATCAAAATTCTGCACAGGGAAATTTAGATTGTTGAGCACATAATCGAACTCAACGATAACTCCTCAATCGATTCAGTGTATACATCGTATACGTGCCACTACATTTCCCTCAGACACCTTTTATGTTTGCCCAGACATGGAAACGCTCTCCTGTCTCTCCAAATAACCCAGACCCGACCTTCAGGTCCAGGAAAGGGTTCTAACGGTCATCATCCCATGGTGAAGCTGATCATCATATCTGCCCTCTGCTCCTGAACAGCTCCGCACAGGTGGAAATTGCATAACACTCTCACAGCTCAGCCTTCCTTCCAAAGGTGAAGGCCAACACGATAACAATACTAAACATTTGTTTATCTGTCATTAAATCCTGAACAGGCTTCTTTGATGCACCTGAAGAGGAGAAAAATACTTAAGAAAACATGCATTTCACTCAGTATAAATAAACAGCAGAAATCTTCACCTCGGCAATTTTTATCAACTGTGAAACACGCAGAGACACATGAATTGACTGAGATTACCTAAAGTTTACTTTGGCAATAGAACTGTTTAATTCCCGTTCGCAATCCACTTTCAAGAACATGTTTCAATAACAGATGGTTCAAATAAATGTGCCTTTTGTGTCAGGGACATATACTGTTTGGAGATGTATTCAGTGCATTGCTGAAGACAGTGGTTTCCCATTCCTGTATGCTATTCACATTGCTGAAAATGTGTTGCTGGAAAAGCGCAGTAGGTCAGGCAGGATTCTTGAAGAAGGGCTCATGCCAGAAACGTTGATTCTTCTGCTCCTTGGATGTTGCCTGACATGCTGCGCTTTTTCAGCTCTGATCTCCAGTATATGCAGTCCTCACTTTCTGCTATTCACATTGGCTAATATGGAAGGTTTAGCGATATACAGTTCATATAACTTAACCATTACTAATCCTTTTGCAAACCTATTATCAGAGGGTTTCTTACACTGACGGCTGCTTCACATGTGCACGGCATTTCAGGTAAATTAGTCGTTTGATGATTCAGAAAATGTGTAAGCTGAAAACAAATGCTCATGTTTTGACGACACACAATTAAACACGAAAAATAAACATGACGCTTTTCTCCACAAAGCAATGCCATTTTTTAGATACCTGACTAACTTGTAAGTATTAGAACAGGATGCAATCGTACCCATCACAGACTTGTTGCAATAATGAACATCTCTTTGCGAATTAACACTATAATTCCAATAAAAACTCGCCTTTCCCCATAATCTGCTGACAGCGTGAGTGAGTGAAAGAAAACACCCCATTTCCACTGTTTACAGGAAAGAAGTCTTATTTCATATCTCCAGCAGGGGGCAATAAACAAAAACTATGAACAAATACGAGCCTCTTTATGTTAGATAATCAGTCTGACCCCAACTGCATTGAACAGCCGCTCCGGTGACACAATTATTCACCATTAAATCAACTTGATCTCTCAAAGTCCACACAGTCTCATATGCTCTCTTCCTTCTTGTCTTGTGAATCTTTTTCCTCCGTCTGTCCCTCCAAAACTGATGTCTTCTACCTGAGTTGTCTTCTGATTTTCTGTTTATTGTTATAACTGGAATAGGAAATGTTGATAGAGAGTGCCTTCTGCGATAAATCTTTTGGAGAGGCCCATTCACATGACGTGCTGTCTTACTCGATGAGAAAGACGGCAGCTGAGACGAGACCTTAAGGAAGTCTACAAAATGATGAGTGATATAGATTGAGTGGATCGTCAAAGGCTTTTTTTTCGCAGCTTTGAAGTTTACTTCCGAGGCGACACAGACTCAATGTTGGAGGGGCAATGTTTCAGAGAAATGTTCGAAAGTCGTTTATCACGCTGATTGGTAGGAGCCTGGAACACACTGCCAGAAGAGATGGTGGGAGCAGGCATTTTGGCGGTATTTAATACATCTGGCAGGTTACGTGAATATGGAGGAAATACCGGGATACGGATCAAGTAACAGCAAGTTTTTTTTAGTTTACTAATAGAATAATGTTCGGCACTGGCTTAGAGGGCCGTATGAGCTGTACCTCTGCTGTGCTTGTATTTGTGCTTTGTTTTTCGTGCCACTGGATCATATTTTAAAAGAGATTCAGCCAGAGACAGTCGAAGGGAGAGTGATTTGGACCCCCAATTCGTTGATTCGAACACATTGTAAACAGATTAGGATGCAGAGATACAAACATACCTTAGCACACTAATGTAGAAACAACCATCACACGCATACGGAGATAGACACAGACAGAGATGCACACAGGCATTTCTAGACACACAGAAATCGAGACAATCGCAGTCAGGGACATGCTGATGCATACACAGACACACAAACACACAGAGAGTCAAAGAGTCATACATCATGGAAGCAGGATCTACAGTTCAACTAGTCAATGCCGAATATAATCCCTCACTAAACCAGTTCCGGCTGACTGCGCTTGGTCGCTCTCCCTCCAAACTCTTTCTTATTCACGCATCTGCCGAACCGTCTTTGAAACACCAGAAATTTACACACATCCAGCACTGCCTCTGAATGTTGATACACTAAACCGTGTGAACCATTTGCTACTCATGTCTCTTTAAACCTTTCCTCTCTCACGTTAAATATCCTCCGAGTATTAAAATTCCCCATCCTCGGTCAAAGACACAGATCCATACTCTTTCTGAGTTTTCAAACCACATGAAGGTCATCCTCATCCACGCTACCACCCACCCCCCATGTCCCAATGAAATACGCTTGCCTAACCATTTCATTTTCTTACATCAACTCCTCCGTTCATGGATACATGCTAGTAAATCTCATCTGAATCCTCTCCAACCTAGTAGTATCTTTCCTATAAACGGGGAGCACAACTGGATACATGACTTCAGTAGAAGCCTCATCAATATTCCTGTACAACCTCAATATGACATCCGAACTCCCCAATCGTAGGTTTGAGGCAGCATGCTGAATTACTTTGTAGCAACCAAAATGAGCAAGCACCAAGGATTAATGACTGGACCACGAGACATCTGTGCTCGAACAATACCACAGACTCTATTTTAATTCTATATTACTATCCTTGTTTACTTTACCAAAACGAAGTGTCCTTTTAAATGCCCTTGAAGTTGTCGAATCTACTGCTGTTGCAGGCAGTGTGTTAAATGTCCCGAATACACACCTAGCAAAGAAACTACCTCTGACATGTGTCCCGTATACACACGCACACTCATACACAGAGGGACTTCGATTATTCAAATATTGGAACATTGGATTATCCGAAGGAAATCTCAGGTCTTTCCCGAAAGAAACGGTACGTCAAAGAGTTGTTTCAACGCTGATCACGTCTTTTATTTACACTGATTAAAGACTATCTCCGCTCACTGAAATGCTGCTGTGAACAGTCCTGGACATCAAGCCCATGCACCGTCTTCAAATGACTGACCTCCCATCCACTCTCCATTGCCCCACACTTTCCATGGATTTCTACAAAGGAGTGAACCCTAATCCCCAACCCTTGCCCAGACATTCTTTCAAGCATTGTCCTGCACACCGCAGAGATGGAACTTGTCATAAAGTTGCAGTAAAAATGTGCGTGTGTGTGGCTGTCTGTGTGTGTGTGTGTGTGAGAGAGAGAGAGAGAGTGTGTGAGGGTGTATGTGTGTGTGCATGTGTGTGCGCGCAATATGGAGGCTTACACCCTAAAAAGCAGGGGCTGTCGCATTTGTAGCGCCCACTCTGGTTGCCCAGTACTGGGAGGGGATGAAAGGGGCAGTGGCTAACCGGGCGCCGGGTGGCCGGTGGCGTGGGCGCGGACGGGAGTTGGATGGTGAGTGGCACGGGTGGGGGATGGTGCTGGATTGGTTCGAGGGGCGGCTGGAGAGCGGTGTTAGACTTGTTTGGGGGTCGGCTGGCGAGTGGTGTTAGACCAGTTTGGGGAGAGAGATGGTGGGCTGCGTTGGACGCGGTTGGGAGCACATAGGGCTCAATGTTGGACGCGTTTGGATGCGGTGGTGGACTGTATTGTTTGGCGGAAATTAAGCAGTGTTGGACTGCTTTGGGGGCCGTGTGGTGAGTGTTATTCGGCGGTATTTTGGGGCGGGCGGGGGAAGAACTGGACAAGTTTGGGGGTGACGAGAGTAAGGTGGTGGACGGGGTTTTGTGGCGGATGTGGGCTGTGTTGGGTGCGGATGGAGGGTGGTGTTGGACATGTTTGGGGATGGGCACGGTGCAGTGTTGGGGGCGGGTGAGTCGCAGTGGAGGGCAGGATTGGGGCGGGCTGAGGGTGATGTTGGACATGTTTTAGGGTGGATGGGGCGACGTTTGGAGCGAGCGGGTAGGGGTTTGGACGGGTTTGGGGACGGGCAGTGGGCGATGTTGGAGGCGAGCAGATGGCAGTGTTGGATGATGTTTGGGGGTGGGCAGTGAGCGGTTTTGAAGGCGGGTAGGGCGCGTTGTTGGATGCGTTTGTGGGACCGGCAGGGGGGACTTTGTGGGTGGGCTGGGGAGCATATCAATGGCGGTGTTGGAAGACTTTTGGAGCGGGCTGGGCAGTGTGGGCGGGCAGCAGCGGTGTTTTTGGGGTGGACGGAGGGCATGTTTCGCGCGAGGTTTGCTGTTGCTTTTTGTGCTGCACGGTGAGCAGACTTTACACTAATCTCCATGCCCCAGAGGAGAGGCATGGAATCGATTAACCGAATAACCAATTATACAAATGAAGTAGTGCCCGCCCGTCTCGTTTAGATAGTCGCGTCTCCTCTGTATTTATGTGCATGCTTGTATGTATGTACATGCATAAATATCACACCACAATTTAAGGCTATGTCCCCTCGTGCTGGGCATCGCCTTCTGAGGAGAAACATTCTCAATGTCCAATGTATCTAAACTTCTGATTATCTTATATTTCTCAGTTCAATCACCTCTCAACCTTCTTCACCATAACGAAAACAGCCTCAATTCCCTCAGCCTTTCCTCATAAGACCTTCCCTCCATACAAGGCAATATCTGAGTAAATCTCAGTTGAACCCTTTACAAAGCTTCAGAATCCTTCCTCTAATGCTGTGACAAGGACTGTACGTAATACTCCAAATGTGGCCACTCCAGAGTTTTGTACAGGTGCAACATGATCTCATGTTTCCAAAACTCAATCCCTCTACCAATAAAATATAACACACCGTATGCTTTCTTAACAACCCTCTCCATCTGGGTGGCAAATTCAATGATCTATGTACCTAGACAATAACATCTCTCTGCTCATCCAATCTACCAAGTCTCTTACCATTAGATCAATACTGTCTATTTCGTTCACTTCTTCCAAAGTGAATCTCTGCACATTTTGCGCATTAAACACCATTTGCCACTCTCAGCACAAGCTCTGCAGGTTATCTATGATTCGCTGTAACTTAAAATATCCTTCATCACTATCTACTCCTCTAGCGACTTTTGTATTATGCACAAATTTACTAAAACATTCTTCTGTGCCTTCATCCATGTCATTTGTAAACGTTACAAGCAACATTTGACACAAAACAGATCCTTGCAGTACCCCAGTAATAACTGAACTCCAATTTGAAGATTGCCATCATTACCAACCGATGTTTTATTTCAGTAAGTCAATTTCTGATCCAGACTGCTCAATCTCCCTCAATGCAATGCCTCTGTATTTTATGCTATGGACCACCACGGGGAACGTTATCAAATGCCTTACTTAAATCCATTTCAACTACATCAACCGCTTTGCCCTCATTCTCCTGTTTCGCCACCTTCTCAAATAACTCAGCAAGGTTTGTGAGGCACGACCTACCCTTCAGAAAACCGTGAGGACTGTCCCTAATCAACTTATTCCATTTTTAGATGATTATAAATCCTATCTCTCACAACCCTTTCCAACACTTGACCCACAACCGAAGTAGGACTCAAGGTCTCTAACTTCCAGGGTTGTCTGGAACAAGGAAGGGGAGTAGAGACAAGGAGGATTTGCTATCCTCCTGTCATCTGCCACTATTCACGGAGACAATGACGACATAAAGATCAGAACCAGAACCTCACCAATCTACTCCCCAACTTCCTGGAGAATCCTTGAATAAGTCCCGTCCGGAGGAGTGGACATACATATTTTTACATTTTGCAGAATTTCTTACACCTCCTGCTTATGTGCCTCAATCCCATCGAGTCTAGTAGTCTGTATTCAGTATTCTCCCCAACCACACCCTCTTTTCCTAGTTTGAATACGGGCAATATACACCACATCAACCGAAGTACACTCATGCACCTGTTCGCTCACCTTCTCAAAAAACTCACTTAGATTCGTGAGGCAACACCAACCCTTCACAAAACCGTGTTGACTGTCCCCAATCAACTTATTCCGAGTAATAGCCTATTGCTTCCTTTATCTCCGTGATCGGCATCACAGTAATGTGCTTGAGCTAAACAAAAACACATTCAGCTTTACCACTCATGGAGGATTCCTGACGAGGATTCATTGGAATCTCCCCACTTTCAAAAGTAAGGGGTATTTAGCCAAATGTAACTGTTCCGAAAGTGATCCGATTGACAGCACCTTGTATGAGCAGACTAACTGCCGAAGCAGAATGACATTTGGGAAATCTCTTTTTTTTTCTTCAGGTTTAGTAATATTTGAATATACATTATTTGGAGGTGCAGGTGTTGAAACGGGGTGTACAAAGAAAAAAAGACACAACAGCAAGTTATTGCACAACAGAGTTATTTGGAAGCACGAGCTTTCGAAGCGCTGCTCCTTCACCACCTGACGAAGGTGCAGCGCTCGTAAAACTTGTGCTCCCAAATAAACCTGCTGGACTGTAACCTGATGTTGTGTGACATTTATATTTGGACAGAGTTCGTTCAAGTTAACACAACGGAGGATTTGATTTTCACTTTGTTATCAAATGTGTGTGTGTGCGCGTGTGCGTGCAAATGTGTGCGTGTATTATTATGGTTGTGTGTATTTGTGGGCATGTGTGTGTGTGTGTGCACATGAGCACGTGGGTGTGTTCCGCAATATTTTTAGAAAGGGAAACATCCGTGAGCATAGTTGCATACTCATATGGTTTGTCATTTCCTTACAGTTAACAAAACTTTGTTTAGTCATAAACTTGTTATTTTAGCAGATTAAAACTTGCTTGACCATTTGTGGGACCTACATCATTAGCGATGCCAGCAACCTGCTTGATCCTAAAACTTCCGGTGTCCAGAGAAGGAGTGGGACCAGAAAAAACAAATAGAAACTTGAAAATCCAGGGAACAATGGACAGATGAGCATGACGTCAGTCGTGACTTGGATGCGGGAGGGGAATCCGAATGATAGGATTTACATATAAGCAAGGATTGCTTAGGATGACACAATATGCGTTTGTGCTCTCGAAATCTTGTCTCATTAACTGAATTGTGTATTTTGAAGGGGTGACGAAGAAGATTAATTAAGGCATTACTGCAGACATTTTCAACATGGATTTCAGCAAGGCATACGAAAAGGATCCAAGTGGTAAACAGATCAGTAACGTTAGGTCAAATGGGAGGCGGGGTAGCTAGTCAATTGGATTCAAAATTGCCCGTAAGGTCGGAGACAGAGAGTGATGGTTCAGCTTTGGTTCCAAACTGGAGACCTGTGACCAGCGGTGTGCCACAAGCATCACAGAGTCATAATCATAGAGATGAACAGCATGGAAAAAGACCCTTGGGTCCAACTTGTCCATGCTGATCAGATGTAATAACCTAATCTCGTTCCTTTTTCCAACTCTTCGCCCATATCCCTCTAATAATTTCATATTCATTTACATATCCAGATGCATTTTGAAGGCTGTACTTGTGGCAGTCTCCACCACTTCCACTGAAAGCTCACTCCACATACGCACCAACCTCCGTACGAAGGGTTTTTCCCTCAGCTCTTGGTTATAACTATATCCTCTCACACTGAACCTATGCCCTCTTGATCTGCAATGCCCCACCACTTGGAAAACGAACTTGCCTGTTGTTTCTATCCCTACCGCTCATCATATTATACATTTCTATAAGGTCAATCCTCAGCCTCCGACGGACCAGGGAAAACGGCCCCAACCTATTCCACCTCTCCCTATTGCTAAAGTTTCCAAAACCTGTCAGAATCCTGATATTTTTTTTTCTTAACCATTTCAAGTTTCACAAAATCCTTCTGATAGTAAGGGGAGCAACTTCAGCCTGACATCGCTGGTGGGAATTCTTTTGGTAGAAGTCCTAAGGAAGAGGACTCACATGTTATGAAAACGCAAGGACTGATAAATGAGGGTCAGCATGTCTGTGTGCGTAGGAAATCATGTCCAACGAACTTGATTGAGTTTTTTTTCAAAATGTAACGAAGAGGATTGGTGAGTGCAGAGCCGTGATCTGTGTGGACTTGAGTAACGCGTTCGACATGGTTTCTCATAGCACACTAGTTAGCACTATTAGATTGCATGAAATACAGGGACAACTAACTATTTGGGCACATACTTGGCTCGAATGCAGAAGATAGAGGTTGGTAGTGGAGAGTGGATTTTCAGACTGGGGGCCTGTGATGAGTTGTGTGCCAAAATGAACATTGCTATGTCCACTACCTTCGTCAGTTATGCAACTGAGTTGGATGTAAACACAGGAGATATGGTTAGTAAGATGCAGGTGACACCAAAATTGGAGGAGGAGTGGACAACGAGATCAATGCTGCCTCAACTGTATTTCATTATTGACAAAACGATTGGATATGACGATCATAGGTGTGTCCAATAAGTTTGCAGATGATATCAAAACAATGGTTTAGTGAAAAATGTTGAGGAATATCTCCAAGTACATGTCGACTATTATCAGATGGACTAATGGGTCAAGGAGTAGCAGTTGGACGATAATTTACATAAATACTTCGTTTTGTATTTTAGTAAGGTAAAGCAGTACTGGGCTTATGTAATTAATGGTAAGGTCCTGTGGTGTGCTTCCGAGAGAAGAGACATGGTACTTAGTTTCTTGAAAGTGCAGTTGCAGGGAGAAAGGATGATCAGGACCACGTTTGGCACCTATGACGTAATTCGCCAGAGCATTGATTCTCGGAGTTAGGGTGGCATGTTGCTCCTGTAGAAGACATTGGTGAGGTCACTTTTTTTTTGCACTTTAGTTTGATGTGAAAAGGAAGGATGTTGTTAAAATTGATTGGTTGCCGAATGATTGAAAAAACTGTTCCAGGAGTGGAGGATGTGACCGACAGATAGTGGCTGAATCAGTTGAAGCATTTTTTTCCGGTCGAGAAATAATAGAGATTATAAAATCATGAGTGGCAAAGATAGTATGAATACTCAAGGTCTTTTACCCACGATAGGGGAGTACAATACAAGAAAGCATACGTCGACGATGACTGGGGATGATTTTAGAAGGCATCGTGGGTCTACTTTTTTCACGCCATGTGTGGTGTGTGCACGGAAAGTAAAATTAGAGGAGGTAGTGAAGGCGATTAGAACTGTATTTTAAAATCCATTGGGATAATACAAAAACTAGAAGGACTTATGCAGATATGAACCAAATGCTTGTAAATAGGAAAAGATCAGATGAGGATATCTGGTCGGCGAGGACAAGTGGGAGAAAAAGTCTGTTACGGTGATGTTCCACTCTCTGTGTCTACAAGAGAAATGTGGAGAAATTTTGAAAGACACTTTTGAATGTGAATCTTCTTTCGCAGATGCTTGTGCTGACCTTCTTGCATTTATTCAAAGTTGAGTTATTTAAATATTTGACAGAGAAGTGAGTCACAGATCATAGGATACAGTTAGGATCGTGGGGCTGAGAGCACACACAGCTCAGCCACAATTTCGAGCCGGATGGAGTAGGCTCAAAGTGTGTAAAGACCCACTTCGGCCTCTCAGAACTAGGTTCCTACGTTCCATTCAGTCCCTTAAACCTGCTGGACATGAGCAGTTGGAGGCTACTTACTTCTATAACCTGGTGCATAGAAACAGGGTGGACCATTCAGACCTTCAAGACTGTCACACACAGTTCGGGGACGTTTTTAAAATGTAATTGAAAAATCCAAGCTGGTACAAATCAGGCCCATCATCTCTCTCGTTGTAGACTTTCCCCTTGCTGCAAATTGTGCTTTGATTGTTGGTCATTTTGTTGACGGTGAATACAGTCCCCATAACTCACGCAAAGATGTCTCACAGAATCCTTTGTCCACCCTGTCTTCAACATTCAGTAACAGAGCCTTCAGGTAAATAATACGCTCTAATTTTCCAACAACTGATTGTGAGAACATAGGAAACAGGAGCAGGTCATTCGCCTCACCAAGCCTGCCTTTAGGATCATGCCTAATTTTCCTTCCGTCTCAATTCTCTTTAATGCCCAATGCTTCATCGCCTTCAAACTCTCTGACAGGTGACAGTTCATCTCCCTCCTTTTTAAGTACTTCTAGTAATCTCGCTGCACTCATACTCTGGAATAAAGAATTCCTGGAATTCAGTAACCACAGTTTGAAGAAAACATTCCCTGCTCCTACATCTGCTGATATGAAGAAAAAAGGTGAGCACTAAAGGCTCAGGTAAAAGTTAGTGAATGGCGTCAGGGCGCTGAACAATATTGGACATAATGGTATTCAATGCAACTCCCACACCCGTTGGAGTCACTCGTAGCACAAAGGAAGATATTTGTGGTTCGTGGTAGTCCATCATCTGCATCCTTGGACATCTGTAAAGGAGATAATCAGGGTAGTTTCCTCAGCATAAACAGTTTCAGCTGCTTCATCAATGCCTTACCCAATCATCAAACCAGAAATGGATATGGCCACTGAGGATCACACGAAGTTGAGAACAGTTTGTCGCCCCTTAGCTCGAGCAAGTCACCACTAATCTTTCTTTACTCCAATGGGAAAAGCCCTAATTCCCACAGCCTTTCTTCATGAGACATGGCCTACAGACTATGCAGCATACTGGTATATACCTTCGGATCGTCTCTGCAGCTCCGACACTGTACACACAGAAGGGGGTGGTGTGCTCAGAACTGAACAGGATGTTCCAAATGGGGTCAAACCAGGGCTCTACACAGATGCAGCATAACCTCGCAACACTTAAAACCAATCCCCTGCTGCAGAAAGCAGAAAAAAAATATTCACCTTTTTAGCAACCCCATCAACTTGTGGGGCAAATTTAAGGGATATGTTTTCAGAAGAAGGATTTGAAGTGGAAGGTATTGTAATCGCTGAAAGCATGCAATGTTAACAATATCAGTGAACAGGCATCACCCCAAGGCTTTGCGTATCGCCAGCCCGTTTTTGATGATATATCCGAGCGCCTGCCTGCTGAGGACTCCCATCTGGTTCATTGCAACCAATGACAGACCCTGTCTATTCTGGAGATCCGGAGCACCTTCCGCCTGGTGCTGCTCGTAGAATGGCCAAACACAGCGTCTCTGGTGGTATCACTCGTACATCAGCTCCAAGTCAGGTTGTCTGTCCGCTTGCCCCATGTGGGTTATGCATTCAAATCTATTACATCCACGTTGAAACAAAGCTCTTCTAAGAGACACGCAAAAATAAAGAGGGGGAGGTTATCTGCTGAAGCAAATTAGTGGAAGAGGGTCCTTGGACGAGGAGATGGTTCCAATGGACATGAGGAGATGTGGAGATAGGACAGAAACTTGAGAAAAATAAGTGTTCAGGGCTCAGATAAAATTAAACTTCAGAGAATGATACAGGGAAAGGAATAAGTACAGAGGCAGCTGCTCAGATAGACTCAAGCTGAATGTGAAAGAAACTTCATGATTATCTCCCAAGAGAGAGGGGAGAGAAAGGGAAAATACTTCGAATTAAGATGTTGAAGATACTAGCGAGCCTCAGCAAGCTGTGTGTTTACCACAAACCTGATATAACTGCATATTGTCATTTCATTAACACCTTGAATTTATAATGATCAAAAGAAAATGTTCCCGATGAATGCACTTGTGCCCTGGCCATGATTCACAGCAAAATCTTGCTCCTGCAGTCAGAAACAGATCACCTGTAGAAACATAACCATATGTTGGAGATTTCGAAAATAATAATGGCAATACATTTAACACAAAGTGGATTTTTCTCATTGTCGTCCAGACCTTCTGCCAGAGATGGAGGGAGACTATGAAGTTTAATATGTTCACAATAAAAAAAAACCTTATCGGTCATGAGCTCGCTGGTGTTTTCTCATTTTGGATTTCACAGTGAATCAATTCCCACACTCAGTTCAGATGTTCAGCCTCTTCCCGTTTGCGATCGCTGGCTTTTCAGCTCGTTGGGTTTCACAGGGAATCCCTTCCCACACTCAGGTTCAGGTGTACAATCTCTCCCCAGTCGCTGGTATTTCAGAAGGTTGGATTCCGAAGTGAATCACTCCTTACACTCAATTCAGGTGTCCAGCTTCTCCCCAGTGTGAGATCGCAGTGAATTGGAATCACCATTTGAACCCAGCCCCGCAGTGAGAGCACCTGAACTGTCCTTTGTCTCTTTGAACACATTGATGTGCCATGAGGATCACAGATCTTTCTGTTACGGTGCAGAGGTCGATCCCATCTGCTAAATAAAACCAAACACGCAGAAAAGTTCGCCTCACCTCAGAATCTGCTGGAAGTTTGAGTGAGTGAAAGAACACCCCTTGTTCCCATTTTAAAAGACAATATAAGTACTCTACCGAAAACAGTGAAATCTACACAAAAAGTTTCAACAAATCCTCGCTCCCTTCGTCTTAACTAATTATTATCTGACTCCCACTCCGTTGAAATGCTGTTTCAATAAAACAATTATTAAACATTAAGTCATCTTAATCTCAGAAATCTCAAAGAGTCTTGAATGATGTCTTCCTTCTGGCCTAATTATTCCACTGTCTTCTACCTGGGTAACTGCTTACCTTTAGCTGATTTCTCAGGGGAAGGTACCTTATGATAGGTAGTGACTTCTAGACGTCTTTGAGAATAAAATGTTTATTTCATGGGATTGCACCTGCTCTCCAGTTTGATGGGCAGTTAGCCCAATTCTCATGTTTTCTTGATAGTTTGGACTCCCAGCATTGTACCATCTCATTTTTTTCAGTGTTGTGAGTAGAATAAATTCAAATTTAATATGATTTTGGTATGCTGGGCATACCATAAATTAATTGGTTATCAACAACCAAAACTCAGGTATTTATTTAACTGCCAATTGCCACATGTATCTATGTTGAAATAGCCTGTCTCTTCGTTGTTCTGCTCTCTGGCTGCCGTTGTTGTAATTTAAATTCAGAAATTTAAAAGAAAACTTCTTACATTTTACTGACTGTACACTTTCAACTTTGTAACACGTCGGAGCACTCCCCACAATGTGGACAATTAAAGAGTCCTCTTTGTCAACTTGCTGAATGGCCTCCCCTAATGCGACTGCATTCATGTTGTGACAGGGCAGATGATCTGCTGAAGCCTTGTCCACGCGTACTACAAGTGTACAGATTCACCCCGCCGTGAGTGATGCGATTTGCTTCCATGTTCAAAATCCAATCATATTCAGTCGGCAACTCCGTCAGATCATGAAGTGATGTTTGGTTTAAAATCTTTTCGTTGCAAATCTTCCCATTCTTTACTCTGTGAAATGAGTTGGAAGTAGAAAAAAAGTCAGGAAGAGAGCAGAAACACAAAAACGTCATAATACATAGGAACAGCAGTACACGATTCAATTCATCAAGTCTGACTTGAAAATCCTAAATTTCACGTTTCTTTCTGAACATATAACACTTGATTCCTGTACTAATTTCAAAAAAACTATTTATCTCTGCCTCGGATACACTGAACAGCCGCCGCTACAGCCCTCTACAGTCAAGAATTACACAGATTTAGCACCAATTGAGAGAAGGAATTCCTCCTCATCGCAATCCAACAGAGGTGACTCCTTACCTTGAGATAATGTCCTCTTGTCATAATTGATCAGAATTGATGTTTTCGAATCTGTGTTTCAAACACAGCGACACAGCGGGGAAATTTACTTCGACGTTTTGTTTCAGGAGGCAGTCACACTCGCTAATGTAAGTAACTCAAACTCAGTTTATGATCAGACAAAGCAGGGTGTGACTGCAATTGAGGCAGGTATGGGTTTCTGAGGTCAGGCACTGACCTTTTTCAATGGGTATGAGATTTTACTCCCTGCATGAATGAGGAAAAGGGCTGTGGAAAGGATGACCCGGCTGACCACTCACCATGGGGCAGAAGGCCATACAAGAGTGGGGTTCAAAAATTCAAGTTGTTGCTTGAGGAGATTCTATAATTAGCGGGACAGCTAGTATCCTTTGCAAACTGCTTCGGAAGTCCTGCGTAGTATGTTGCTTGCCAAGTGCCAAAGGTTTGGATATCTTCGACCGGCTTGGATAGATATTTGAGTGGGAGGGGGTAGGATCCAATTTTTGTGGTCCACGTTGGCACTAACAAAATTGGCAAGGCCAGGAAAGAGAATCTTTTTGCGGATTGTCAAACATTGGGAAGGAAATTGAAGATCAGGTCTTCAAGGCTCATAAACTCTGGATTACTGCCCGAACCACGTGTTAATTGGCACAGGGATAAGTAAATTATGGAAGTAAACACGTGGCTAAGAGTTTGGTGTAGGAAAGAGGAATTCCATTTTATGAGACATTGGCATCAATTTTGGAACTGAAGGGATCTGTACCAATGGGACAGTGTCGATCTGAACCAATCTGGAACCAGTATTCTGACGAAAAGAATAAATGGGGTGTTCATTAGGACTTAAAACTTGTCAGTTGGCGGGAAGGGAACGGGAAAGTAACAGGGAGTATGGAGCCAAGTAGGAAGATAAACAGTAGGTTAGCATGTGTGCACGGTTCAACTTCAATGCCGGCTAGGAATGAAGCAAAAAGAAACGACAACTTAGGGCAATTCAGTAGAGAGTTAAGAAATCATGAAGATAAAAAAAATTAGCATGAAGGTGCTTCATCTAATTGTTCATAGTATTTGTCACAAAGCAGATGCATTAATGGCACAAATCATAGTGAATGATTATGATGTGATAGGCATCACAGAGACATGGTTGAGTGGGTTCAGGACTGACAGTTAAACATTCAAGGATTTACAACTTATCGAAAACTCAGACAGACAGAGCGGAGATGCCTTCTTAGTTAAGAATGAGATTAAATGCATTGCACGGAATAACATAGGGTCAGATGATGTGGAGTCTGGGTGGGTGGAGTTGAGGGACCACAAAGTCAAAAAAAGGGGTGGAGCGGGCGTTACGTACAGACTTCCCAACAATGCTCAGGACCAGGGATGCAAAATGTACCAGAAAATGCATCAAGCATGTTGGAAAGGCAAGATCACGGTGATCATGGGGGACTTCAATATGGAGGTCGACTGGATGAGTGATGTTGTGGATGGATCTAAAGAAACGGAATTCATGGAAAGCGTACAGGATGCCTTTTTGGTACAGGTTGTGATGGATCCTATAAGGGAGCAGGCTATTCTGGAATTAATTCATTGTAATAAGCCAGACTTTAAAGGAAATCGTAAGGTTAGGGAACACTTAGGAGACAGGGTCCATCATATCTTAGAGTTCAGTCTGCAGTTTTAAGGAGAGAAGGCCAAATCGGATGTAATGGTGTTACACTTAAATAAATGTCATTACAAGGGCATGAGAGAGGAACTGACCAAAATCGACTGTTAGCAGACCCTCGTGGGAAAGAGAATAGATCAACAATGGCATGTGTGTCTGGGTGTAATTGAGGACACAGTGCAGTGTTCCATCCCAAAAAAAAAGAAAGATGATTCGGGAGGAGTTAAACAGCCAACGCAAGTCAGGACATGTGGCAAAGAAGAAGGGAGAGCCTGAAAAATGACCATGAGCACTGGGGAATCCGAAGATTGGGAATACTACAAAAACAAACCGAGGATAACAAGAAGAAAAATAAGGAAGCAGCGGATCAAATAAGCAAGCCAGTAATATTAGAAATGGTAGTAAAAACTTTTTTTTCAATTCATAAGAAACAAACTAGAGGCAAAAGGTAAAACTGGGCCACTCCAAATTGATGGTGGAATGCTAGTGATGGGAAATAAGGAACTAGCTGAAGAACATAATAAGTACTTTGCATCAGTCTTCACTGTGGAAGACATGAGTAATATCCCAACAATTAACGACAGTCAGAGGCAGAGTTGAGTGTGGTACTTATTACAAAAGAGAAAATACCAGAAAATCTGAAAGGTCCAAAGAGCGAATGATCTCCTGGCCCCGATGGCGGCATTCGAGAGTTCTCAGGGAGCTGGCTGAGAAAGTAGCAGAGACGCTGACTGTGATCTTTCAAAAATCACTACAGTCAGGGAAGGCCCAGATGATTGGAAATTCGCTTTTGTAACCCTCTTGTTCAAGAAAGGATTAAGTAAATAGTTGGAAAATTATCGGCCGATTCGCCTATCATCAGTTGTCAGTAAATTTCTAGAATCCATCATTGAAGATGAGATTCGTAAATTATTCAAAGTGCAGTTTCGGATTAGAACACGTCAGCATGGATTTAGTAAGGGGAGGTCTTGCCTGACAAACCTGTTAGAATTCTTTGAAGAGGTAACAAATAAGTTAGACCTGGGAAACCCAGTGTATGTTATTTATCTAGATTTCTAAAAGGCCTTTGATAAGGTGCCTCACGGGAGGCTGCAGAGTAAGATGAGGGACCACAGTGTTCGAGGTGGACCTACTGGCATGAATTGGGGATTAGCTGTCTGACACACTGCACAGATTTGCGATCAAAGTTTCTTTTTCAGAATGAGAGCTGGTGACAAGTGGGGTCCCGCAAGGTTAAGTGTTGGGGGCGGAGCTGTTCACTTTATATTTTACTGATCAGGATAAAGGGATTGGGGGCATTCTGGCGATGTTTGTGGATGATATGAAGTTAGGCGCCCAGGCAGGTACTTCTGAGGAGGTGTGGAATTTGCAGAAAGATTTAGACATTTCAGGAAAGTGACCCATGTATTGGCTGATGAAATTCAACGTGAGCAACTGCGAGGTCTTGCATTTTGGAAAAAAAGAATACAGGCATGGAATATTTTTAATTCGTTAGAAAATTCATAAAGCCAAAGTACAAAGGCATCTGAGAGTGCTAAACCAGGATTCTCTAAAGATTGATTCGCAGGTTGAGTCTGTGATTAAGGAAGCAGATATAATGTTGTGATTTATCACATACGGGTTGGAATATAAAAGCAGCGGCGTGATTTGAAACTTTATAAACCTCCAGTTAAGCCCTATTTAGAATAGTGAAACAATTGTGGACCCCATACTCAGGAAAGTCATACTGGCACTGAAGCGTGTCCAGTGGAGATTCACAAGTTTGATCGCAGGAATAGTAGTCCGAAAATACGACGAACGGCTGTGGATCCTGGGATTGTATTCATTAGAGTTTAGAAGGTTGAGGGACATCTAATAGAAATTTACAAGATAATGCATGGCTTTGAAAGTGTTGACGCTGGGAAGTTGTTTCCGTTCGGCGAGGAGACTCGGACACATGGACACAGCCTTCAAATTAAAGCGGGTCAATTTAGCATGGAGTGAGGAGACATTTCTTCAGCCAGTGAGTAGTGGACCTGCGGAATTCATGCAACGGAGCACAGTGGAGGCAGGACGTTGGGTGTTCTCAAGGCAGAAATTGATAAATTCTTGATCCCACAAGGAATAGGTGAGACTCCGGGTAAGTGGAATTGAATGGAACATCATCCATGATTAAGTGGCAAAGTGGACTCGATGGGCTGAATGGCATTGATTCAACTCTGATATCTTCTGGTCTTTTGGTCCTAGTCTCTCAAACATAGGACATTACAGCGCAGTACAGGCCCTTCTGCCCTCGATGTTGAACCGACCTGTCATCCTAACATGAAGCCCATCTAACCTACACTATTCCATGTACGTCCATATGCTTGACAATGACGACTACAATGTAGTTACCGTTGTAGGCAAAGCATTCCATACCCTTACTGCTCTCTGAGCAAAGAAACTACCTCTGACATCTGTCGCATATCTGTCACCCGTCAATTTAAAGCTATGCCCCCTTTGTAAGATGGCCCTCACTGTACAACCTATCTAACCCTCTGATTATTCAAATGTCTCTATTAATCCACTCTCAAACTTCTTGTCTCCAACGAAAACAGCCTCAAGTCCCTCAGCCTTTCCATACCAGGCAACATCTTAGTTAATCTCCTCTGCACCCTTTCCAAAGCTTGAACATCTTTCTAATAATGCGGTGACCAGAATTGTAAACAATGCTCCAAGTGCAGCCACACTAGAGTTTTGTACAGTTGTAGCATAACCTCATGGTTCTGGAACTCGATCCCTCTATGAATAAAAGCTAAAACACTGTATGAATTCTTAGCAATGCATTGTTAGCAACCCTGTCACCCTGGCTGGCAACTTTCAAGAATCAGTGCTCATCTGCACTACCAAGAATCTTTA